>NW_026575114.1:1800000-2255904 GCF_905146905.1 Nyctereutes procyonoides | reverse complement strand
ATAGCAGCATTGTAAGTCAGGACGTTCCGTGAATACCGCTCTACTTCACCTGGAGACACAACCATTGAAGCCTGCAGCTTGCCCCTTGCATCCCATGAGCTTCTGACAAACATGTATAGTGAGGACTTTAGAAACTCCATCTGATGGCCGAGTGGATCCGTGAAGTACTGGGTGTGAGCTCACTCTCAGAAGCATGTCCTTTGAACACTGCGTTCAAATACCTTATCATGTATGGAACTTAATATGTAGCACCAATCTATGACAGGAATTCCTCAGAAATCGCTGTATTGAGCTCGGGGAGACTATTCTTTTGGGTCTGCATCTTCCACTTACCTCTCACTACACTTCTGTCACCCATCGAACCTAGGCCTGTTAGGAGCGAAACGTACTTGCAGGCAGTATGTGAGAGGTACAGGCCGTAAGTTGAACTCTCAGAAATGTGTATGCCTTGCCAGCAGATGTTTGCTTGCCACTCATTTATGGGAGGTAACACCTAGCAGGACTCTAATTGAACAGGGCTTTTGGAAATCCCTGTATGAACTCAGATACAGGTGAGTACAGGCCTGACACTTCCACATGCTTTTCACACAACCTCTTCCAGCACCTCACTTAAGGATGATAGGAGCTAAGTCTACAGGCAGTCATGATGCGGGAGGGTCCCGCCCTGAGCTCAGCTCTCACAAGGAAGCATGCCTAGAAGCCAGCTTTCAACTAGCTGCGTTTTTATGACTGTGGTGTCCTTCTAACCTAACCTATACTTGGTCACTCCAGTCCCCGTCTGGGCCTCAGCTGGACTTGGTGCCTCTGGTCCTTAGTTTGGCCTCACCTGGACCTGGTGACTGTGTTCCCACATGGGCCTCAACTGGTCTTATGACTTTTGTCCCCACCTGTGTCTCACCCAGACCAGGTGACTGAGTTCCACCTGGGCCTTACCTGGACCTGGTGAATCTGGTCCCCTCCTGGGTATCACCTGGACCTGGTGAATCTGGTCCTCACGTGTACCTCACCTAGACCTGGTGACTCTTGTACCCACCTGGGCATCATGGGGAAATGTTTAGTCTGTTTCCCAAGTGAGGCTCTGGAACATTTAACTTTGGTCCTCACCTGGGCCTCACCTGGACCTGGTGACTCTGGTTCCCACATGAACCTCACCTGGACCTGGTGTCCCTGCTGTTCTTGTAGCCTCACCTGTACCTGGTGACTCTAGTCCCCCTGCCCCCAGGCCTCACCTGGATTTGGTGATTCTGGTCCTCAACTTGGTTTCACCTGGACCTGGTGACTCTGGTCCCCACCTTGGCCTCACCCGGACCTGCTGACTCTGGTCCCCACCTGGGTCTCACCTGTACCTGGTGATCTGGTTCTCACATGGACCACACCTAGAACTGGTGACCGTGCTGTCCTTCTAGACTCACCTTTAACTGGTAACTCTGGTCTCCACCTGGGCCTCCCCTGTACCTGGTGATACTGGTCCATACCTGGGCCTCACCTGGACGTGGTGACTCTTGTCCCCACCTGGGCCTCATGTGTACCTGGTAACTCTGGTCCTCACCTGGGCTTCCCCTGGATCTGGTGACTCTGGTCCCCACCTGGACCTCTCCTGGACCTGGTGACTCTCTTTCCAACATGGACCTCACCTGGATCTGGTGACTCTGGTCCTCAATTTGGCCTCACCTGGACCTGGTGACTCTTGTCCCCACTTTGACCTATCTCAGACCTGGTGAATCTTGTCCCCACCTAGGCCTCACCTAGACCTGGTGACTCTTGTCCCCAGCTATGCCTCAATTTGACCTGATGAATCTGGTCCTCACGTGGGCCTCACATGGACCTGGGACTCAGCTGGATATAGTGGCTCTGATTCCCACATGGGGCTCACCTGATTCTGGTGACTGTGGTCTTCTTCTATGCCTCACCAGGACCTGGTGATTCTGATCCCCATCTGGGCCTTGTATGGCCCTAGTGACTCTGGTCCTCACCTAGCCATCATTGGGACCTGGACACTCTATTCCACACCTGGGCCTCACTTTGACCGGGGACCTCATGTCCCACTCTGGGCCTCAAACTAAACTGGTTACTCTGGTCCCCCTCTGGGCCTCACCCTTACCTTGTGACTCTGGTCCCGCCCCCGCCCCGGGCTTCACTTGGACCTGGTGAATCTGGTCCTTACCTGGTCCTCACCTGGACCTGGTGACTCTGGTCACCACCTGGGTCTCACCTGGACTTGGTGAATCTTGTTGCCACCTGGACCATGTGACTGTGGTCCCCACCTGGACCTCACCTGGATCTGGTGGCTCTGGTTCCCATATGGGGCTCTCCTGGACCTGGTTCCTGTGGTCTCCTTCTGGCCTCACCTGGAACAAAACGACTCTGATCCATATTTGGGCCTCACCTGGACCTGGTGACTCTGGTCCTTACCTGGGCATCATTGGGACCTGGTTACTCTCTTCTACATCTGGGCCTCACCTGAATCTGGTGACTCTGGTCTCCCTCTGGACCTCACCCTGACCTGGTGACTGTGGTCCCACCTGGGCCTCACCTGGATGAGGTGACTGGTTCCCACATGGACCTCACCTGGACCTGGTGAATCTGGTCCTCACATGAGCATCATGGGACCTGGTTACTCAGTTCCACATCGGGGCCTCACCTGGACCTAGTGATTCTCGTCCCCCTCTGGGCCTCACCCTGACATGGTGACTCTGGTCCCCACCTGGATATCACCTGAACCAGGTGACTCTGGTCCCCTGCTGGGCCTCACGTGGAGCTGAGGACTCTGGTCTTCAACTGGGCCTCAACTGGACCTGGTGAATCTACTCCTCACTTGGGCCTCGTCTGGACCTTGTGACTCTGGTCCCACATGGGCATCATTGGGACATGGTTACTCTGTTCCCCACCTGGGACTCACCTGGATGTAATAACTTTGATCCACACTTTGGCCTCACCTGGCCCTGATGACTCTGGGCCCCACCTGGGTCTCACCTGGACCTGGTGACTCTCGTTCCCACATGAACCACACCTGGACCTGGTGACTGTGGTGTCCTTCTAGCCTCACATTTACCTGGTGACTCCGGTCCCCACCAGGGCCTCAACTGGATCTGGTGACTCTGGCCTGCAGGTTGGCCTCACCTGGACCTGGTGAGTGTGGTTGCCACCTGGGCCTCACCTGTACCTGGTGACTCAGGTCCCCACGTGGGCCTCACTTAGACCTGGTGAATCTGGTCCTTACTTGGTCCTCACCTGGACCTGGTGACTCTGGTCCCCATCTGGGCCTCACCCAGACCTGGTGACTTTGGTCCCCACCTGGCCCTCACCTGGACCTGATTGCTGTGGACCCCTTCTTGGCCTCACCCAGACCTGGTGACTCTGGTCCTCACCTGGGCATCATTGGGACCTGGTTACTCTGTTCCACACCTGAGCCTCACCTGGACATGACGACTCTGGAACCCATCTGGGCCTCACCCTGACCTGGTGACTCTGGTCCCCATCTGGATGTCACCTGGACCAGGTGATTCTGGTACCCCTCTAGGCCACAACCAGACCTGGTGACTCTTGTCCTCAACTGGGCCTCACCTGGACCTAGTTTCTTATTTCTTCCTTTTTCACTTTTATGAAAAAGCTATGTTATCTATTTCTGAAATTGATTTATTTCTTCCAGGTTCTAGGTTGCTGGCATATAATTTTTCATAATGTTCTCTTATAATCGTTTGTATTTCTCTAGTGTTGGTTGTTTTTTTTTCTAGTGTTGGTTCTTATTTCTCTTTTCTCATTTGTGATTTTACTTGGGTCCTTTCTCATCTTTTTATCTTTTATCTTTTTTAAAGATTTTATTTATTTATTCATGAGAGACACAGAGAGGCAGAGGTATAGGCAGAGGGAAAATGAGGCTCCATGCGGGGAGCCTGATGTGGGACTTGATCCCCGGGACCCCGGGATCATGACCCGAGCCAAAGCAGATGCTCAACCACTGAGGCACCCAGGTGCCTTGCTGATTCAATTCCTTTGCTAGTTATGGGTCTGTTCACATTTTCTATTTCTTCCTATTTCAGATTTGCTCGTTTGCACATTTCTATGGATTTGTCCATTTCTTCCAGGTCTCCCAGTTTGTTAGCATATAATCTTTCATAGTATTCCCTTATAATTGTCTTATTTTTGTGGTGTTGATTGTGATCTCTCTTCTCTCACTTGTGATTTTATTTATTTAGGTCTTTTCTCTTTTCTCGTTGATGAGACTGGCTAGGGCTTGATCCATTTTATTAATTATTTTGAAGAACCAGCTCTTAGTTTCGTTATTCCATTCTACTGTTTTGTTGTTTCTGTATTGTTTATTTCTGCTCTCATCTTTATTTTTTCCCTTCTTCTGTAACCTTTAGGCTTTGTTTGCTATTCCTTTTCCAGCTCCTTTAGGTGTAGAGTTAGGTTGTGTATTGGAGACTTCTTGTTTCTTTTTTTTTTTTTTAAAGGACTAGATAACAACAAGGTTTTCCTTTCTCTTTTTTTTTTAAGGATTTTATTTATTTATTCATGAGAGACACAGAGAAAGAGACAGAGACACAAGGCAGAGGGAGAAGCAGGCTCCATGCAGGGAGCCCGACGTGGGACTCGATCCTGGGTCTCCAGGATCACACCCTGGACTGAAGGCGGCACTAAACCGCTGAGCCACCCGGGCTGCCCCAGACTTCTTGTTTCTTGAGGTAGGCCTGTATTGCTATGTACTTCCCTCTTAGGACTGCCTTTGCTACATCCCAGAGGTTTGGAGAAACATGTTTTCATTTTCATTTGTTTTAAATTTCCTCTTTAATTTCCTGGTTTCTCTGTTGTTTCTCTAGGAGGATGTTCATAATCTCCACGTATTTTTGGTCTGTCCAAATTTTTTCTTGCTGTCGACTTTGAGTTTCATAGCGTCGTTGTCCGAAAATGTACAGGGTGTGATATCAACCTTCTGGTACCTGTTGTACCTGTTGAGGGCTGATTTGTGGCCCATGATATGATCTGTTCTGGAGAATGTACCATGTGCACTTGAAAGGAATGTTTATTGTGCTTTAGGATGAAATGTTCTGACTATATCTGTTGAGTCCCTGTGGTCCAGTGTGTCAAGGCTATTGTTCCCCTGTTGATTTTCTGCATAGACGATCGGTCCATTGCCATAAGTGGGTGTTAAAATCCCCTGTCATTGTATTATTATCAGTGAGTTCCTGTATGTTTGTTGTTAATTGGTTTCTATATTTAGGTACTCCCATGTTGGCAGCATAAATATTTAGATGTTTGATCTTGATAGAGTCATTTTAATTATGAAATAATGCCCTTCTTCATCTCTTCTTACAGTATTTCTTCTTTCTTTTTTTAAATTTATATCTTTTATTTATTTATTCTTGAGAGATACACAGAGAAGCAGAGGCAGAATCATAGGCAGAGGGAGAGGCAGGCTCCCCAAAGGGAGGCCGATGTGGGACTCGATCCTGGGATCTCAGGATCACACCCTGAGCTGAAGGCAGATGCTCAACCACTGAGCCACCAGGTGTCCCCCAGGGTTTGGTTTCAAATCTAGTTTGTCTAAGTATGGGTCCTCCAACTTTCTTTTGATGTCCATTAGCATGATAGATGGTATTCCATCCCCTTTCAATATAGGTCTAAGGTGAGCATCTTGTAGGCAGCATACAGATAGATCTTGTTTTTTAATAATGATTTTATTTATGAGAGAGTGAGACAGAGAGAGAGAGAGAGAGAGAGAGAGGCAGAAAGTTAGGCAGAGAGAGAAGCAGGCTCCCGAACAGGAGCCCAATATGGGACTCGATCCTAGACTCCAGGATCACACCCTGAGTCAAAGGCAGAGGCTCAACCCCTGAGCCACCCAGGCATCCCGGATCATGTTTTTTAAGCCACTCTGATACCCTATATCTTTTGATTGGAGCATTCAGTCTATCAGCATTCAGAGTGATTTTTGAAAGATATGAACTTAGTGCCTTTGTGTTACTTGTAGAGTTGGTGTTTCTGGTGACGTTCTCTGGTCCTTTCGAGTCTTTGTTGCTTTTGGTCTCTTTTTATCCCCCACTAGAAGAGTCCCTCTTAAAATTCCTTACTGGACTGGTTTAGTGGTCATGAACTCCTTTATTTTTTGCCTGTCTGGGAAACTCTTTATCTCTGCTTCTATGCTGAATGACACCCTTGCTGAAGAAAGAATTCTTACAAATTGAACTCCAATTAAAAAAAATTTAAAAACATAAAATAAAGTTTTGCAAATGGCATTTTATGTTCAGAAATTTTTAATTTCTTCATAGGGAGTTAAATAAATTTTGATGATTATTCTTAAAAAAAACGAAAGAATTCTTGGCTTCATACTTTTCCCATTCAGCATACTGAATATTTCCTTCCACTTCCTTCTGGCTTGCCAAGTTTGTGGACAGATCTGCTGTAAACTGATTCATCCTCCCTTGTAGGTTAAGGACTACCCCCCGCCAAGCCCCACCTCCACTGCTTTCAGGATTCTTGTCTGTGTATTTTGTGACTTTGACTCTGATGTGCCTGGGTGATGGTCAGCTTCTGTTGAATTTATTGGGAGTTCTCTGTCTCTCGATTTCAGTGTCTTTGTCCTTCCTCAGGTTATAGAAGTTTACATAATTCTTTCAAATAAAACTTCTGCCCCCTTTTCTCTCTCTTCATCTTCTGAGTCTCCTATGATATGAATGTTATTGTTTTAGTAAGTGGCTGAGTTCCCTCAGTCTGCCTCTGTGGTCCATAACCTTTCTTTTTTTTAAAGCTTCCACTTGGGACTGCATCTCAGTTATAGCATTTTTAACGTTGGCCTGACTAGATTTTAGTTCTTTTATTTCTACAGTAAGGGATTCTCTAGTGTTCTTCTATGCTTTTTTCCAGCCCAGCTGCTATCTTTATAATCATTGTTTTAAACAGTAGTTAGACATCATATATGTGTATTGATGAACTTCCTGGCTGTGAGTACTACCTCATGTTATTGTATGGAGGTGAATTTCTCCATCTCATTATGTTTTCCAGAAAAGAAAGAAGGAAGAAAAAGAAAAACCAATAAAAACAATAACAACTGCCCTCCCCCAAAAACAGCAAATTATTTTGGCCTGCTTGTTAAAGATTCTAAATCCCAAAATAAGAAACACAATTAAAGTACTATGTAAGTAAAAATAAGAAATATATAAGGTACATACATAAAAATTAAAAGAAAGCAATTAATAAATGAAAATAAAGCAAAAAGTTACAAAGGAAGCTAGACCCTACTTTCCAGGCAGAGCTGAAGCTCTGCAGCCTCTGTGGTCCGACAACTCAGTGGCAGCGAGTGGTCTGTGCGGGGTCTGGGGATGAGCCTGGGCGCTGATTGTCAGGTGCACAGCTGCCTAGGAGATGCACCTGCAGGGTCAGAGGCGCGGTAAGCTTCAGCGCATCTGGCCTCCAGCGGGTGGCGCTGTGCTGCTCCCTGAAACTGGGCGCTGATGGGCGGGATGCGGGTGGGGACGCTGGCTCCTCTGGCTCTGGGGCTGAGCATCCCGCCCCCCCAGTCTGCAGAGGCCTCCACAGAAGAGCCCCCAAGCCCCCGGGTCTCCGCCGCTTCTCTCAGAATCCTGCGTTCACTCTGCCTGCATCTGAGCTTCATTTGGTTTTGTTTTTTTTTTATCTCAGACTGTTGTGCCCAAGATTGTGAATCCGAGAAACCACCGAGAAGCCCATGGCCACACCGATGCAAACACACGAGGATTTATTTACAAGCTCATGCTTGTGTCCAAGTATACCTGACACAAGGGAGCAGGGACTTGGACCCCGAGGTGGGTTTTAGCTTAGTTTTAAGGGCTGGTCTCGGGGACCTCCAGAAGGGCTGGAGCAATTCCTCAAGTTCTGTTTACATTTTGAAGTGGGGCCTTCAAGGGCATTGAGCTCCCTTCTCATTGTAATAGGGGCTTCCTGCCCTTGGCCTGGGCTCAGTTCTTATGCTAATGTGGGACTATCTAGGACATTAAGCTGTAAACTTTTGTTTATTTGCTGTAACTGAAGTAATGTAAATTTCAGCTCTTCTTCTCAGGGGCTTGGGATGGCTGGACCTGTACTAACGTTGAACTTAAAGTGGAATGGCCTTAAATTTCTCAGCCTCCACCAGTCCTGTCCCATCCTATCTGGCTCCCTCCTCCTCCCCCGGAGCTCCTAAGAGAGCAATTGCAAATGACCCCCGCGTGGCAGGGTGTGTTGGGGGACAGGCCCAGGGATTTGGGATCAGGAAGACCTGGAGCCCGGGCAATCTGGCTGTGCAGCGGGATTCCATGCTGCAGACTCTTATTCCCTAAGGCTATCTTGACAACTGACTTTGTACATAGAAAAGCTCTCCTTTGTCTTTAAAAGATGAAGAGCGAGTCAAAGCGTTTTTTTCTCTGCCCATCTGATTGCTCAGATTCCAATTTCAGACGTATTTCCTGTTAATAAGGGTAATATACTATCCGTATACTATATGGTTGAAATATTCTGACACAAGTAATTCAGAGGGATGAGGGTTTCTCATCTCTTTCTTCACAGCTCAGTCACTCATCAGGAAATGCATCTTTATGGATTTGGAAAGAACTGAGAGACATTATTACCAATGGTCCTATTAATATGTTAAGGATTCTTCCCTGAGATCCCAAGAAGGCAATTTTTCCTCGAGCTTGAGGAGGCCTCTTGGAGTGAGGTTAGAATCAGAAATTGTGTGTTTGGGTTTTGGATAATGGAACTGGTTAGCTAAGTAAACACGGACAGGCACTTAGGTTCTTTTTGAATCTCAATTCCCTTAAAAGCTATATAATAATTTCTAAACACCTCATTGGACTGTTGTAGGATTTCTTTATTGCGAATATAAGTTAGCATTCATATGGCACATATTATGTGCCAAGAATTGTGTCATGCTTCACTTAAAAGAACTCATGGGATCCTCCAACAACCCTATGGGCAGATACTGTTATCTTGATGGGCCAACTAAAAGAGAGGAAGAAAACATCTTGTCCAAGGTCAAACAGCTAGTTAAGTGGATTGGAACTCAGGAAGCCTGGCTCCAGGCTGTTATGGTCACCAGAAAATATTTATTAAGTACTTACTAATGTCCTAGGTGTTAGGGTTTTTGGTAACTAAATGGAAATGAGACCGCCAAGGCAAGCGAGGGTCCAAGAACAGATTTTATTGCAGGCACCCTCGGGCGAGGTTCCACGACTCACGGAGGGGAAGAGTGAGTCGGGGAAGTCGCGCCAAGACAAGGTGGCAGGGGGTTTACATAACGTTGTAAGGCAGAACGGTTTCCTATTGGTCGGCTCATATGCAAAGGAAGGATTGCAATCCAACCAGTCAGAGTGACCCTCACTATGCAAAGGAAGGATTGCAATTCGGTCAGTCAAAGGTGACTTCCTCCTCTGGGGTTTGAAGGGCATTGGGTCCGGTTGGGTTAGTCCAAAGGAGAGGTCTAAGGGTCTGCGTCAAGCTGTCAGCAGGTCATTGGTCCATTGGCGTCCCAGGTGGAGGTGGTGACAGGAACCTCAGCCATTTGGGGTATCCGCCATCTTGAGGAGTTTGTCTTCCCGCCTGGCCCCAACACTAGGTATTGTACAAATAAAGTCCAACTCTTTACTCATCAGAGCTCTATGGCACAGGCATTATTACTGTCACAGTTTTGCAGAGAAAGAAGTAGGTTCAGAGCCTAAGCTCAAGGGACTTGCCCAGAGCCCTACAATTCAGAGGCAGAAACCTTCCATTTCCTCATAATATTCTCCTTCCACCACTTACCTTCTCCTTTCTCTAAGTCTTAATATAAATTTTGCTTCTTCTAGTCATCTTCTCTGAGGCCCCAGTTAGACTAAGCCTTCTTATATATGTACTTGTAGTAAGCTGTATATTTACCTTTATATTGGCTACTATAATCTTGTTTAGTTGTCTTTCTGTCACTTTTGGTTAGTATCCGTCTCTCCCACCAGCATGGCCTGGAGGGAGATAGGGACTGCATCTATGTCTGGTTAACTTGGTATTCCTAGCACCTTGCACACAGTAGGTATGCACCAAATACTTAATAAATTAATGGATCCCTAACCTTCTTGAGTTGATGTTGATAAACATTTGAACATGAAAATGACAAAGATAAGAATGAAATTGCTGAATGAAATGATAAAAAGCAATTTTATCCATTCACTCATTCAGTATTTTATCAGGTGCCTACTGTGTGCCATTTCTGAGTGAAGGAAAACGATACGTGATTCCATTAGGGTATTAAATAGCAACTTAAAACTTGGCCTTCTAAGGCATTTGCTATGGTTGAAAGCTCTAACTAAAAGGCTCAGTGATTAGGAAGGAACTCAATAAAATCAAAATAAAGTATTATCTGGGCAGTAATTTCCCAGAAAATTTGGTTTAATAAAAATTTCACATGAATCATTTTTTAACTGACACTGATGCACTGTGAACCTTTGGAAGACAAATATCAAGGAAATAAATGCTATGCATTGCTAATTTTAAATGCACTTGCAATATGGTGTCTAATATAAAAGAAGTATTTTTATCTGATTTTTGCTATTTATTATCCTTTTCTGCTTTTCAGTTGAGGAGGCATTATACCTGTTCATAAGTGTTTTTCTTTCCTTCTGATATAAAATTCTTACTTTGTTCCCATCGAAGGAACTCTTTAAGAATAAGGCAAAAGTTAATTAAACTATTCTTAAAATGTCTTCACACTTGGAGCCTGATTCATTTAAGTTAATTTTCAAAATAAATCTTATTGGGATCCCTGGGTGGTGCAGCGGTTTGGCGCCTGCCTTTGGCCCAGGGCGCGATCCTGGAGACTCGTGATCGAATCCCACGTCAGGCTCCCGGTGCATGGAGCCTGCTTCTCCCTCTGCCTATGTCTCTGCCTCTCTCTCTCTCTCTCTCTCTCTCTCTCTCTCTCTCTCTCTCTGTGTGTGTGTGTGACTATCATAAATAAAAAATAAAAAAAATTCAAAATAAATCTTATTGATTAGAAAAAAATAACATAGCTTTATAGGGAAATTGAGAAGATAGTACAGATAATTCTCATGCACTCCCACTCAATTTCTCCAATTATCGATATCTTATATTAGTACGGTACAAATATTAGCTAATGAATCAATATTAAAATATTCACATTAACCAAAGACCATACTTTATTCAGATATCCTTAATTTTTGCTATGTTACCAACCCTCACATCACATTACACTTGTCCTCATGTTTTCTTAGGCTCCTCTGGATTGTGACAGTTTTTCAGCCTTTCCTTGTTGTTGTTGAACTGGAACACTTTGAGAAGTAGAGTATTTTGTAAAATTTCCCTCAGTTGGGACATGTCTGTTGTTTATCTCATGATTGAACTATGATTGTGGATTATATACACAGATATACTGCCATTTTTATTATATCATATAAAGGATTGATACTATCAACCTGATTTATCAGTCTTGGTATCGATCTGATCATCTTGCTGAGGTAGTGTTTGTCAGCTTTCTCCAAAGTAAAGTGATTCTTTATCATTATTATTATTATTATATTCTTATTATTATTATTTTAACTTTTTCATGATATATTTTGTAGAAGGAAGTTACTATGTGTATTCCACACTTAAGTGTGGGAAGATATGCTCATCAACTTGAGGGTGGAATGTCTGCACAAATTGTTTGAAATTCTTCTACATGGGAGATTTCTCTTTCTTCTGGGTTTGTTTGTTGGTTTGTTTCTTTTTCAAAGATGTTATTTATTTCTTTGAGAGAGAGAGGAGAGAAAAAGCATGAGCGAGAGGGGCAGAGGGAGATGGAGAAGCAGGTTCCCTGCTGAACAGGGAGCCTGCCTTGGGACCTGGATCATGATCTGACTTAACTGGCTTAACTGACTGAGCCACCCAGGTGCCCCTCTTTCTTTCTTTTACAATTTTTAATATTAGTATAGATTCATGGATATTTATTTTATGCTTTGGGTTATAATCCAACACTACTTATTTTGTTGCTTGTACTGTCTCCGCTCTGGCCACAGGAGCTCTTTCAGTTGACACCTATGTCCCTTTAACATATTTCCATCAGTATGGAGTCTTTTGTCTGTTCATAAATTTTTGAAAGACAAACTTTATGTAAATCTCATTTTTGATTGGCACTTTGTTTCTGTCCCCATCCCTATCTTTGCCTCCTTCCCTCTCTCTTCACTGTTTCATTTCTTTCTTTATTATGATCTGAAAACAGGAAAGGACATAGGATTTCAAATTTTGCTATTTTAAGGTAAATCAATTCTCCTTGGTGCCTAGCCAGTGGTTCTCAAATGTTAGTGTGCAAAAGAATAACCTGGAGGGCTTGTTAATATGGCCAGCCAACATTTTAATTTTTTTTTTAGGTTAAAGGAAGGGGCAGGTTAGGATTCTACATGTTAACCGGTACCTTAAG
Source organism: Nyctereutes procyonoides (assembly GCF_905146905.1). Classification (NCBI taxonomy): domain Eukaryota; kingdom Metazoa; phylum Chordata; class Mammalia; order Carnivora; family Canidae; genus Nyctereutes; species Nyctereutes procyonoides. The sequence goes on along the minus strand of NW_026575114.1, from coordinate 2,243,507 downwards.
AAAATAATAATGGAGTTCTTTGAGGGCTTTGCTTTGAAAAGCAGCGAGCATGAGGGCAGATGGCTGTTCTGATACACATATTTATTATTTCTAGTGGCTTGGACCCATATACCCACCGCTTGTGATAAAAAGAGATATAGATTTGGGGATTTTCTATCGCCATCGGAGAGAACCCTAAAATACTCAGGATCTATGCTCAGGGTTAGTTTTATATTTTAACATTTGAGTATATATCAGATCTCCCGTCTTTTTGTGCTCAGTATAGAGTGTTTAGGACCCCACAGCAGCATTTTAGGTCTAAGAGGGAACTGAGGGATCATCAGCTCTGGTCCTCTCTTCTGAGGCACAGGAAAGAAACTGAGAGTTCTGGAGGATTGGATTGTCCAAGTTCACATGGTTACTGGTGGTGGAGCTAGGTCTGAAAAAGGTCTTCCTAGAGATTGTTGCATCAAGACGGACACCATTGAACATAACTAGTTTAGATAGGCTTTTGTGAAATAGACAATTTGGGGTTACTCTTTCTGCTTTTATACTTTCATATAAAGGTACGACTGCATCTAGGTTTCAGGATTACCCCTTCTGTTAGTTATAAGAGTAGATGATGTAAATATCAGTGTTTGCCATGTGAAATTCTCTGTTTAACTATTTTTAAATTGAGTTTTAAAAATATTAAAACTGGCACTTCGTTCTCGGCTTGGACAAACTTAATCTGAGTAAAGTTGGCTTCTATGACAATATAGGCAATGAGATATAGAAGCATGAAGACTTGGAAAGTGAAAGGGTAGGCAAGGTCTCATGGCTGAGGTTGTTTTCAGGGAATACCTTTGTTTAATTAATTCATCAGGGAATATTCTGATGACGCACATGGAGACATAATTCGAATCCCTTTTAGGGTGCTTCATGAAATGTAACTAGCTGGCAGAAGAAAGACTACTTTGCTTGATTGTTTTACTGAGCTAAAGTGACACTAATTCTAGATGAGCCTGAAGCTGTGACGTTAACGTTTTGTGGTCGTTTAAAGAACTCTGGACCAGAATCGAGTCTTGGCTTTGCCCCTTGCCACCCGTGTGTCCCTGAGCAGTGTGCATTACTTCTCTTGTCTTCTCAGTTTCCTTATCTGTTAGTTGAGGGGATCGGTTTCCATACCGTTCATTAACTCTTTGTTTTTTTTATTTTTATTTATTTATGATAGTCAGAGAGAGAGAGAGAGAGGCAGAGACACAGGCAGAGGGAGAAGCAGGCTCCATGCACCAGGAGCCCGACGTGGGATTCGATCCCGGGTCTCTAGGATCGCGCCCTGGGCCAAAGGCAGGCGCTAAACTGCTGCGCCACCCAGGGATCCCAACTCTTTGTTTTTAATGACAATCACGGATTTGTCACTATTGGACCATCACTAATAAATATCACAAAAAGTGAATTCATTTCTCTTTCTCCCTCTCCCTCGTTTTTTTGCATTTTTCCATTCTGGAACTTTGATTTACTTTTCAGAATACTTATTTATTTGAACTGGGAAAGAGTTTCAGGTCATTTTCCATTCACATTTGTAACTTTTTTATGATCTTCTGAAGGCCATTTCATAAATGAATTGCTGAGGACGGCTGAGCCGTCCAGTACCTTTTTTCAATTTAAATTTAAATTTAAAAAATTTTTTAATTAAATTCAATTTGTCAACATGTAGTATAATACCCAGTGCTCATCACATCACATGCCCTCCTTAATGCCCGTTCCCCAGTCACACTATCCTCCCACCCACCCCCCCTTCCACAATCCTTTGTTTCCCCGAGTTAGGAGTCTCTCATAGTTTACCTTCTGTGAGACCCAGGAAATTTGACAAAAATCCCCTACCCCTGGACAAGCAGAGCAAGACTGATTCCATTTTGTGTTACACCTGCCACCTCTTGTATGACCTCCACATAACCTGCTTATGGCTTAAGGCGCTGCCCCACCCTAGTCAAGCCTCTGGGCACACCCTAATTGGAAATCAGCTCATAACCATGTAACCCTGCTTTGTGCCCACCAAAATTGCACGCCAATTCTGACCAAAGTAATAGGCCAGCTCAAATGGATACTATAGGGTAAGATGTAATTCAATCGGCCACCTGCGTGTGGACCGACATGACTGTGCAACTTTCTGCGTATCCCATGGGCCAGTGGCCCCTATAAAGCTGCTACGCCTCTTAGTCTCAGGGTCCAAGTCCCTGCTCCGCTGTGTCGGGTAAACTTGGACCCAAGCCCGAGCTTGTAAATAAACCCTCGTGTGTTTGCATCAGTGTCGGCTCCTCGGTGGTTTCTCGGATTCGCAATCTTGGGGACAACACTGCCTCTCTCAATTTTCTCCACTCAGTTTCCTTCCTGATGTGGAGCATTTTTTCATGTGCTTTCTCGCTCTGTGTAGGTCTTCTTTGGAGAAACGGCTGGTACCTTTCAGTTGGAGAAGAGATGGCATCTCAAGGGGTGTTATTTCCTGTCATGGCCACATACCAGAAGGCTCTTGAGTATGTGTGTGTGCGTTTGCCTGTGCCTGTGAGGAGAGGTCGTTGGATAGAATTTGAAAGCAGATCCTCTCCATATTTATAGGTCTATATCTATTTCTCTCTCTTTCTGCACACATCTATTTCTAACCATTTTGTCTCTATCTCTATAGGGAGATCTATATATGGACGTATAGAGATTAGATATAGAAATATTTATTTTGCATATTTAAATATAAATATATAGTTCTGTTTATAGATAATAATTATTATATTATCAGTAATACATTTGATAATAAATATATTAACTGGAAACATAGATATATGTTTATATGTTTGTTTATATAAACATCTATTTATGTTCCAGGGTTAGGGTACGGGTTAGGGTACGGGTTAGGTTTAGGGTACGGGTTAGGGTACGGGTTAGGGGACGGGTTAGGGTTAGGGTACGGGTTAGGGTTAGGGTACGGGTTAGGGTTAGGGCACAGGTTAGGGTTAGGGTACGGGTTAGGGTACGGGTTAGGGTTAGGGGTAGGGTTATGGTACGGGTAGGGGTTAGGGTTAGGTTTAGAGTTAGGATACGGGTTAGGGTTAGGGGTAGGTGTAGGGTTAGGGGTAGGTTTATGGTACGGGTTAGGGTAAGGGTTAGGGTACGGGATAGGGTTAGGGTACGGTTAGGGTTAGGTTTAGGGTTTAGGTTAGGTTTAGGGTTAGTTTTAGGGTTAGGGGTAGGGTATGTGTTAGGGTGAGGTTACCGGTTAGGGTTAGGGTTAGGGTTAGGGCATGGTTTAGGGTTTGGGTACAGGTTAGGTTTAGGTTAGGGTAAGGGTTATGGTTAAGGTACGGTTTAAGGTTATGGTACGCGTTAGGGTTATGGTTAGGTTTGGGGTTAGGGTATGGGTTGGGTTAGGGTACGAGTTAAGGTTAGGGTACAGGTTAGGGGTAGGGGAAGGTTAAGGTACTGGTTAGGGTTATGGTACAGGTTAGGGATAGAGTTAGGGAACGGTTAGGGTTAGGGTTAGGGGTTAGGGTACAGGTTAGGATACGGGTTAGGGTACGGGTTAGGGTTAGGGTTAGGTTACAGGTTAGGGGTAGGGTATGGGTTAGGGCTAGGGGTTAGGGTAAGGGTACTGGTTATGTTAGTGTTAGGGTTAGGGTACAGTTTTGGGTTAGGGTTAGGGTATGGGTTAGGGTTATGGTTAGAGTACAGGTAAGGGTTCGGTTTCGAGTGAGGGTTAGGGTACAGATTAGGGTTAGGGTTTGGATTAGTGTTAGGGTTAGGGTTACGGTATGGGTTAGGGTACGGTTTAGGGTTAGGGTACGGTTTAGGGTTAGGGGTAGGGTTAGGGTACAGGTTAGGGTTAGGGGTAGGGTTAGGTTACAGGTTAGGGTTAGGGTTAGGATTAGGTTAGGGTTAGGGTTAGGGTACGGGTTAGGGTTAGGGTTAGGGTACAGGTTAGGGTCAGGGTTAGGGGTAGGGTTAGGTTACGGGTTAGGGTTAGGGTTTGGATTAGGTTAGAGTTAGGGTTAGGGTACGGGTTAGGGTTAAGTTACGGGTTAGGTTTAGGGTTAGGGTAAGGATTATGGTTAGGGTACGGTTTAAGGTTAGGGTACGCATTAGGGTTACGGTGAGGTTTAGGGTTATGGTTCGGGTTGGCTTAGGGTACGAGTTAAGGTTAGGGTACGGGTTAGGGTTAGAATAAGGGTTAAGGTACGGGTTAGGGTTACGGTACGGGTTAGGGTTAGAGTTAAGGTACGGTTAGGCTTAGTGTTATGGGTGAGGGGTAGGATAAGGGTTAGGGTCAGGGTACGGGTAAGGGTTACGTTTAGGGTACAGGTTAGGTTTATGTTTGGGGTACGGTTTAGGGTTTGGGTACAGGTTAGGGTTAGGTTACGGGTAGGGTTAGGGTTAGGTTACTGGTTAGGGTTATGGTTCCGGTTAGGGTACAGGTTAGGTTTAGGGTTAGGGTACGTGTTAGGGTTAGGGTTAGGCTACGGGTTAGGGTTAGGTTTTGAGAGACGGTTATGGTACAGGTTAGGGTTAGTGTATGGGTTAGGATTAGGGTAAGGTTTAGGGTTAGGGTACGGGTTAGGTTTAGGTTTAGGGTAAGTGTTATGGTTAGGGTGCGATTTGGGGTGAGGGTACGGGTTAGGGTTAGGTTTAGGGTTATTGTTTGTGTTGGGTTAGGGTACGGGTTAGGGTGTGGGTTAGCGTTAGGGTACGGGTTAGGGTTAGGATACAGGTTATGTTTAGATATATGGTCTGGTTTAGGGTTAGGGTAGGGGTTAGGTTTATCGTACTGGTTGGGGTAAGGTTTAGGGTTAGAGTACGTGTAAGGTTTAGGGTACGGGTTAGGGTTAGGGTACGGTTAGGGTTTGGTTTAGGGCACGGGTTAGGGTTAGATTTAGGGTTAGGCTTAGGGTACGGGTTAGGGTGAGGTTACGGGTTAGGGTTAGGGTTAGGTTTAGGTTAGGGTTGGGTTAGGGTTAGGTTTAGGGTTAGGGTTAGAGGTTAGGTTAATCATACGGGTTGGGGGTATGTTTAGGGTTAGGGTACGGGTAAGGTTTAGGGTACGGGTTAGGGTTAGGGTACAGTTAGGGTTAGGGTACGGGTTAGGGTTACGTTTAGGGTACGGGTTAGGTTTATGTTTGGGGTACAGTTTAGGGTTAGGGTACAGGTTAGGGTTAGGTTACGGGTTAGGTTTAGGGTTAGGGTTAGGTTACTGGTTAGGGTTATGGTTCTGGTCAGGGTACAGGTTAGGTTTAGGGTTAGGGTACGTGTTAGGGTTAGGGTTAGGCTACGGGTTAGGGTAGGTTTTGAGAGACGGTTATGGTACAGGTTAGGGTTAGGGTATGGGTTAGGGTTAGTGTACGGGTTAGGATTAGGGTAAGGTTTAGGGTTAGGGTACGGGTTAGGTTTAGGTTTAGGGTAAGTGTTATGGTTAGGGTACGATTTTGAGTGAGGGTACGGGTTAGGGTTAGGTTTAGGGTTATTGTTTGTGTTGGGTTAGGGTACGGGTTAGGGTGTGGGTTAGCGTTAGGGTACAGGTTAGGGTTAGGGTTTGGATACGGGTTATGTTTAGATTTACGGTCCGGTTTAGGGTTAGGGTAGGGATTTGGTTTATCGTACTGGTTGGGGTAAGGTTTAGGGTTAGAGTACGGGTAAGGTTTAGGGTACGGGTTAGGGTTAGGGTACAGTTAGGGTTTGGTTTAGGGCACGTGTTAGGGTTAGATTTAGGGTTTGGCTTAGGGTATGGGTTAGGGTGAGATTACGGGTTAGGGTTGGGTTAGGGTTAGGTTTAGGGTTAGGGTTAGAGGTTAGGTTAATCATACGGGTTGGGGGTAGGTTTAGGGTTAGGGTACGGGTAAGGTTTAGGTTACGGGTTAGGGTTAGGGTACAGGTACGGGTTAGAGTTAGGTTTAGGGTTAGGGTTAGGTTAGGGTTAGTTTTAGCGTTAGGCTTAGGGTATGGCTTAGGGTGAGGTTACGGGTTAGGGTTAGGTTTAGGTTAGGGTTGGGTTAGGGTTAGGGTTAGGGGTTAGGTTAATCGTATTGTTGGGGGTAGGTTTAGGGTTAGGGTACGGGTAAGGTTTAGGGTACGGGTTAGGGTAGGGGTTAGTGTTATGTTTAGGGTTAGGGTTAGTGTACGGTTAAGAGTTAGGGCTAGGGTTAGGGTACGGGTTAGGGATAGGGTAGGGTACGGGTTAGGTTTAGGGTTAGGGTTAGGGTACGGGTTAGGATTATGGTAGGGTACGGGTTAGGGTTAGGGTTAGGTTTAGGGTACGGGTTAGGGTTAGGGTACCATTTAGGGTTAGGTTTAGGGTTAGGGTACGGGTTAGAGTTAGGGTTAGGTTAATGTTTAGGGTTAGGGTATGGTTTAGGGTTAGGGTTAGGATACGGTAGGGTTAGGGGTAGGGTTAGGGTACATGTTAGGTTTTGGGTTTGTTACGGGTTAGGTATTGGGTGAGGGTTAGGTTACCGGTTAGGGTTAGGGTTAGGGTTAGGGTACGGGTTAGGTTTAGGGTATGGGTTAGGGTTAGGGTAAGGTTTAGGGTTAGGTTACGGTTTAGGGTTAGGATTAGGGTACAGTTTAGGGTTAGGGGTAGGGTTCGGGTACAGGTTAGGTTTCGGGATTGTGTACGGGTTAGGTATTGGGTGAGATTTAGGTTACAGGTAGGGTTAGGGTTAGGTTATGGGTTAGGGTAAGGGTTAGGGTTAGGGTTAGGGCATGGGTTAGGGTTAGGGTACGGGTTAGGTTTAGGGTAAGGCTTATGGTTAGGGTATGGTTTAAGGTTAGAATATGCATTAGGTTTACCGTTATTTTTAGGGTTAGGGTACGGGTAGGGTTAGGGTATGAGTTAAGGTTAGGGTACGGGGTAGGGTTATGGTAAGGGTTAAGGTACGGGTTAGGTTTACGGTACTGGTTAGGGCTAGAGTTAGGGTACGGTTAGAGTTAGGGTTAGGGGGTAGGGTTAGGTTATGGGTTAGGATACGTGTTAGGGTTAGGGTACGGGTTAGGGTTAGGTTTAGGGTACAGGTTAGGTTTAGGGTTGGGGTCCGGGTTAGGGTTAGGGTTAGGTTACGTGGTAGGGTTAGGGTAAGGTTTAGGGTTAGGGTACGGGTTAGGGTTAGCGTTAGGGTATGGGTTAGGGTTAGGGGAAGGGTTAGGGTACAGGTTAGGTTTAGGTTTTGGGTACGGGTGAGGTTTTGCGTGAGGGTTAGTGTACGGGTTAGTGTTTGGTTTAGTGTACGGGTTAGGGTTAGAGTTAGAGTCAGGGTACGGGTTAGGGTGGGTATGGGTTAGGGTTAGGGTACGGGTTATGGGGTTATGGTTAGCTTTAGGGTAAGGATTATGGTTAGGGTACGTGTTAGGGTTAGGGGTAGGTTTAGGGATAGGGTACGGGTTGGGTTAGGGTACGAGTTACGGTTAGGGTACGGGTTATGGTTAAGGTAAGGGTTAAGTTCGGGTTAGGGTTTGTACGGTTTATGGTTAGAGTTAGGGTACGGGTTAGGTTAGGGTTAGGGTTAGGGTTAAGGAACGGGTTAGGATACGGGTTAGTGTTAGGGTACGGGTTAGGGTTAGGGTACGGGTTATGGATAGGGTACAGTTAGGGTTAGGCGTTAGGGTTAGGGTACTTGTTAGTTTTCGGGTTAGGGTTAGGGTATGGGTTAGGGTTAGGGTTAGGGTATGAGTTAGAGTACGCGTTAGTGTTAGGTTATGAGTTAGGGATAGGGTTTGGGTTTGGGTACTGGTTAGGGTTAGTGTTAGGGTACGGGTTAGGGATAGGGTTAGGGTACGGTTTAGCGTTAGTGTTAGGGTTATTGTTAGGGTTAGGGTTAGCGTACGGGTAAGGTTAGGGTTAGGGTACGGGTTAGGGTTAGAGTAAGGTTAGGGTTAGGGTACGGGTTAGGGTTAGGATTAGGTTACTGTTTAGGGTTAGGGTTAGGGGTAGGGGTAGGGTTAGGTTTTGGGTTTGTGTACGGGTTAGCTATTGGGTGAGGGTTAGGAAACTGGTTAGGGTTAGGATTAGTGTATGGGTTAGGGTTAAGGTTAGGGTTAGGGTTAGAGTTAGGGTACGGGTTAGGTTTATGTTTAGGGTAAGGGTTATGGTTAGTGTACGGTTTAAGGTTAGGGTACGGGTTAGGGTTAGGGTTAGGGAACGGGTTAGGGTTAGGTTTCGAGAGAGGGTTAGGGTACAGGTTAGGGTTAGGGTACGGGTTGGGTTAGGGTAAGTTTTAGGGTTAGGTTACGGGTTAGGGTTAGGTTTAGGGAACGGGTTAGGGTATGGGGGTCGGGTTAAAGTACGAGTTAGGTTTAGGGTGAGGGTTAGAGTTAGGGTACGGGTTAAGGTTATGGTTAGGGGTAGGGTTAGGGTACGGGTTAGCGTTAGGTTTACGTTTAGGGTTCGGGTTAGGGTTAGGATACGAGTTAGGTTTAGGTTTAGGGTAAGGGTTATGGTTAGGGTACAGTTTAGGTTTAGGGTACGGGTTAGGGATAGGGTACGGGTTAGGGTTAGGGGTTTGGGATAGGGTACTCGTTAGGGTTAGGGTTAGGGTACGGGTTAGGGTTAGGGTTAGGGTACGGGTTAGGGTTAGGGTTAGGGTACAGGTAAGGTTAGGGTGAGGGTACGGGTTAGGGTTAGGGTACGAGTTTGGGTTAGGGTATGGGTTAGGGTTAGGGTACGGGTTAGGCTACGGGTTAGGGTTAGGGTACGAGTTAGGTTTAGGTTTTGGGTACTGTTTAGGGTTAGGGTGAGGGTTAGGGTATGGTTTAGTTTTAGGGTTAGGGTACGGGTTAGGGTTAGGGTTAGGATACATGTGAGGGTTAGGGGTAGGTTTTGGGTACGGGTTAGGTTTACGGTTAGGGTACGGGTTAGGGATATGGTTAGGATCCGGGTTAGGTTTAGGGTTAGGGTTAGGTTTAGTGTACGGGTTAGGGTTAGGGTTAGTGTTAGGGTATGGTTAAGGGTTAGATTTGGGTTAGGGTACCAGTTAGGGCTAGGGTACAGGTTAGGGTTAGGGTAAGGTTTATGGTTAGCATACGGTTTAGGGTTAGGGTTAGGGTGTGGGTTAGGGTACAGGTTAGGGTTAGGGTACGGGTTAGGTTTAGCATATGGGTTAGGGTTAGAGTTAGGTTTAGAGTTAGGGTACAGTTTAGGGTTAGGTTTAGTGTACGGGTTAGAGTTAGGGTACGGGTTAGGTTTAGGGTACTGGTTAGGGTAAGGGTTAGGGTTAGGGTACGGTTTAGGGTTAGGTTTAGTGTACGGGTTAGAGTTAGGGTACAGGTTAGGTTTAGGGTACTGGTTAGGGTTAGGGTAAGGGTTAGGGTTAGGGTACGGGTTAGGGTTAGGTTTAGCGTACGGGTTAGGGTTAGGTTTAGCGTTAGGGTATGGGTAAGGCTTAGGGTATGGGTTACAGTTAGGTTACGGTTAGGGTTAGGGTATGGGTTAGGGTTAGGTTTAGGGTTAGGGTTAGGTTAGGGTTAGTTTTAGGTTCAGGGTTAGTGTACGGGTTAGTGTGAGGTTATGATATAGGGTTAGTGTTAGGGTTAGGTTAGGGTACGGGTTAGGGTTAGGTTTAGGGTTAGGGTAAGGTTTAGAGTTAGGGTTAGGGTACTGGTTAGGGTACAGGTTAGGGTATGGGTTAGGGTTAGAGTACGGGTTAGGGTTAGGTGAGGGTTACGGTTAGGGTACGGGTTAGGGTTAGGGTTAGGATACGGGTTAGGGTTAGATATAGTGTCTGGTTTACCTATAGGGTTAGGGTTTAGGTTTAGCGTACGGGTCAGTGTTAGGTTTAAGGTTAGGGTACGGGTAAGGGTTAGGGTACAGGTTAGGGTTAGGTTACGGTTAGGGTGAGGGTTAGGGTTAGGTTAGGTTAGGTTATGGGTTAGGGTTAGGTTTAGGGTTAGGTTAGGGTTAGTTTTAGGGTTAGGGTTAGTGTACGGGTAGTGTGAAGGTACAGTTTAGGGTTAGGGTTAGGGTTAGGTTAGGGTACGGGTTAGGGTTAGGGTACGGGCTAGGATACGGGTGTGGGTACGGGTTAGGGATAGGGTTAAGGTTCGGGTTCGGGTTAGGGTATGGGTTAAGGATAGGGTTAGGGTACGGGTTAGGGTTAGGGTTAGGGTACGGGTTAGCGTTAGGGTTAGGGTTAGTGTTAAGGATGGTTAAGGGTTAGATTTGGGTTAGGGTACCGTTTAGTGTTAGGGTACTGGTTAGGGTTAGGGCTAGGGTACGGGTTAGGGTAAGGTTTAGGTGTAGGGTATAGTTTAGGTTTAGGGTTTGGGTACTGGTTGGGTTAGGGTACGAGTTATGGGTAGGGTACGGGTTAGGGTTAGGGTAAGAGTTACGGTACAGTTTAGGGTTAGGGTATGGTTTAGGGTTCTAGTTAGGGTATGGGTTAGGGTTATGTTTAGGCGTTAGGGTTAGGGTATGTGTTAGGATGCAGGTTAGGGTTAGGGTATGGGTTAGGGTTAGGTTTAGGGTACGGGTCACGTTTAGGGTTAGGGTACGGGTTCGGGTTAGGGATAGGTTACAGGTTAGGGATAGGGTAAGGGTTAGGTTTAGGGGTTATTTTTAGGGTACTGGCAAGGGTTAGGTTTAGGGTTAGGATACAGGTTAGGGTTACGGTTATGTACCCTAACCCTAAAACTAACCGTAAATCTAGGTTAGGTACCCTAATCCTAACCCTAACTCTAACCTTAACCCGTTCCCTAAACCTAATCCTAACCCGTACCCATACCCTCGCACTAACACTAACGCTAACCTGTACCCTAACCCATTCCCTAACCCGTACCATAAACCTAACCCTCACCCATACCCTATCCCTAACCCTAACACTAAGCCTAACCCTACCCCGTATACTAACCCTAAACTGTACCCTAACCCTAAATGAAACCCTAACCCATATCCTAACCCTAACCCGTACCGTAACACTAACCGTACACTAACACTAACCCTAAACCTAATCCGTACCCTAACCCGTACCCTAACCAGTACCCTACACCGTACCCAACTCTCAACCTAAACCGTACCCTAACGCTAACCCTAACACTAACCCATACCCTATCCCTAAACCGTACCCTAACCCTATCCCGTACCCTAACCCTAACCCGTACCCTAACACTAAGCCGTACCCAAACACTATCCCTGACACATACCTGTACCCTAAACCTAACCCTAAACCTATCCCTAACCTAACATATACCCTAACCCTAAACCTAAACCTAATCCTAATGCTAAACCTAACCCTAACCCTAACCCGTACCCTAACCCGAACCCTAAACCTAAACCGTACCATATCCTTAACCCTAACCCGTGCCCTAAACCTAACCCTAAACCATACCCTAACCCGTACCCTAACCCGTACCCTAGCCCTAACCAGTACCCTAACCCTAAACCGAACCCTAAACCCGTATCCTAACCCTATACCTAACCCTAACACTAACACTTAACCTAACCCATACCCTAAGCTGTACACTAACCCTAAACCTAACCCTTAAGCTAACGCTAACTCTAACCCTAACACTAATCCATACCCTAACCATAACCCGTATGCTAACCCTAAAACTAACCCGTACCCGTAACCTAACCCTAACCTTAACTCTAACCCGTACCCTAAACATAACCCTAATCCAAACCCTAACCCGTACCCTAACCCAAACCTTAACCCTAACCCTAACCCGTACTCTAACCCTAATCCTTAACCGTACCTTTTTAAATTTTTTTTTAATTTTTTTAATTATTTATTTATGATAGTCATACAGAGAGAGAGAGAGAGAGAGAGGCAGAGACAAGGCAGAGACATAGGCAGAGGGAGAAGCAGGCTCCATGCACCGGGAGCCTGACGTGGGACTCGATCCCGGGTCTCCAGCATCACGCCCTGGGCCAAAGGCAGGCGCCAAACTGCTGCACCACCCAGGGATCCCCCCTAAATCGTACCTTAATCTAACCCATATGCTAACCCTAACGCTAACCCTAACCCGAAACCTAGCCCTAAACCTAACCTGTACCCTAACACATACGCTAACCCTAACCCTAGCCCGTACCCTAACCCGTACTCTAAGCCTAACCCTGCCCATAACCTAAACCTAATCCTAATCCTAACTCTAACGTTAACCCTAACACTAACCCGTAACATAACCCTAACACTAACCCTAATCCTAACCCTACACCGTACCCATACCCTAACTCTAAACCTAACCTGTACACTAACCCTAACCCTAACCCGTACCCTAAACCTAACCCTAACCCTAACCCATACCGTATCCCTAACCCTAAGCCGTGTCCTAAACCTAACCCTAAACCGTACCCTAACCCTAAACCGTACCCTAACCCGTACCCTAACCCTAACCCTGATGCTAACCCTAACCCTAACGCTAACGCTAACCCTAACCCTAACCCTAACCCATACTCTAAACCTAAGCCAAACCATAACCCGAATCCTAACCCTAACCCTAACACGTACCCTAACACTAACCCTAACACTAACCCGTACCCTAACCCTCAACCTAACCCGTACCCTAACCCATACCCTAACCCGTACCCTAATCCTAACCCTAACCCGTATCCTAACTCTAACTCTAACCCGTACTCTAACCCTAACCCTAAACCGTATCCTAAAACTAACACTAACCCTAACCCGTACCCTAACCCTAACCTAACCCTAACCCTAAACTTAACCCATACCCTAACCCTAAGCCTAACCCATACCCTAACTCTAACACGAACACTAATGCTAACCCGTACCCTAACCCGTACCATAAACCTAAACCTAACCCATACACTATCACTAACCCTAACCCTAACCCATACCCTAACCCTAACCCGTACCTTAAACATAAACCTAACCTTAACCCTAACGCTAACCCTAACCCTAACCTATACCCTAACCCGTACCTAACCGGTACCCTAACCAGTACCTTAAGCTAAAGCTAAAACTAACCCTAAACTTAACCCTAACCCGTTCCCTAACCCTAACCCGAACCCTAAACCTAACCCAAACGCTAACCCGTACACTAAACCTAACCTTAACCCTAATCCTCACCTTAACACGTACCCTAACCCTAAACATAACCCTAACGCGTACCTTAACCCGTACCCTAACCCTAACCCCAACCCTACCCCTACCCCTAAACTTTACCCGTACCCAAACCCAAAGCATAACCTAACGCTAACACTAAACCTAACCCATTCCCTAACCTGTATCCTAACCCTAACCATAACACTAACCGTAACCTTAACCTTAACCCGTACCCTAACCCTAACCTGTACCCTAACCCTTACCCAAACGCTAAACCGTATGCTAACACTAACACTAACGCATATCCTAACCCTAACCCTAACACTAACCCTAACCCATACCCTAACCCCACCACTAACCATAACACTAACCCATACCCTAACCCTAATCCTAATCCGTACCCTAACCCTAACCCGTACGCTAACCATATCACTAACCCTAACTCGTACCGTAACGCTAACCCTAATCCATACCCTAACCCGTTCCCTAACCCGAACCCTAACCCTAACACGTACCCTAAACCTAACCCTACTCCTAACCCTAAACCCTACCCTAACCGTAAGCCTAACCCTAACTTGTAACCTATTTCGTACCCTAACCCTAACCCTATACCATGCCGTAACCCTAACCCAAACCCGTACCCTAACCATATTTCTAAACCTAACCGTACCCTAACCCTAAACCTAACCCTTACCCTAAACTTTACCTGTACCCTAACCCCAACCCTAACCCGTGCCCTAACCCTAACCCTAACACTAACCCTAAAACTATCCCTAACACTAACCCGTACCCTAACCCATACCCTTAACCTAACCTAACCTTAAACCATACCCTAACCCTAACACTAACCCGAACCCTAACCCGTACCCTAACCCATACTAACCCATACACTAACCCTAAAAATATGCCTAACCCGTAACTAACCCCTACCCTACCCCTAAACCTATCCCTAACCCTAAACCTAACCCCAACCCGTACCCTAACCATAAACCTAACCCTAACCCTTACCAATACCCTAACCCGAATCCTAACACTAACCCATAATCTAAGGCGTACCCTAACCCTCACCCTAACCCTAACGCTAACCCTAACCCTCACACGTACCGTAACCCTAACCCTAACCCATACCTTACCCCTAACCCTAACACTAACTCTAAACTTAATCCTAATTCGTACCCTAACCCTAACCCGTACGCTACCCCTAACCCTAACGCGTACCTGTAACCTAACCCTAACCCTAAACCATACCCGTACACTAACCCTAATCCGTACACTAACCCTAACCTTAATCCTGACGCTAATCCGTACCCTAACGCTAAACCTAACCCTAACCTGTACCCAAAACCGTACACTAACCCTAACCCTAACCTTAACCAGGACCCTAACCCTAGCCCTAAACCGTTCCCTAACCCTAACCCTAAACCTTACGCTCAGCCTAACCGTAAACCATACCCTAACCGTAACCCTAACCCATACACTATCCCTAAACCTAACACTAATCCTAAACTTAACCCTAAACCATACCCTAATCCTAACCCATTCCCTAACCCTAAGCCAAACCGTGACCCGTACCCTAACCCTAACCCTAACGCTAACCCTAACCCTAACCCATACTGTAACCCATACCCTAACCCGTAACCTAAACCGTACCCTAACTCTACCCTAACACTAATCCTAACCTTAACGCTAACCCGTATGCTAAACCTAACCCTGACCCTAACTCGTACCCTAACCTGTACCCTAACCCTAATGCTAACCCTAAAACTAACGCGTACCCTCACCCATCCCCTAACCCTTACACTAACACTAACCCTAACTGTAACCCTAACCCTAATACTAACCCTAAACTTAACCATAAATTGTACCCTAACCCTAACCAGTGCCCTAACCATAATCCAAACCCTAACCCGTACCCTAAACCTAACCCTAACCCGACACCTCACCTTAACCCTTACCCTAACCCTAAACCTAATCCTAACCCGTACCCTAAACCGTTCTCTAACCCTAAACATAACCCTACCCCTAACCGTAAACTTTACCCGTACCACAAACCGAAGCATAACCCTAACGCTAACACTAACCCTAAACCATAGCCTAACCCGTACCCTAACCCTAACCCGTACCCTAACCCTAACCGAAATACTAACCATAACCTTAACCCGACTGTAACCCTTACCCGTACCCACCCTAACACTAACGCAAACCCATACCCTAACCCTACCACTAACCATAACACTAACCCATACCCTAACCCTAATTCTAATCCGTACCCTAACCCTAACCCGTATGCTAACCCATACCCTAACCCTAATTCTAATCCGTACCCTAACCCTAACCCTAATGCTCACCATAACCCGTTCCCTAACCCGTACCCTAACCCTAACACGTACCCTAACCCTAACCCTAACCCTACCCTAACGCTACCCCTAACCCTCACCCATTACCTAACCCATACCCAACCCGTACCCTAACCCGTACCTTTACCTAAAGCTAAAACTAACTCTAACTTTAACCCTAACCCTAACCCTAACCCGTACCCTAACCCTCAACCTAACCATAACCCGTAACCTACCAGAACCCTAACCCGGAGCCTAACCTAACCATACTCCGGACCCCAACACAAACCCTAACCCATACTCTAACCCTAACCCGTACCCTAAACCTTAACATAACCCTAACTCGTACCCTAACCCTAACGCTAACACTAACCCTAAACCGTACCTTAATCCGTACCCTAACACTAACCCGTACGCTAAACCTCACCCTAAATCGCACCTGTAAACTACGCCTAACCCTAACCCGTACCCTAACCCTAACCTAACCCTAAGCCTAACCCTAAACGCTAAAGTAACCCTAACCCTAACCCGTACCCTAACCCTAACCCTAAACCTAACCTTAACCCGTACCCAAATCCTAACCCTAAACTGCACCCTAAACGTAACCCTAACGCTGAAACTTACCCTAACGCTAACCCTAACCCTAACCAGTACCCTAACCTGTAACCTAACCTGTACACTAGTTCTAAACCTAACACTAACCCTAATCTTAACGCTAACCCGTACCCTAACCCTAACCTAACCCTAAGCCTAACCCTAAACGCTAAAGTAACCCTAACCCTAACCATACCCTAACCCGTACCCTAACCCTAACCCTAAACCTAACCTTAACCCGTACCCAAATCCTAACCCTAAACTGCACCCTAAACGTAACCCTAACGCTGAAACTTGCCCTAACGCTAACCCTAACCCTAACCAGTACCCTAACCTGTAACCTAACCTGTACACTAGTTCTAAACCTAACACTAACCCTAATCTTAACGCTAACCCGTACCCTAACCCTAACCTAACCCTAAGCCTAACCCTAAACGCTAAAGTAACCCTAACCCTAACCATACCCTAACCCGTACCCTAACCCTAACCCTAAACCTAACCTTAACCCGTACCCAAATCCTAACCCTAAACTGCACCCTAAACGTAACCCTAACGCTGAAACTTACCCTAACGCTAACCCTAACCCTAACCAGTACCCTAACCTGTAACCTAACCTGTACACTAGTTCTAAACCTAACACTAACCCTAATCTTAACGCTAACCCGCACCGTAACCCTAACCCAAACCCTAACCAGTATATTAAGCCTAACCCTAACCCTAACCCTAACCCGTACACTAACCCTAACCAGTACCCTAACCCATACCCTAACTCTAAACCTACCGTAACCAGTACCCTAACACTAATCCTAACACTAACACTAAGACTAACCCTAACCCGAACACTAACCAGTACCCTAAACCTAACCCTAAACAGTACGCTCACCCTAACCATAACACTAACCCTAACTCTAACCCGTACCCTAACCT
Source organism: Nyctereutes procyonoides (assembly GCF_905146905.1). Lineage (NCBI taxonomy): Eukaryota > Metazoa > Chordata > Mammalia > Carnivora > Canidae > Nyctereutes > Nyctereutes procyonoides. Next base: position 2,226,661 of record NW_026575114.1, on the reverse strand, counting down.
TAACCCGTACGCTAAACCTAATCCTAACCAGTACCTGAATCCTAGCCCTTAACCTAACCCTAACCCTAACCCGTACCCTAAACCTAACCCTGACCCTAAACCGTACCCTAACCCGTACACTAACCCTAAACCCTACTCTAACCCTAAGTCTAACCCTACCTCGTACCCTAATTCATACCCTAACCCAACCAGAAGCCGTCGTAACCCTAACCCTAACATGTACCCTAACCCTATCCCTAAACCTAACCCGTACCCTAACCCTAAACCTAACCCTAACCCTAAACTGTACTTGTACCCTAACCCTAACCTGTGCTCTTTCCCTAACTCTAGCCCTAACCCTCACGCTAACCCTAAACATAAACCGTACCCTAACCCGTACCGAAACCTAAACCTAACCCTAACCCTAACCGTACCCTAACCTGAAACCTAACCCGTACACTAACCAGTACACTAACCCTAAACCTAAGCCTAACCCGTAACCTAACCCGTACCCTAACCCTAAGCATATCCCTAACTCTAAACCTAACCCCAAACCCGTACCCTAACACTAAACCTAACCCTAACCCTAACTCGTACCCTAACCCTAACCCTAAAACTAAACCTAACCCGTACTCTAACATGTACCCTAACCCTTATTCTAACCCTAACGCTACCCCTAACCCTAACACGTCCCCTAACCCTACCCCTAACCCATACCCTATCCCTAACCTTAACACTAACCCTAACCCTAACCCATACCGTAACCCTAACCCTAACCATACCATAACTCTAACCCTAACCCTAACCCGTACCCTTAGCCATACCCTAAACGTAATCCTAACCCTAACCCTAAACATAACCCGTAACCTAACCCTAACCCTAACCCGTACCCTAACACTAACCCTAAACCAAACCGGACCCTAAACCTAACCTGTATCCTAAACGTGACCCAAAATTTAACCCGTATACTAACCCTAACCTGTGCCCTAACACTAACCACTGCCCTAACACTAACCCTAACCCGTACCCTAACCCTAACCCTAAGCCGTACCCTAACTGTACCCTAACCCGTACCCTAACCCTAACCCTAACACTACCCCTAACCGTAACCTAACCCTAACGCTAACCCTAACCCTAACTGATACGCTAAACCTAACCCTAACCTGTACCCTAACGCAAACCCTAAGCGTGACCCTGACCCATAACCTAATCCTAAACGGAACCCTATCCTGTACCCTAACCCGTACCCTAAACCTAACCCTAAACCTAACCCTAACCCGTCTCAAACCTAACCCTAATCCGTACGTACCCTAACCCTAACCCGTACCCTAACCCTAACTTGTACCCTAACCCTAACCCTAAACCGTACCCTAACCCTTACCCTAAACCTAACCCTAACCATTATCTGTACCTTAATCCTAACCCTAACCCGTACCCTTACCCTAACCCTAACGCTAACCCTAATCCTAACCCGTACCCTATCCCTAACCCTAACATGTACCCTAAACCTAACACTAACCCTAACGCTAACCCTAACCCAACCAATATGCTAACCCGTAACCTAACCCTAACCCTGACCGATATCCTAACCCTAATGCTAACACTAACCCTAACCCTAATCCGTACCCTACCCCTAAACCTAACCAAAACCCTAACCCGTACGCTAACCCTAACCCTAACACTAACCCGTACCCTAACGCGTACCGTAACCTGTACCCCTAACCCTAACCCTAAACTTAAAACATACCCTTACCCTAATCCTAAACTTAACCAGTACCCTAACCCTAACCCGTTCCCTAACCCTAATCCCAACCATAACTCTACCCTAACCCTATCCCTAACCCTAACGCTAAACCTAACCCTAACGCGTACCCTAACAGTAACACTAACCCATACCCTATCCCTAAACCTAACACTATCCCTAAACCTTAATCCTAGCCCGTAACTTACACCTAACCTATACCGTAATCCTAACCCAAAACCTTATCCGTACCCTAACCCTTAACCTAACCCATAACCTAACCCTAACCCTAAACCGGACCCTAACCCTAACCCTACCCTAACCCTAACTCTAACCCATACCCTAAACCTAAACCTAAACCTAAACCTAACCCTAACCCGAAACCTAACCCTAACCCTGTCCCGAACCCTAACCCTATCCCTAAGCTGTACCATAACCCGTACCCTAACCCTACCCTAATTCTAACCCTAACCTTAACCTGTACCCTAACCCTATCCCTAACCCAACCCTAACCCTAACCCGTACCCTAACCGTAATTCTTCCCATACCCTAACCCTAAACCTAAACCTAACCCTAACCCTAACCCGAAACCTAACCCTAAACCTAACCCGAAACCTAACCCTAACCATAAGCCGTACCATAACCCGTACCCTAACCCTACCCTAACCCTAACCTTAACACTAACCCTAACCTTAACCCTAAACCATCCTCTATACCTAACCCAAACACTAACCCTAACCCTCACCCGTACCTTAACCCTTACGCTAACACTAACCCTAACCTTAACCATAACACGTACCCTAACCCTAACCCTAATCTGTACCCTAACCCTAAGCATAACCCTAACTCGTACTCTAACTCATACCCTAACCCTAACCCGTACCCTAAACCTATTCCTAAACCTAACCCGTACCCTAACCCTAACCCGTACTCTAACTCTACCCCTACTCCTAACCCTAAACTTTACCTGTACCCTAACCCGAAACCTAACCCGTACCCTAATCCGTACACTAACCCTAAACCTAACTCCAACCCGTACCCTAACACTAAACCTAACCCTAACCGTAACCCGTACCCTAACCCTAACGCTAACCCTAACACGTACTGTAACGTGTACCCTAACCCTTACCCTATCCCTCACCCTAACACTAACCCTAACATGTAGCCTAACCCTACACCTAACCCATACCCTATTCCTAAACCTAACACGAACCCTAACCTTAACCCTAACCCGTATGCAACCCCTAACCCTAACCCGTACCTGTAACCTAACCCTAACCCTAAACCGTTCCCGTACCCTAACACTAAACCATAAACTAACCCTAACCCTAATCCTGACCCTAACCCGTACCCTAACCCTAACCCTGACCCTAAACCTGTGCCCTAACACTAACCACTGCCCTAACCCTAACCCTAAACCATACCCTAACCCTAACCCTAACCTTAACCCGTACCCTAACCCTAACCCTAAACCATTCCCTAAACCTAAACCTAACACTTACGCTCAACCTAACGGTATACCATACCCCAACCATAGCACTAAACCATACACTATCCCTAAACCTAACGCTAACCTTAACCTTAAACCTAAACCGTACACTAAACCTAACCCATACCCTAACCCTAAGCCAAACCCTAACCCGTATCCTAACCTTAACCCTAACCCTATCCCGTACCCTAACCCTAACACTAAAACTAACCCTAACCATAACACTAACCCTTACCCGTACCATAACTCTAACCCTAACCCTAACCGGTACCCTTACCCATACTTTAACCATAATCCTAACCCTAACCATAACCGTAACCCGTACCCTAACCCTAACCCTAACCCATACCCTAACCAAACCCTAAGCCGTAACCTAACCCGTACCCTAACCCGTACCCTAAACCTAACCCTAACACGTACCCTAATCCTAACACCAAATCGTACCCTAACCCGTGCCCTAACCCGTACCCTAACCCGTACCCTAATCCGTACCCTTACCCGTACCCTAACCCATACCCTAATCCTTACCCAAACACTAACCCGTACCTTAATCCTAACCCTAACCAATAACCTAACCCTAACCCTAACACATACCCAAACCCTAAACCTAACCCAAAACCTATATGTAACCCTTACCTGTACACTAACCCTATCCCTAACCCTAACCTAATGCTAAATTAACGTTAAACCGTACCCTAAACTGTACCCAAACCTTAACACTAACACGTACCCTAACCCTAACGCTAACACTAACCCTAACCTTAACCCTAACCCATACCCAAACCCGTACCCTCACCCTAACCCTAACCCGTACCCTAACCCTAACCCATACCATAACCCCAACCCAAACACTAACTCTAACCCTAACCCGTACCCTAAACCTAACCCGTACCCTAACCCTAACCCGTATGCTAACCCTAAACCTAACTCTAATCCGTACCCTAACCCTAACCCTAACACTAACCCTAAACCGTGCGCTAAACCTAACCCTATCCCATATGCTAACCCTAAAACAAACCCTAATCCTAACCCTAATCCATAACCTAAACATCACCAGTATGCTAACCCTGACCCTAACCCATACCTGAACGCTAACCTAACCCTAACACGTACCCTAACCCTAACCCTGACCGTTACACTAACCCTAACCCTAACCCTAACCCTAACCTTAAACCCTATCCTATCCCTAACCCTAACCTAATGCTAAATTAACCCTAACCCATACTCTAACCCATTCCCAAAACCTAACACTAACCCGTAACCTAACACTAACACTAACCCTAAACTTAACCCTAACCCGTATCCGTACCCTAACCCTATCCTGTAACCTAACCCTAACCCTAACCCTAACCCTAAGGCGAACCCTAACCCTAACCCATAACCTAAACCTAATCCTAACCCATACCTTGTCCCTAACCCTAACACTATCCCTAACCTTAACCCTAACCCATAATGTAAACCTAACCCATAACATAACCCTAACCAAAACCCTAATCCGTACCCTAACCCTAACCCGTAACATAACCCTAACCCTAAACCTTACCCTAACCCTAACCCGTAAGCTAACCCTAACTCTAACCCATATCCTAATCCGAAACATAAAACCTAACCCTAACCCGAACGTAACCCTAACCGTCACCCTAACCCTAACCCTAACACTAACACTAACCCAAACCCTATCACGTACGCTAAACCTACCGGTCACCTAACCCTAACGCTAACCCTAAACGAAATCCTAACCCGTACTGTAACACTAACCCTAAGCTGTACCCTAACCTTAACCCTAAACCTAATCATAACCTGGTACTCTAACCCGAACCCTAACCCTAAACCTAACGCTAACACTAGCCCTAACCCTAAACCGTACCTTACCCCTAACCCTAACCTTAACCCTAAACCTAACCCGTACCCTAACACTAACCCTAACCCTAATGCTAAACCATACCCAAAACCTAATCCTAACCCTTACCCTAACTATAAACCTAACCCTAACCCTTTCCCTAATACTAACCCTAACCCTAAACCATACCTGAACCCTACCTGTACCATAAACTTAACCCTAACCCAAAACCTAATCCTAACCCGTACACTAACCCTAACCCTAACCCGGAACGTAACAGTAACCCTAAACCTAACCCTTACCGTAACCCTAACCCTATCTCTAATACTAACCCTAACCCTAACCCTAAACCGTACCTGAACCCTACCTGTACGATAACTTTAACCCGGGATCCCTGGATGGTGCAGCGGTTTGGCTCCTGCCTTTGGCCCAGGGCACGGTCCTGGAGATCCGGGATCGAATCCCACGTCGGGCTCCCGGTGCATGGAGCCTGCTTCTCCCTCTGCTTGTGTCTCTGCCTCTCTCTCTCCCTGTGACTATCATAAATAAAAAACAAAACAAAACAATAACTTTACCCCTAACCCTAAACCTAATATTAACCCGTACACTAACCCTAACCCTAACCCAGAACGTAACAGTAACCCTAAACCTAACCCTAACCCTACCCTAACCCTAACGCTAACCCTAAACCGTACCTGTACCCTACCCATACCAAAAACCTAAACCTAATCCTAAGTCGTACACTAACCCTAACCCTAACCCTAACCCGGAACGTAACAGTAACCCTAAACCTAACCTTAACCCTAACCCTAACCCTAAACCTAACCTGTACCCTAACCCTAAACCTAAAACTAACACTAAACCTAACCCTAACCCTAAACATAAAACTAACCCTAACGCGTACCCTAACTCTAAACCTAACCCTAACTCGTACCCTAACCCTAACACCTAACCCCAACCCATATGCTAAACCTAACCTGTACTATAACCCTAACACTAACCCTAACCCTAACACTAACCCGTACCCTAACCCTAAACCTAAACCGTACCATAACCCTAACCCTAATCCGTACCCTAATCCTAACCCTAACCCTAACACTAACCCGTAACCTAACCCGTTCCCTAACCCTAACCCGTACCCAAAACCTAACCCTGACCCATACCATAACCCTAACCCATACCCTAACCCTAAACCTAACCCGTAACCTTACCCTATCCCTAACCCGTATCCTAACCCTAACCTGTACCCCAACCCTAACCCTAACCCTAAACCGTACCCTAACCCTAAATCTACCCCGTTCCCTAACCCTAACCCGTTTCCTAAACCTAACCCTAACCATAACCTAACCCGTACCCTAACCCTAATCCTAACCCGTACCCTAAACCTAACCCTAACCCTAACCCTAACCCGTACACACCCTAACCCTAACCCATACCCAAAGCCTAACTCGTACCCTAAACCTAACCCAAAATCTAACCCATACCCTAAACACTAACCCTAACCCAAACCCTAATCCTAACTCGTACCCTAACCCTAACCCCTACCCTAACTTTAACCCGTACTCTAACCCGTGCCCTTACCCTAAACCGTAATCTGAACCTAACCCAAAACCTAACCCTAACCCTAAACCTAACTCAAACCCGTACACTAACCCTAACCGTAACCCGTAACCTAACCCTAACCCTAACCCTAATCCTTACCCGTACCCTAACCCTTCCCCTAACCAGTACCCTAATCTTAACCCTAACCTTAACCCTAAACTGTACCCTAACCCTAACCCTAACCTGTACCCAAAACCTAACCCTAACCCTAACCTGTACCCAAGCCTAACCCTAACCCGTAACCTAACCCTAACCCGTACCCTAACCCTAACCCGTATCCTACCCCTAACCCTAACCCTCACCCACACCGTAACTCTAATCCTAACCCTAACCTAACCCTTTCTGTAACCCTAACCAACCCATACACTAACATTCACCCTAATCCTAAACTCTCCCCTAAACCTAAGCCTAACTCGTACCCTAACCCTAACCCGTACCCTAATTCTTTCCTGTACCCTAACCCTAACCCTAACCCTAATTCTAACCCGTAACCTTACTCTAACCCTAACCCTAACCCTAACCGTACTGTAACCCTAACCCATACCCTAACCTTAACCCGTTCCCTAACCCTATAACTAAACCTAATCCATACCCGAACCCGTAACCTAACCCTAACCCCAAACCCTAACCCTAACCCGAACCCTAAACCTACCCCTAACCCGTATCCTAACCGTAACCCTAACCCGTAGCCAAACCCTAACCCATACCCTAACCTCAACCCATAGCCCATCCTAACCCTAAACCACACACTAAACCTAACACTAACCCATATCCTAAACCTAACCCGTACCCGAACCCTCACCTAACCATAACTCGTACCTTATCCCTAACCCGAAACCAAACCCTAACCTGTACTCTAACCCTAACCCTTACCGTACCCTAACCCTAACACCTAACCCAAACCCTAACCCTAACAATAACTCTAACCCTATCCCTAACCCTATACCTATCTCTAACCCTAAATTTAACCCGTACCTTAAGCCTAAACCGTACAATAACCCTAACCCTAACCCTATCCCGGACCCTAACCCTAACCCTAACCCGTACCCTAAACCTAACCATAACGCATACCCTAACATTAACCTGTACCGTAAACCTAACTTTAACCCGTACCCTAACCCAAACCCTAACCCATACCCTAACACTAACCCATACCTTAACCCAAACCCGTGCCCTAAAATAACACTAACCCTAACCCTAACCCGTACCCTAAACCTAACCATAACTCATACCCTAACATTAACCCGTACCCTAACCCTAACCCAAACCCTAACCCGTACCCTATACTAACCCGTACCTTAACCCTAACCCGTGCCCTAAACCTAACACTAACCCTAACCCTAACCCATACCCTAAACCTAACACTAACCCCAAACCTAACACCTAACCCTAAACCTAACCCTAACCCTATCCCGTACGCTAACCCATACCCTAACCCTACCCTAACCCTAACACGTACCCTAACCCGATCTTTACCCTAACCCTAACACTAACCCCTAACCCTGACCCTAACACTAACTCTAACCCTAACCCGTACTCTAACCTGAACCCTAACCTCTAACCCTAAACCTAACCCTAAACCTAACCGTAACCCGTAACCTAAACCTATCCCGTTACCTAACCCTAACCGTAACCCTACCCTAACCCGTAACCTTACCCTAACCCTCACACGTACCCTAATCCTAACCAGTACCCTAACCCATACACTAACTCTAAACCTTACCCTAACTCTAACCCTAAACCGTACCCTAACGCTAAACCTAACCCTAACCCTAAACCGTACCTAAACCCTAACCCTAACTTGTACCCTAACCCAAACCCATACCCTAACCCTAAGCTTAACTCTAACCCGTAAACTTACCCTAACCCTAACCCGTACCCCAACCCTAACCCTAACCCTAAACGTAACTCTAAACCTAAACCTAACCCTGACCCGTACACTAACCCTAACCCTAAATCTAATCCTTACCCATCCCTTAAACCTAACCCTAAACTCTACCGTAATCCTAACCCTAACCCTAACCCGTACCCTTATCCTAACCTGTACCGTAACCCTAACCCTAACCCTAACCGTACCATAACCCTAACCCATACCCTAAACCTAACCCGTTCCCTAACCTTAACACTAAACCTAATCCGTACCCTAACCCGTACCCTAACCCCTAACCCTAACCCGAAACTGAACCCTAAACCTACACCTAACCCGTATCCTAACCCTAACCCTAACACGTACCCTAACCCTAACCCGTACCCAAACCCTAACCCGTACCCTAACCTCAAGCCATACCCAATCCTAACCCTAACCCATACACTAAACCTAACCCTAACCCATATTGTAAACCTAACCCTAACCCATATTGTAAACCTAACCCGTACCCTAACCCTAACCCGAACACTAACCTATACTCTAACCCTAACACTTACCATACCCTAACCCTAACACCTACCCATAACCCTAACCCATACACTAACCCTAACACTAACCCTAACCCTATCCCTAACCCTATCCCTAACCCTAACCCGAACCCTAAACTTAACCCATAACCTAAACCTAAACCATAACTAACCCTAACCCTAACCCTATCCCGGGCCCTAACCCTAACCCTAACCTGTACCCTAACCCAAACCCTAACCCGTACCCTAACATTAACCCATACCCTAACCCGTACCCTAACCCAAACACTAACCTGTACCCTAACACTAACACGTACCTTAACCCTAATCCGTGCCCTAAACCTAACACTGACCCTAACCTTAAACCGTACCCTAAACCTAACTCTTACCCTAACCCTAACCCTAAACCTAACCCTATTCCGTATGCTAACCCTAACCCTGCCCTACCCTAACCCTTACCCTAACCATAACCCTAACCCGAACACTAAACCCTAAACCTAACACTAACCCTAACTTTAACCCTAACCCGTACCCTAACCCTAACCCCTCAACCTAACCCTAACCCTATCATCTAACCCTAACCCGTACCCTAACCCTAACGCTAACCGGTACCCTAACCCTATCCCGTACCCTAACCCGTACCCTAAAACTATTTCGTACCCTAACCTAAGCCATACCCTAACCCTAACCCGTACTCTCACCCGTACCCTAACACCTACGTGTACCCTAACCCTACCCTAACCTGTACCCTAACCCGTACACTAAACCTAACCCGTAACCCTAACACTAACCTGTAACCTAACCCTAACTCTAACCCGTTCCCTAACCCTAATCCGTACCCTCACCAGTACCTAACACTAACCCTAACCCGTACGCTAATCCTAACCCGTATCTTAACCCTAACCCATGCCTAAAACCTAACTCTAACCTTAACCCTAACCCGTACCCTAAACCTAACCCTTAACCCTAACCCTAACCCTAACACTAATCCTAACCCTAACCCTATCCCGTACTCTTAACCTAACCCTAACCGAACCCTAACCCTAACCCTAACCCTAACCCCAACCCTAACACCTAACCCTAACCCTATCCCATACACTAACCCGTACCCTTACCTTAACCCTAACCCAAACCCGTACCCTAACCCTAACCCTAACACTAACCCCTAAACCTAACGCTAACCCTAACTCTAACCCAAACCCGTACTCTACCCTAACCTTAACCCCTAACGCTAACCCTAACCCTAACACCAAACCCTATCCCATACCCTAACCCAAGCACTAACCGGATCCTAACCCTATCCCGTACCCTTACCCGTAACCTAAACCTATCCCGTTCCCTAACCCTAACCCTAACCCTAACACGTAACCTCACCCTAACAGTTACCCTAACCCTAAACCTAAACCTAACCCTAAACATAAAACTAACCCTAACCCGACCCTAACTCTAAACCTAACCCTAACTCGTACCCTAAACTTAACACCTAATCCTAACCCTAACCCATATGCTAAACCTAACCTGCACTATAACCCTAACACTAACCCGTACCCTAACCCTAACCCTAAACCGTACCATAACCCTAACCCGTACCCTAACCCGTACCCTAATCCTAACCCTAACCTAACCCTAACCCTAAACCTAACCCTAACCCGTACCCAAAACCTAAACCTAACATGTACCATAACCCTAACCCGTACCCTAACCCTAAACCTAACCCGTAACCTTACCCTATCCCTAACCCGTACCCTAACCCTAACCCGTACCCCAACCCTAACCCTAACCCTAAATCGTACCCTAACCCTAAATCTAACACGTTCCCTAACCCTAACCCGTTTCCTAAACCTAACCCTAACCATAACCTATCCCATACCCTAACCCTAATCCTAACCCATACCGTAAACCTAAACCTAACCCTAACCCTAACACTAACCCGTACACACCCTAACCCTAACCCGTATCCAAAGCCTAACTCGTACCCTAAACCTAACCCAAAACCTAACCCGTACCCTAAACACTTAACCCTAACCCTAACCTTAACCTAAACCCTAACCCATTCCCTAACCCTAACACTAACTCATACACTAACATTCACCCTAACCCTAACCCATACCAAACCCTAACCCTAACTCGTACCCTAAACCTAACTCCTACCTTAACTTTAACCCGTACTCTAACCCGTGCCCTTACCCTAAACCGTAATCTGAACCTAACCCAAAACCTAACCCTAACCCTAAACCTCCCCTAAACCTAACTCTAACCCTAAACCTAACAATAACCCGTACACTAACCCTAACCGTAACCCGTAACATAACCCTAACCCTAACCCTAATCCTTACCCGTACCCTAACCCTTCCCCTCACCAGTACCCTAATCTTAACCCTAACCCTAACCCTAAACTGTACCCTAACCCTAACCCTAACCTGTACCCAAAACCTAACCCTAACCCTAACCTGTACCCAAGCCTAACCCTAACCCATACACTAACCCTAACCCGTACCATAACCCTTATCCTAACCCTACCCCTAACCCTAACCCTCACCCGTACCGTAACTCTAATCCTAACCCTAACCTAACCCTTTCCCTAACCCTAACCCAACCCATACACTAACATTCACCCTAATCCTAAGCTCTCCCCTAAACCTAAGCCTAACTCGTACACTAACCCTAACCCTAACCCGTACCCTAACTCTAACCCGTACCCTAACTGTAACCCGTACCCTAATTCTTACCCGTACCCTATCCCTAACCCTAACCCTAACCCGTACCCTAACCCTAACCCTAATTCTAACCCGTAACCTTACTCTAACCCTAACCCTAACCGGTACCCTAAAACTAAACCGTACCCTAACCCTAACCCTAAACCGTACCTAAAACCTATTCCTAACCCGTACCCTAACCCTAACCCTAAACCGTACCTAAAACCTATTCCTAACCCGTACCCTAACCCTAACCCTAAACCTAACCCTAAACCGTACCCTAAACATACCTTTACCTTAACCTGTACCCTAACCCTAACCCATACCCTAACCCAAACCCTAACCCTAAACCGTACAGTAACTCTAACCCTAACCCATACCCTGACCCTAACCCTAACCTTAACCCATACCCATACCCATACCCTAACCCTAACCTGTACACTAACCCTAACCCTAACTTTAACACTAAACTATACTGTAACTCTAACCCTAACTGTATCCTAACACTAACCCTAATCCTTACCCTAACCCTAACCATAAGCCTAACCCGTATCCTAACCCTAACCATAACCCGTACTCTAACGCTAACCCTAAACCTAACCCTAACCCTAAGCCTTACCCTAAACCTAACCCATACACAAACATTCACCCTAACCCTAACCCGTACCCAAACCCTAACCCTAACTCATCCCCTAGCATTAAACCTAACCCGTATCCTAATACTAACACGTACCCGAATCCGTGCCCTTAACCTAACCCCTTAACCTCAACCTAACCCAAACCCTAACCCTAACCCTAACTCGTACCCTAACCCTAACCCTAAACCTAACCGGTACCCTAACACTAAACCTAACCCTAACCCTAACCCTAATCCTTACCCGTACCCTAAACCTAACCCTAACCCGTACCCTAATCCTAACTCTACACCATATCCTAATCCTAAGCCTAACCCTAACGCGTACCCTAACCCTAACCCCTAAACCTAACCCTAAACCGTACCCTACCCCTAAATCTAACCCGTACCCTAACCATAACCCTAATGCTAACCCTTACCGCAACCCTAACCCTAAACTATACCCTACTCCGTACCCTAACCCTAACCCTAACCCTAATCCGAACCATAACCCTGACCCTAACCCGCACCCTAACCCAAACCCTAACCCTAACCCGCACCCTAACCCTAAACCTAACCCTAACGCGTACCCAAAACCTAACCCTAACCCATACTCTAACCGTAACCCATACCCTAACCCTAACCCTAACCTGTAACCTTACCCTAACCCTAACCCGTGCCATAACCCTAACCTGTACACTAACACTAACCCTAATCCTAAACCTAAACCGTACCCTAACTGTAATCCTAACCCGTACCATAACCCTAACCCTAACTCTAACCCTAACGCGTATCCTAACCCTAAACCTAACCCGTATGCTAATCCTAACCCTAACCATAACCCTAAACCATACCCTAAACCTAACCCTAACCCGTACCCTAAACCTAAACCGAACCATAACCCTAACCCTAACCCGTACCCAAACCCTAACCCTAACCTGTACCCTAACCCTAACTCGTACCCTAAACCTAACCCGTACCCTAACACTAACCCTAACCCTAACCCTAATCCAAAACCTCACCCATTCCCTAACCCTAAAACTAACCCATGCACTAACATTCACCCTAACCCTAACCAATACCCAAACCCTAACCCTAACTCATACCCTAACCCTAACCCCTACACTAACCTTAACCCGTACACTAACCGTGCCCTTACCCTAACCCGTAACCTGAACCTAAACCAAAACCTAACCCTAACCCTAAACCTAAACCTAAACCTAACTCTAACCCTAAACCTAACCCTAACCCGTACTCTAACCCTAACCCTGAACCTAACCCTAACGTGTACCCAAACCCTAACCCGAATCCATACCCTAACCGTAACCCATACCCTAACCGTAACCCTAACCCGTAACCTTACCCTAACCCTAAACCCTACCCTAGCCCTAACCAGTACCCTAACACTAACCCTACCCCTAAATCTAAACCGTACCCTAACCCTAACCATAACCCACACCCTAACCCTAAACCTAACCCTAACCCTAACTCTAACCCTAACCTGTATCCTAACCCTAACCCTCACTTGTACCCTAAACCTAACCCTAAACCTAACCAGTACCCTAACATTAACCCTAACCCTAATCCAAACCCTAACCCATTCCCTAACCCTAACACTAACCCATAAACTAACATTCACCCTAACCCTAACCCATACCCAAACCTTAACCCTAATTCGTACCCTAACCCTAACCCTAACCGGTACCCTAAACTTAACCCATACTCTAACCCGTGCCCTTACCCTAACCCGTATCCTGAACCTAACCCAAACCCTAACCTAACCCAAACCTAAACCTAAATATAAATCTACCCCTTATCCTAACCCTAACCCGTACCCTAACCCTAATCCTAACCCGTACCCTAACCCTAACCCTTACCCGTACTCTAACCCTAACCCTAAACCGTACCCTAATCCTAACCCTAAACCTAACCCGTACCCTAACCCTAAACCTTATCCTAGCCCTAACTTGTACCCTAAACTGTGCCCTTTACCTAACCTGGAACCTCAACCTAACCCAATCGTTAACCCTAACCCTAAACCTAAACCTAACCCGTACCCTAACACTAACCCTAACACTAACCTTAACCCTAATCCTTACCCGTACCGTAGCCTAACCCTAAACCGTACCCTAATGCTTACCCTAACCCTAACTAGTACCTTAACACTAAACCTAACCCGTACCCTAACCCTAACCCCTACCCTAAACCGTGCCCTTAACCTAACCCGTAACCTCAACCTAACCCATACGTTAACCCTAACCCTAACCTGTACCCTAACACTACCCCTACCCCTAACCCTAACCCGTAACCTCACCCTAACCCGGAACCTAACCGTAAACCTAAAACTAACCCTTAACCTAACCCTAACACTAAACCTAACCCTAACCAGTACCCTAACCCTAAAACTAACCGTACCCTAACCCTAACCCTAACCCTAACCCTAAACCGTACCCTAACACTAAACCTAACCCTTATCCTAACCCTAACCCTAACCCATACCCTAACCCTAACCCTAATCCTTACCCGTACTCTAACCCTAACCCTAACCCGTACCCTAAACCTAACCCTAACCCTAAATCTAACGCTAACCCTAAACCTAACCCGTTCCCTAACCCTAACCCTAAACCGTACCCTATCACTAACCCTAACCCTAACCCTAACCCGTACCCTAAACCTAAACCTAAACCTAACCCTTATCCTAACCCGTACCCTAATCCTACCCCAAACCTGGACCCTAACCCTAAACCTCACTCTAAACAGTACCCTAACACTAACCCTAACCCATACCCTAAACCTAACCCTAACCCTAACCCTAATCTTAACCCATACCCTAATCCTAACCCTAACCCGTACCGTAACCCTAATCCTAACCCTAAACCGTACCCTAACCCTAACCACTACCCTAACCTAAACTTAACCCCAACCCTAACCATAACCCTAACCCAAATCTAACTCTATCCCTAACCCGTAACCTCACCCTAAACCGTACCCTAACCATAAACCTAAACCTAACCCTAAACCTAACCCTAAGCCTAAACCTAACCCAAACCCATATCCTAACCCTTACCCTAACCGTACCCTAACCCTAATCCCTAAACCTAACCCTAAACCGTACCCTAACTCTAAATCTAACCCGTATCCTAACCCTAACTCTAACCCGTACCCTAACCCTAACCCTAACCCTATCCCATATGCTAAACCTAACCCGTACCATAACCCTAAACCTAACCCTAACCCGTACCCCAAACCTAACCCTAAACCATACCCTACTCCATACCCTAACCCTAACCCTAACCCATACCCTAACCCTAAGCCTTACCCTAACCTAAACCTAATCCCTACCATAACCCTAACACTAAACCTAACCCGCACCCTAACCCTAAACCTAAATCTAACCCGAAACATTACCCTAACCCTAACCCATACCATAATCCCTACCCGTGCCCTAACCCTAATCCTAATCCTTACTCGAACCCTAACCATAACCCTAAACCTAACCCTAACATGTACCCAAACCCTAACCCTAACCTGTACCCTAACCTTAAACCGTACCCTACCCCTAACCCTAATCCACACCCAAACCTAACCCGTCCCTAAAGCTAACCCTAACCCATAACCTAACCCGAAACCTAACCCATACCGTAACCCTAACCCTAACAAATACCCTAACCCTAAAGTAACCCAAAACTTATCCACAACTCTAACCCGTACACTAACCCTATCGCTAACCCTAACCTAACGCTAAGTTAACCCTAACCCGTACCAAACCCGTACCCTAACACGTACCCTAATCTGTACCCTAATCCTAACGCTAACACTAACCCTAACTTTAACCGTAACCCGTACCCTTACCCTAACCCTAAGCCGTACCCTACCCCTACCCCTAACCTGTAACCTAACCCTAAACCTAACCCTAACCCGTATCGTAAGACTAATCGTAACCCTAACGCTAACGCTATCCCTAACCTGTACCGTAACCCATACCCTAACCATAACCCTAACCTGTACGCTATCCCTAACCTAACCCGTACCTGTAAACTAACCCTAACCCTAATCCGTACCCTAACTGTAACCCTAACCCGTAACCTAACCCTAACCCGTACCCGTACCCATACCCGTACCCGTATCCTAACCCAACACCTAACCCATACGCTAAACCTAAACCATATGCTAACACTAACCCTAAACTTAACCCGTACCCTAACCCTAATCCTCAGCCTAACGGTAACCCTAACCCTAACCCAAACCCGAACCCTAACCCTAACCCTAAATCTAACCCTAACCCTAACCCGTACCCTAACCGTAACCCCTACCCTATCCATAACCCTAACACTAACCCTAACCTTAACCCTAACCCGTGCCCTAACCTCAACCCTAACCCGTAACCTAACCCTAACACTAACCCTATCCTTAACCCTAACCCGTACCCTAACCTCAACCCTAACCTGTAACCTAACCCTAACACTAACCCTTACCTAACCCTAAACCTGACACATACCATAACCCTAAACCTAACCCTCAACCTCCTCCTATCCCTAACATGTACCCTAACCCTAACCGTAACCCTAACACATAACCTCACCCTAACAGTACCCTAACCCTAAACCTAAACCTAACCATAAACATAACCCTAAAACTAACCCTAACCCTACCCCGTACCCTAAACCTAACCCTAACCCGTACCCTAACTCTAACCCCTAATCCTAACCCTAGCCCATATGCTACATCTAACCTGTACTATAAACCTAACGCTAACCCTAACCCTAACCCTAACCCGTACCCTAACCCTAACCCTAAACCGTACCATAACCCTAACCCTAACACTAACCCGTACCCTAATCCTAACCCTAACCCTAACCCGTAACCTTACCCTAACCTTAACCCGTACCCTTACACTATCCCGTACCCTAACCCTAACCCTAACCCTAAACCTAACCCGTACCCAAACCCTAACCCTAACCCGTACTATAAAGCTAACGCGTACCCTAACCCTAAACCTAACCCGTAACCTTAACCTATTCCTTATCCATACCCTAACCCTAAGCTGTACCCCAACCCTAACCATAACCCTAAACCGTACCCTAACCCTAAATCTATCCCATACCCTAACCCTAACCCTAACCCTCACACGTACCCTAACTCTAACCCTAACCCTAACCTGCTCCCTAAGCCTAGTCTCAAACCTATCCCTAACCCTAACCCATACCCTAACATTCACCCTTACCCTAACCTGTACCCAAACACTAACCCTAACTCGTACCCGAACCCTAATGCTAACCCATGCCCTAAACCTAACCCGTAACCTCAACCTAACCCAAACCCTAACCCTAACACTAAACCTTACCCTAAACCTAACTCCAAACCTAAACCTAACCCTAACCCTAACCCATACCCTAAACCTAACCCTAATCCTTACCCGTACACTAACAATAACCCTAAACCATACCCTAATCCTAACCCTAACCTTAACCCGTACCCTACCCTAATCCTAACCCGTACCAAATCCTAACCCTAACCCTAACCCGTACCCTAACCCTAACCCTAAATCTAACTCGTAAACTTACCCTAACCCGTACCCTAACGCTAACCCGTACCATAACCCTAACCCTAACCCGTCCCCTAATCCGTACCCTAAACCTAAAACTAACCCTAGCCATACCCTAACCCTAACCCTAAACCAAACCATAACCCTAACCCAAACCCTAAACTGTACCCTAAACCTAACCCTAACTCTAACCCATAACCTTACCCTAACCCTAACCCGTACCGTAACTCTAACCCGTGCCCTAACCCTAACTGTAACTCGTAACATTACCCTAATCCTAACCTGTACCCTAACGCTAACCCGTACCCTAAATCTAACCCTATCCCTAACCCTAACCCGTCCCATAATCTGTACCCTAAACCTAAAACTAACCCTAAACCGTACCCTAACCCTAACTCTAAACCAATCAATAAACCTAACCCAAACCCTAACCCGTACCCTAACCCTAACCTTAACCCGTAACCTTACCCTAAACCTAACCCGTACCATAACCCTAAGCTGTACCGAAATCCAAACCCTAAAACAAACTCCAACCCTAACCCGTAACCTAACCCTAACCCAAACTCTAACCCGTAACCTTACCATAACCCTAACCGTACCCAAATCCTAACCCGTAATCTAACCCTAACCCTAACCTAACCCTAAACCGTACCCTAACCCTACCCTAACCCGTACCTTAACCCTAACCCTAATCCTAACCCAAACCGTAACCCGTACCCAAAACCTAAACCTAACCCGTACCCTAACCCTAAACCCTAACCCTAAACCTAAACCGTACCCTAACTCAAACCCTAACCCGTATCGTAACCCTAACCCTACCCGTACCATAAACCTAACCCTAATCCCTACCATAATCCTAACCCTAACCCAAACCTAACCCGTACCCAATCCCTAAAACTAACCCGTACTCTAAATCTAACGCATACCTTAAACCTAACCCTAAACCGTACCCTAACCCGTACCCTAAACCTAATTCTAACCCGTACCCTAAACCTAAACCGTACCCTAAACCTCACCCAAAACCTAACCCGTACCCAAACCCTAAACCTAAACCATACCCTAACCCTACAGCTACCCCTAAACCGTACCCTAACACTAACCATAACTCGTATCCTAATCCTAAACCTTACACTAACCCTAACCCATACACGAACCCTAAGCCTAGCCCGAATCCGAAACCTAACCCTAACCCGTACCCTAACCCTAAATCTACCCTAACCAGTTCCCTAACCCTAACCCTAAACCGTACCCTAACACTAACCCTAACCCTAAACCTAACCCTAACCTGTAACCTAAACCTAACCCTAACACTAACCCTAACCTGTACCCTAATCCTAACCCTAACCTGTACCCTAACATTAACCCTAAACCTAACCAGTACCCAAACCCAAAACCTAACCCTCAAACGTACCCTAAACGTAATGCTAACCCTAACCACTACCCTAACCGAACACTAACCCTAACCCTAAATCGTAATCCTAACCCTAAACCTAACCCTAACCCATATCCTAAACCTAACCCTAACCCTAAACCTAACGCTAAACCGTACCCCAACCCTAATCCTAAACCATACCCTACTCTGTACCCTAACCCTAACCCTAAGCCTAACCCTAACCCTAAACCATACCCTAACCCCATCCCATACCCTAACCCTAACCCTAAACCTAACCCTAACCCGTACACTCACCCTAAACCATACCCTAACCCTAACCAGTAACCCTACCCTAACCCTAACCCGTACCCTAACCCTAACCTGTACCCTAATCCTAAAACGTACCCTAACCCTAATGCTAACTCGTACCCTAACTCTAACGCTAACCCTAACCTTAACCTTTACCCCAAACCTAACCCTAAACCATACTCTACTCCATAACCTAACCCTACCCTAAACCTAACCCTAACCGTACCCTAACACTAACCCTAATCCGTACCCTAATCCTAACCCTAACCCTAACCCATAACATTACCCTAACCCTAACCCATAATCTAACCCCAACCTGTACCCTAACCCTAACCCTAAACCGTACCCTAACCCTATCCTTAACCTGTACCTTAACCCTACCCCTAACCCTAAACCTATCCCAACCCGTACCCAAACCAAACCCTAACCCGTACCCTAACCGTAAACCGTACCCTAACTCTAACTCTAACCCTAAACCGAAAACTTACCAAACCCCAAAACGTACTCTAACCCTAACCCTAACCCATACCCTAACCCTAACTCTCACCCTAACCCTAATCCGTACACCTAACCTTAATCCGTACCCTAACTCTAACCCTATCCCGTATCCTAACCCTAAACCTAACCCGTACCCTAAACCTAACCCTAACCATAAACCTAAACAGTACCCTAACACTAACTCTACCCATACCCTAACACTTACCCTACCCTAACCCTAACAGTAACCCCTAAACCTAACCCTAACCCTAAATCTAACACTAACCCGTACCCTAACCCTAAACCTAACCCCTACCCTAACCCTAACCCTATCACCTAACCCTAACCCGTGCACTAACCCTAACGCTAACTGGTACCCTAACCCTATCCTGTACCCTAACCCGTACCATAAAACTATCCCGTACCCTAAACGTAACCCTAAGCCGTACGCAACCCTAACCTGTACACTAACCCGTACCCTAACCCTAAACCTAACAGTAACCCCTAAACCTAACCCTAACCCTAACTCTAACACTAAGACGTACCCTAACCCTAACCCTAACCCCTAACCCTAACCGTATCACCTAACTCTAACCCATACACTAACCCTAACGCTAACCGGTACCCTAACCCTATCCCGTACCCTAACCCGTACCCTAAACCTATCCCGAAACGTAACCCTAACCCTAACGCATACCCTAACCCGTACCCTAATCCTAAACGTAAACCCAAACCCTAACCCTAAACCCTAACAATAACCCATTCCCTAAACCGTACCCTAACCCTAACCCTAACCACTACCCTAACCTAACCCGAACCCTAACCCTAACCGTAACCTTAACCCTAACCCTAACCTGTAACCTCACCCTAACCCGTACCCTAACCGTAAACCTAACCTAACCCTAAACCTAACCCTAAACCTAAACCTAACCCTCACCTGTACCCTAACCCTCACCCTAACCTGTATCCTAACCCTAACCCCAACCCGTACCCTACCTCTAACCCTAACCCTAAACCTAAACCGTACCCTAACCCTAAACCTAAACCGTACCCTAACCCTAACCCTAATCCTTACCCGTATCCTAACCCGAACCCTAACCTGTAGCCTAATCCTAACCCTAACGCTAACCCGTATACTAATCCTAACCCAAACGCGAACCCGTACCCTAACCCTAAGCCCTAACCCTATCTCTAAACCGTACCTTAACTCTAACCCTAACCCGTTTCTAACACTGACCCTAACCTGTACCCTAACCCTAACTCTAACCCGAACCCAAACCCTAACCCTAACCCGTACACTAACCCTAACCCGTAACCCTCACCCTAAACCATACCTAACTCTAAACCTAACCTGTATCTAATCCTAACCCTAACCCGTACCCTAACCCTAAAACTAACCCTAACCCTAAACTATACCCTAACCCTAATCTAACCTGTACACTAACCCTAACCCTAACCCGTACCCAAACCCTAACCCTAACCTGTACCCTAATCCTAACCCGTACCCTGACCCTAACCTTAACCCTAGCCCTAAACCGTAGCCTAACCCTACCCCTATCCCTAATCCTTACCAGTACCCTAACTCTAACCCTAAACCTAACCCGTTCCCTAACCCATACCCTAACATTCACACTAATCCTAAACTCTACCGAAAACATAACCCTAACTCGTACCCTAACCCTAACCCGTACCCTAATCCTAACCCATACCTTAACCCGTGCCCTAACCCTAACCCGTAACCTCAACCTAACCCAAACCCTAACCCTATCCCTAATCCTAACCCAAACCTTACTCTAACTCTAAACCTAACCCTAACCCGTACCCTAAACCTAACCCTAAGCCGTACCCTAACACTAAACCTAATCCCTACCCGTACCCTAACTCTAACCCTAAACGATACCCTAACCTAAACCTAAACCTAAATCGTACCCTAAACCTAACCCGTACCCTAACCCTAACCCTAACCATAACCATAACCCTAACCCATACCCAAACCCTAACCCTAACCCGTACCCTAACACTAACCAGTACCCTAACACTATGCCTAACACTCACCCTAAACCATACCCTAATCCTAACCCTAACCCGTACCCAAACCCTAACCCTCACCCGTACCCTAACCCTAACCCCTAACTGTATACCTAAAGCATACCCTGACTCTAACCCTAACACGTATCCTAACCCTTACCCTAACCCGTACCCTAACCCTAATCCTAACCCGTACCCTAAACCTAACCCTAACCCATACCCTCACCCTAACCTGTACCCTAACCCTAACCCTATCCCATATCCTAATCCTACCCCTAACCCTAACTGTAACCCGTACCCTAACTCTAACCCTAACCCTAAACCGTACCCTACCCTAACCCCTAACCCTAACCCTCACCCGTACCCTAACTCATACCCTAAACCTAACACTTACCCGTAACCTAACCCAATCCCGTACCCTAAGCCGTGCCTTAACCCTAACCCGTAAACTCAACCTAACCCAAATACTAACCCTAACCCTAAACCTAACCCTAAACCATCCCCTAAACCTAACCCTAACCCGTACCCTAAACCTATCCCTAACCCGTACCCTAAACCTAACTCTAACACTCATCCTTACCCGTACCCTAACCCTAACCCTAAACCGTACCCTAAACATAATCCTAACCCTAAACCGTACCCTAACCCTAAACCTTACCCTAACCCTAACCCTAATACTAACCATAACCCTAACCTGTACCCAAACCCTAAACCTAACCCGTACCCTAACCCTAAACCGTACCGAACTCTAACCCTAATTCTAACCCGTAAATTTTCCCTAACCCTAACCAGTACCCTAACCCAAAATCGTACCCTAACCCTAACCCTAATCCGTTCCCTAGCCCTAACCCTAACTCTAACCCTATCCCGTACCCTAATCCTATCCCTAAACCATACCATAGCCCTAACACTAAACCTAAATCGTAACCTAACCCGTACCCTAACCCTAACCCCTAACCCTAACCTGTATCCTAACTCTAACCCTAACCCGTATCCTAACACTAACCCGTACCCTAATCCTAACCCTAACCGTAACTCTAAACCGTACCCTAAACCTAACCGTAATCCAAATCCTAACCTTAACCTAACCCTAACCCATAACCTAACTCTAACCCGTACCCTAACCCTAACCCTAAACCGTAACCAAACTTAACCCTAACCCGTACCATAACCCTAACCCTAAGCCTACCCTTATACAAACCCTACCCCTAACCCTAACCCGAACCCATACCCGAACTCTAACCCTAATCCGAACCCTAAACCTAACCCGTTCCCTAACCCTAAACCTAACCCATACCCTAACATTCACCCTAACCCTAACCTGTACCCAAACGCTAACCCTAACACGTACTCTAAACATAACCTTAACCCATGCTCTAAACCTAATCCTTAACCTCAACCTAACCCAAACCCTAACCCTAAACCTAACTATAAACCTAACTCTAAACCTAAACCTAACCCTACCCGTACCCTAACCCTAACCCTAATCCTTACACGTACCCTAACCCTAACCCTTACCCTAATCCAAACCCTAACCCTAAATCATGTCCTAATCCTAAACCTAACCCTAACCCGTACCCTAACCCTAACCCCTAAACCTAATCCTAAACAGTACCCTAAGTCTAACCCTAACCCGATCCTAACACTAACCCTAACCCGTACCCTAAACCTAACCCTAAACCGTACCCTAACCCTAAGCACTAAACCTAACCCTCACCCGTACACTAACCCTAACCCTAACCATAACCATAACCCATGACCTTACCCTAACCCTAACCCGTACCCTAACACTAACCATAATCTTAACCCATATCCAATCCCTAACCCTTACACGTACCCTAACCCTAACCCCTAACCCCTAACCCTAAACCTAAACCATACCCTAACTCTAACCCTAACACGCATCCTAACCCTAACCCTAAGCCCGTACCCTATCCTAACCCTAACCCTAAACCGTACCCTAACCTTAACCCTAACCCGTACCCAACTCTAACCCTAACCGTATCCCAAATCCATACCCAAACCCTAATCCTAACCCATACCCTAATCCTAACCCGTACCATAACCCTAACCCTAACCCTAAACCGTATCCTAACCCTACCCTTAACCCTAACTGTAACCCCTACACTAACTCTAACCCTACCCATAACCCTAACCCTAACCCGTTCCCTAGCCTAACCCTAAACCTAACCCGTACACAAACCCTAACCCTAACTCGTACCTTAACACTACCGTTACCCGTACCCTAACCCTAACCCGTACCCTAAACCGTGCCCTTACCCTAACCCCTAACCTCAACCTAACCCAAAACCTAACCCTAACCCTAACCCGTACCCAAACCCTAACCCTAACCCCAACCCTATCCCTAACACGTAACCTCACCCGAACCCGTACCCTAACCTTCACCCTAAACTTAACCCATACCCTAAACCTAACCCAAACCCTAACCCATATCCTAACCCTAAACCTAATCCGTACCCTAGGCCTAATCCTAACCCTAACCCGTACCATAATCCTAAACCTAAACTTACCCTATCTCGTACCCTAAACCTAACCATAACCTAAACCTAACCCTAACCCGTACCCTGAACCTAACTCTAACCCTAACGCTAACCCTAACCCTAACCCTAAAACTAGCCCTAACCCTAAGCGTACATTAACCCATACACTAACTCTAACCCTAACCGTAACCCTATACTTTACCTGTACCGTAACCATTACCCTAACCCATACCCTAAACGTAACCCGTACCCTAGTGCTAGTCCTAACCCTAACACTAACCATAACACTAAACCATACCCTAACCCTAATCCTAATCCGTACCCTAACCCTAACCCGTATGCTAACCATATCACTAACCCTAACTCGTACCCTAACCCTAATCCTTACCCTAACCCGTTCCCTAACCCGAACCCTAACATGTACCCTAACCCTAAACCCTACCCTAACTCTAAGCCTAACCCTAACTTGTACCCTATTTCGTACCCTAACCCTAACCGTATCCCGTACCGTAACCCTAACCCAAACCCGTACCCTAACCCTATCCCTAAACCTAACCGTACCCTAACCCTAACCCTAACCCTTACACTAAACTTTATCTGTACCCTAACCCCAACCCTAACCCACGCCCTAACCCTAACCCTAACACTAACCCTAACCTGTACCCTAACACTAACCCGTACCCTAACCCGTACCCTTAACCTAACCCTAACCTTATAAAAAACCCTAACCCTAACCCGTACCCTAACCCAAAACCTAACCCATACCCTAACCTGTACTAACCCGTACACTAACCCTAAACATTGCCTAACCCGTAACCTAACCCGTACCCTACCCCTAAACCTATCACTAACCCTAAACCTAACCCCAACCCGTACCCTAACCCTAAACCTAACCCTTACCCGTACCCTAACCCGAACCCTAACACTAACCCATAATCTAACACATAACCTAAACCTAACCCTAACCCTAATGCAAACCCTAACCCTCACATGTACCCTCCCCCTACCCCTAACCCATACCCTACCCCTAACCCTAACACTAACCCTAAACTTAATCCTAATTCGTACCCTAACCCTAACCCGTACACTATCCCTAACCCTAACGCGTACCTGGAACCTAAACCTAACCCTAAACCGTACCTGTACACTAACCCTAATCCGTACACTAACCCTAAACCTAATCCTGACCCTAACCCGTACCCTAACGCTAACCCTAACCCTAACCCGTACCCAAAACCGTACCCTATCCCTAACCCTAACCTTAACCAGGACACTAACCCTAGCCCTAAACCGTTCCTTACCCTAACCCTAAACCTTACGCTTAGCCTAACCGTAAACCATACCCTAACCGTAACCCTAACCCATACACTATCCCTAAACCTAACACTAATCCTAAACTTAACCCTAAACCATACCCTAATCCTAACCCATTCCCTTACCCTAAGCCAAACCCTGACCAGTATCCTAACCCTAACCCTAATCCTAAACCTAAACCTAACCCATATCCTAACCCTAACCCTAACACTAAACCTAACCCGTACCCTAACCCTAACCCTAACCCATACCCTAATCCTGAACCTAACCCATACAATAACCCTAACCCTAACCCTAAACCGTACACTTACATGTACCCTAACCATAATCTTAACCCTAAACCTAGCCATAACCCGTACCCTAACCCTAACACTAACACTAACGCTAACCCATACCCTAAACCGTACCCTAACCCGTACCCTAACCCTAACCCTAAACCATACCCTATCCCTAACCCTAACACTAACACTAACCCTAACCCGGACCCTAACACTAACCCGTACCCTAACACTAACCCAAATTTTAACCCGTATACTAACCCTAAACCTAACCCTAACCCGTACCCTAACACTAACCAGTACCCTAACACTAACCCTAACCCTAACCCGTTCCCTAACCATAACCCTAAGCCGTACCCTAATCCGTACCCTAACCCGTAACCTAAACCTTACCCTAACACATACCCTAACACTAACCCCAAATCGTACCTTAAACCTAACCCTTACCTAACCCTAACCAGTACCCTAAATCTAACCCATACCCTAACCCGTACACTAACCCTAACCCAAAGGCTAAACCGTATGCTAACACTAACACTAACCCGTACTCTAACCGTAACCCTAACCCTAAACCGTACACTAACCCTAACACTAACCATAACCCTAACCCATACCCTAACTCTAATCCTAAACCGTAACCTAACCCTAACCCTAACACTAATCGGTACCCTAATCCTAACCCGTACGCTAACCCTATCCCTAACAAAAACCCGTACCCTAACCCTAACCCTAATCCGTACCCTAACCCTAACACGTACCCTAACCCTAACGCTAACCCTTACACTAACCCTATCCCTAACTCTAACACTAACCCTAACCCTAACTCTAAACCATACCGTAACCATAAACCATATGCTAACCCTAACCCTAACACGTACACTAAACCTAACCCTATCCCTTACCCGTAAACTAAGCCTAACCCTAACCCATACCCTAAACCTCACCCTAACCTGTGCCCTAACCCTAACACTAACCCTAACCCCTACAGTAACCCTAACCCTAACCCTAACCCATACCCTAACTGTAACCCTAACCCTAACCCTAACGCTAACGCTAACCCTAATCCTAACCCTTACCCATACCGTAACCCGTACACTAACCCATAACCTAAACTGTACCCTAATCTAACCCTAACACTAATCCTAAACTTAACGCTAACCCGTACGCTAAACCTAACCCTGACCCTAACTCGTACCCTAACCCGTACCCTAACCCTAAACCGAACACTAACCAGTATCCTAACCCTTACCCTAACCCTAACCATAACCGTAACCCTAAACCTAACACTAACCCTAACCGGCACCCTAACCCTAACCCGTACCCTATCCATAACCCAAAATCTAACCCGTACCCTAAACCTAACCCTAAACCTACACCTCACCTTAACCCTTACCCTAACCCTAAACCTAACCCTAACCCGAACCCTAAACTGTACCCTAACGCTACCCATAACTGTAAACTTTACCTGTACCATAACCCGAAGCATAACCCTAACGCTAACACTAACCCTAAACCATAGCCTAACCCGTACCCTAACCCTAACCCTTACCCGTACCCTAACCCTAACCGAAATACTAACCGTAACCTTAACCCTAACCCAACCGTAACCCTTACCCGTACCCTAACCCTAACACTAACGCAAACCCATACCCTAACCCTACCACTAACCATAACAATAACCCATACCCTAACCCTAATTCTAATCCGTACCCTAACCTAACCCGTATGCTAACCCTATGCCTAAGCCTAACTCTACCCTAACCCTAAACCTAATGCGTACCCTAACCCGTTCCCTACCCGTACCCTAACCCTAACACGTACCCTAACCCTAATCCTAACCGTAACCTAACGCTACCCCTACCCCTAACCCATACCCTAACCCGTACCTTTACCTAAAGCTAAAACTAACCCTAAACTTAACCCTAACCCGTACCCTAATCCTAACCTGTACCCGTACCCTAACCCTAAACCTAACCATAACCCGTAACCTAACCCGAACCCTAACCAGGAGCCTAACCTAACCATACCCCAGACCCTAAAACAAACCCTAACCCGTACCCTAACCCTAACCCGTACCCTAAACCTTAACATAACCCTAACTCGTACCCTAAACCTAACCCTAACGCTAACACTAACCCTAAACCGTACCTGAATCCGTACCCTAACACTAACCCGTATGCTAAACCTCACCCTAAATCGCACCTGTAAACTATGCTTAACCCTAACCCGTGCCCTAACCCTAACCTAACCCTAAGCCTAACCCTAAACGCTACAGTAACCCTAACCCTAACCATACCCTAACCCATACCCTAACCCTAACCCTAACCTGCACCCTAAACGTAATCCTAACCCTGAAACTAACCGTAACACTAACCCTTACCCTAACCCGTACCCTAACCTGTAACCTAACCTGTACACTAGCTCTAACCCTAACACTAACCCTAGTCTTAACGCTAACCCGCACCCTAACCCTAACCCAAAACCTAACCAGTATATTAATCCTAACCCTAACCCTATTCCGTACACTAAACCTAACCTGTACCCTAACCTGTACCCTAACTCTAAACCTAACCGTAACCGCTACCCTAACACTAATCCTAACACTAACGCTAAGACTAACCCTAACCTGTACCCTAATCCGTGCCCTACCCCTAACCTTAAACAGTACGCTCACCCTAAGCATAACGCTAACCTGAACCCTAATCCGTACCTTAACCTTAACCCGTATGCTAAACCTAATCCTAACCCGTACCCGAATCATAAACCTTAACCTAACCCATACCCTAACCCTTACCCGTACCCTAAACCTAACCCTGACCCTAAACCATACCCTAACCCATACACTAAACCTAACCCTAACCCTAAACCCTACCCTAACCCTAAGTCTAACCCAAACTCGTACCCTAATTCGTACCCTAACCCAACCAGAACCCGTCGTAACCCTAACCCTAACACGTACACTAACCATATCCCTAAACTTTACCTGTACCCTAACCCTAACCCTAACCTGTGCCCTAACCCTAACTCTAGCCCTAACCCTCACGCTAACCCTAAACATAAACCGTACCCAAACCCGTACCGAAACCTAAACCTAACCCTAACCCG
Organism: Nyctereutes procyonoides; assembly: GCF_905146905.1. Classification (NCBI taxonomy): domain Eukaryota; kingdom Metazoa; phylum Chordata; class Mammalia; order Carnivora; family Canidae; genus Nyctereutes; species Nyctereutes procyonoides. The sequence continues at coordinate 2,197,378 of NW_026575114.1, read as the reverse complement.
TACCCGTACCCTAACCTGAAACCTAACCCGTACCCTAGCCCGTACACTAACCAGTACACTAACCCTAAACCTAAGCCTAACCCGTAACCTAACCCGTACACTAACCCTAACCATATTCCTAACTCTAAACCTAACCCCAAACCCGTACACTAACCCTAACCCTAACCCTAACTCGTACCCTAACCCTAACCCTACCCTAACCCTAAACCTAAACCTAACCCGTACCCTAACCATAACCAGTCCTGTAACGTGTACCCTAACCCTTACTCTAATCCTAATGCTACCCCAACCTACACGTCCCCTAACCCTACCCCTAACCCATACCCTATCCCTAACCCTAACACTAACCCTAACCGTAACCCTAACCCATACCATAACCCTAACCCTAACCGTACCATAACTCTAACCCTAACCCTAACCCGTACCCTTAGCCGTACCCTAACCGTAATCCTAACCCTAACCTTATACATAACCCGTAACCTAACCCTTACCCTAACCCGTACCCTAACACTAACCCTAACCCAAACCCGGACCCTAAACTCACCCGTATCCTAAACATAACCCAAACTTTAACCCGTAACCTAACCCTAACCCTAACATGTGCCCTAACTCTAACCACTACCCTAACACTAACCCTAACCCTAACCCGTACTCCAACCCTAACCCTAAGGCGTACCCTAACCGTACCCTCACCCATACCCTAACCCTAACCTAACCCCTACCCTAACCCGTACCCTAATGCGTACCCAAACCCTAACCTTAACCCTAACCCTAACCTTATACCGTACCCTAACCCTAACCCTAACCTTAACGCTACCCCTAACCCTAACCTAACCCTAACACTAACTCTAACCCTAACAGATAACCTATCCCTGGGATCCCTGGGTGGCGCAGCGGTTTGGTGCCTGCCTTTGGCACAGGGCGCGATCCTGGAGACCCGGGTTCGAATCCCACGTCAGGCTCCTGGTGCATGGAGCCTGCTACTCCCTCTGCCTGTGTCTCTGCCTCTCTCTCTTCTCTGTATGACTATCGTAAAAAAAAAAGGTAACCTATCCCAAACCCTACCCGTACCCTAACCCATGCCCTAACCCTAACCCTAAGCGTGACACTGACCCGTAACCTAATCCTAAAGGGAACCCTATCCCGTACCCTAACCCGTACCCTAAACCTAACCCTAAACCTAACCCTCACCCGTCTCTTAAACCTAACCCTAACCCGTACCCTAACCCTAACCCGTACGCTAACCATATTCCTAACCCTTACCCGTACCCTAACCCTTACCCATAAGCTAACCCTAACCCTAACCTGTACCCTAACCCGTACCCTAACCCTAACCTGTACCCTAACCATATCCCGTACCCTAACCCTCACCCTAAACCTAACCCTAACCATTACCTGTACTTTAATCCTAACCCTAACCCGTACCCTTACCCTAACCCTAATGCTAACGCTAACCCTAATCCTAACCCGTACCCTATCCCTAACCCTAACACGTACCCTAAACCTAACACTAACCCTAACGCTAACCCTAAACCAACCAATACCCTAACCCTAACCCTAACCCGTACCCTAACCTTAACCCTAAACCTAACCCTAACCTGTAACCTTACCCTACCCTAACCCGTACCCTAACCCTACCCCGTACCGTAACCCTGAACTTAACCCTAACCCTAAACCGTCCTCAAACCCTAAAACGTACTCTAACCCTAACCCTAACTCTAACCCGTAACCTTACCTTAAGCCTAACCCGTACCCAATCCCTAACCCGTGCCCTAACCCTATCCCTAACCCTAACCCTAAACCGTACCCTAACCCTAACCCAAACCCGTACTCTAACCCTAACCCTTATAGTAACACTAACCCTAACCCGTACAATAAATTTTACCTAATCCCTACCATAACCCTAACCCTAACACTAACACTAACCCAAAACCTAACCCTACCCAAACTCTAAACCTAACCGTACTCTAAACCTAACGCGTACCTTAACCCTAACCCTAACCCGTACCCTAAACCTAATCCTAACCCGTACCCTAAACCTAAACCTTACCCTAACCCTCACCGAAAACCTAACCCGTACCCAAACCCGACCCCTAACCCGTACCCTAAACCTACCCCTACCCCTAACCCATACCCTAACCCTAACCCGTACCCTAACTCTAACCCGTACCCTAACCCTAACCCTAATTCTAACCCGTACCCTAACCCTAACCCTAAACCTAACCCATACCCTAACCTTACCCTAAACCTAAAACCAACCATAACCCGTACCCTAACCCTGACCCTAAACCGAACCATAACCGAACCCAAACTCTAACCCGTATCCTAAACCTAACCCTAACCCTAACCCGTAACCTTACCCTAACCCTAACCCGTACCCTAACCCTAACCCTAATCCTAAACCGTACCTAGCCCTATCCCTAACCATAACCCGTACCCAAACCCTAACCATAACCCGTACCCATAACCCTAAACCGTACTCTAACCCTAACCCGTACCTAACCCTAACCCTAAATCTAACCCGTAACCTTACCCTAACCCTAATCCGTACCGAAATTCTAACCCGTATCCCAATCCTAACCCTAACCCTAAACCTAACCCGTACCCTAACCCTAACTCTAACCCTAATCCTAACCCTAACTGTAAACCCGCACCCAAAACCTAACCCTAACCCGTATGTACCCTAACCCTAACCCCTAACCCTATCCCTAAACCTTACCCTAACTCTAACCCTAACCCGTATCGTAACCCTAAACCTAACCCGTACCCTAACCTTATCCCTAACCCTTACACTAACCCTAAACCTAACCCGTACCCTATCCCTAACCCTAACCCTAATCCTTACACATACCCTAACCCTCAACCTAACCAGAACCATAATTCTAACCCTAAACCCTAACCCATACCCTAACCCTAAACCGTACCCTAACCCTAATTCTAACCCGTACCCTAAACCTAAAACTAACCCTAACCCTTGCCATAAACCTAACCCTAAACAGAACCAAAACCCAACCCAAACCCTAACCCGTACCCTAAACCTAACCCTAACCCTAACCCTAACCTGTAACCTTACCCTAACCCTACCCCGTACTGTAACCCTGACCCGTACCCTAACCCTACCCTGAACCTGAACCGTACCCTAACCCTAATCCTAACCCTAAACCGTACCCAAACCCTAACCCTAAGCCGTACTCTAAAGCTAACCTGTACCTAATCCTAACCCTAACTCTAACCCGTAACGTTACCCTAACCCTAATCCATACCCAAACCCTAACCGGTACCCTAACCCTAAACCTAACCCGTACCCTAACCCTAACCCCAACCCTAAACGTAACCAGTACCCAAAACCTAACCCTAACCCCTAACCCTAACCCTAAACCTTACCCTAACTCAACCCCTAACCCTTATCGTAAACCTAACCCTAACCCGTACCCTAACCCGTACCCTAACCCTAACCCAAACCCGTACCCTATCCCTACCCTAACCCTAATCCTTACACACACACTAAACCTAAACCTAACCAGAACCATAATCCTAACCCTAAACCCTAAACCTAACCCTAAACCATCCCCTAACTCTAACCCTAACCCATATCCTACCCTAACCCTAACCCGTATCCTAACCCTAACCCTACACCTAACCCTAACCCTAACACTTATGCTAAACCTATCCCGTACCATAACCCTAACCCTAACCGAAACCCTAACCCTAACCCTAAACCGTACCATAAACCTAACCCTAAACCTAACCCGTACCCTAACCCTAACCCGTAACCTTACCATAACCCTAACCCTAACCCTAAACCTAAACCGTACTCTAACCCTCTACCCAACCCTAACCCTAACCCTAACCCGAACCCAAACCCTAACCCTAACCCGTACACTAACACTACCCCTAACCCTAACCCTAAACCGTACCCTAAATCTAAGCCTAACCCGTATGCTAACCCTAACCCTAACCCGTACCCTAACCCTAACACTAAACCGTACCCTAACCCTAACCCGTAACCTTACCATAACCCTAACCCTAACCCTAACCTTAAACCGTACTCTAACCCTCTACCCAACCCTAACCCTAACCCTAATCCGAACCCAAACCCTAACACTAAACTGTACCCTAACCCTAACCCTAACACTTACCCTAACCTGTACACAAACCGTAAACCTAACCTGTACCCTAACCCTACCCTAACCCGTACCCAAAACCTAACCCCTGAACCTAACACTAACCTGTACCCTAAACCTAACAATTTTCCTAACCCTAATCCGTACTCTAACCAGTACCCTTACCCTAACCCTAACCCTTACCCTAATCCTAACCCGTATCTTAACCCTAACCCGTGCCCTAAACCTAACACTAACCCTAACCCGTACCCTAAACCTAACCCTTACCCTTAACCCTAACACTAAACCTAACCCTAACCCGTGCCCTACCCTAACCCTAACCCCAAACCTAACACCTAACTCTAACACTAACCCTAAACCTAACCCTATCCCGTACGCTAACCCGTACCCTTACCCTAAACCTAACCCTACCCAAACCCGTACCCTAACCCTAACCCTAACCTAACACTAACCCCTAAACCTAACCCTAACCCTAACTCTAACCCAAACACATACTCTAACCCTAACGCTAACCCCTAACACTAACCCGAACCGTAACACCCAATCCTATCCCATACACTAACACAAGGGGTACCCGGTACCCTAACCCTATCCTGTACCCTAACCCGTACCCTAAACCTATCCCGTTCCCTAACCCTAACCCTAACCCTAGCCCTAACCCTAACCTGTACCCTCACACTACCAGTACCCTAAACCTAAACCTAACCCTAAACCAAACCCTAACCCGTACCCTAACCCTAAACCTAACCGTACCCTAATCCTAACCCATACCCTAACCCTTTCCCATACCCTAACCCTAAACCTTACCCTAACCCATACCCTAACCCTAAAACCTAACCATAACTCTAACCCATATGCTAAACCTAACCTCTACCATAACCCTAACGCTAAGCCGTACCCTAACCCTAACACTAACCCTACCCTAACCCGTACCCTAATCCTCAACCTAACCCTAACGCTAAACCGTAACCTTACCCTAACCTTAACTCGTACCCTAACCCTAACCCGTACCCTAACCCTAACCCGTACCCTAACCATAACCCTAAACCGTACCCTAAACCTAACACTAACCCATACCCAAAACATAAACCTAACCTGTACCCTAACCCTAACCCGTACCCTAACCCTAAACCTAACCCATAACCTTACCCTAACCCTAACACGTACCCTAAACCTAACCCATACCCCAATGCTAACACTAAACTTAAACCGTACCCTAACCCTAAATCTACCCCGTACCCTAACCCTATCCTGTATCCTAACCCTAACCCTAACCCGTATCCTAACACTACCCTAACCCTCACACGAACCCTAACTCTAACCCTAACCCTATACCGTTCCCTGAGCCTAACCCTAACCCATACCCTAACATTCACCCTTACGCTAACCTGTACCCAAACCCTAACCCTAACACGTTCCCGAACCCTACCCTAACCCGTGCCCTAACCCTAACCCGTAACCTCAACCTAACCCAAACCCTAACCCTAACCCTAAACCTAACCCTAAACCTAAGTCTAACCCTAAACCAAACCCTAACCGGTACCCTAACCCAAACCCTAACCCGTACCCTAACCCTAATCCTAATCTTTACACGTACCCTAACCCTAAACTTAAACCATACCCTAAACCTAACCCGAACCCTAACCCGTACCCTAACCCTAACCCTAAACCCCAAACCCTAAACCTAAACCGTACCCTAACCCTAACCCGTAACCTAACCCTAACCCTAATTCTAACCCGTAAACTTACCCTAACCCTAACCCATACTTTAACGCTAACCCGTACCCTAACCCTAACCCAAAGCCTAACCCTAACCCTAACACTAACCCCTAAACCTAACCCTAACCCTAACTCTAACCCAAACACGTACTCTAACCATAATCCTAACCCCTAACCCTAACCCTAACCCTAACCCTAACACCTAACCCTATCCCATACGCTAACCCAAGGGGTCCCCGGTGCCCTAACCCTATCCTGTACCCTAACCCGTACCCTAAACCTATCCCGTTCCCTGACCCTAACCCTAACCCTAGCACTAACCCTAACCCGTACCCTCACACTACCAGTACCCTAACCCTAAACCTAACCCTAACCCTAAACCTAACCCTAAACATAAACCTAACCCTAACGCGTACCCTAACCCTAAACCTAACCTCACCTTAATCCTAACCCATACCCTAACCCTTACCCATAACCTAACCCTAAACCTTACCCTAACCAGTAACCTAACCCTAAACCCTAACCATAACCCTAACCCATATGCTAAACCTAACCTCTACCATAACCCTAATGCTAACCCTAACCCTAACCCATAACCTAACCCTAACCGTAAACCGTACATAACCCTAACCCTAACCCTAACACGTACCCTAATCCTCAACCTAACACTAACTCTAACCCGTAACCTTACCCTAACCTTAACTCGTACCCTAACCCTAACCCGTAACCTAACCCTAACCCTAAACCTAACCTTAAACCGTACCCTAAACCTAACACTAACCCGTACCCAAAACCTAACCCTAACCCGTACCCTGACCATAACACTAATTCTAACCCATAACCTTACCCTAACCCTAAACTGTACTTTAATCCTAACCCATACCCCAATGCTAACACTAACCCTAAACCGTACCCTAACCCTAAATCTACCCCGCACCCTAACCCTAACCTGTATCCTAACCCTAACCCTAATCCGTATCCTAACCCTACCCCTAACCCTCACACGTACCCTGCATTAACCCTAACCCTAACCCCTAACCCCTAACCCTAACCCTAAACCCTAACCCTAACCCGAACCCGAACCCTTCCCTAACCCGTGCCCTAACCCTAACCCGTAACCTCAACCTAACGCAAACCCTAACCCTACCCTAAACCTAACCCTAAACCTAACTCTAACCCTAAACCTAACCCTAACCTGTACGCTAACCCAAACCTTAACACGTACCCTAACCCTAACCCTAATCCTAATCCTTACCCGTACCCTAACCCTAACCCTAAGCCTAAACCATACCCTAATCCTAACCCGAACCTAACCCGTACCCTAAACCTTAACCGTACCCTAACCCTAATCTAACCCGTAACCTTACCCTAACCCTAACCCATACTTTAACGCTAACCCGTACCCTAACCCTAACCCAAAGCCTAATCCTAACCCTAACCCATTCCCTAATCCGTACCCAAAACCTAAAACTAACGCTAACCCATACCCTATCCCTAACCCTAAACCGAACCATAACCCTAACCCAAACCCTAACCCGTACCCTAAATCTAACCCTAACCCTACCCCTAAACTGTATCTTACACTAACTGTAACCCATACCATAAACCTAACCGTATTCCCTACCATAACCCTAACACTAACCCAAACCAGCACCCTAACCCTAATCCAAAACCTAACCCGTACCCAAACCGTAAACCTAACCCGTACTCTAACCCTAACATGTACCTTAAACCTAACCCTAAACCGTACGCTAAGCCTAACCCTAACCCGTACCCTAAACCTATTCCTAACCTGTACCCTAAACCTAAACCTTACCCTAACCCTCACCCAAAACCTAACCCGTACCCAAAACCTAAACTTAACCCGTACCCTAACCCTACCCCTATCCCTAAACCGTACCCTAACCCTAACTCTAACTCTAACCCAAACCTGTACTCTAACCCTAACCCTAACCCCTAACCCTAACCCTAACACCAAACCCTATCCCATACCCTAACTCAAGCGCTAACCGCTACCCTAACCCTATTCTGTACCCTAACCCGTACCCTAAACCTATCCCGTTCCCTAACCCTAACCCTAGCCCTAACCCTAATCCGTAACCTCACCCTACCAGTACCCTAACCCTAACCATAATCTAAACCTAACCCTAAACCTATCTCTAACCTAAACCTAAACCTAACCCGTATCCTAACCCCAAACCTCACCGTACCCTAATCCTAACCCATACCCTAACCATTACCCGTACCCTAACCCTAAACCTTACCTTAACAGGTACCCTATCCCTAAACCCTTACCATAACCCTAACCCATATGCTAAACCTAACCTGTACCATAACCCTAACACAAACCCTAACCCGTACCCTAATTCTTACCCTAACCCGTAGCCTTACCCTAATCTTAAACCGTACCCTAACCCTAACCCGTAACCTAACCCTAACCCAAACCCTAACCCTAACCCGTACCCTAACCCTAAACCTCACCCGTAACCTTACCCTAACCGTAACCCATGCCCTAACCCTAACCCATACCCCAACGCTAACACTAACCCTAAACCGTGCCCTAACTCTAAATCTAACCCGTACCCAACCCTAACCCTAACCCTAACCTGTATATTATCCCTACCTCTAACCCTAACCCTCACACGTACCCTAACTCTAACCCTAACCCTATCCCGTTCCCTAAGCCTAACCCTAACCCTAATCCTAACCCATACCCTAACATTCACACTTACCCTAACCTGTACCCAAAACCTAACCCTAAGATGTACCCGAACCCTACCCTAACCCGTGCCCTAACCCTAACCCATAACCTCAACCTAAGCCAAACCCTAACCCTAAACCTAATACTAAGCCTAACCCTAACTCTAACCCTAAACCTAACCCTATCATGTACCCTAACCCAAACCCTAACCCGTACCCTAACCCTAAACCTAACACTAATCCTTACCCGTACCCTAACCCTAAACCTAACACTAATCCTTACCCGTACCCAAACCCTAACCCTAACCCGTACCCTAACCCTAACCCGTACCCTGACCATAACACTAATTCTAACCCGTAACCTTACCCTAACCCTAAAATGTACTTTAATCCTAACCCGTACCCTAACCCTAAAACAAACCCTAACCCTAACCCATCCCCTAATCCATACCCTAAACCTAAAACTGACGCTAACCCGAACCCTAACCCTAACCCTAATCCGAACCATAACCCTAACCCAAACCCTAACCCGTACCCTAAATCTAACCCTAACCCTAACCCGTACCTTACCCTAACCCTTACCCGTACCATAACCCTAACCCGTACCCAAACCCTAACCCTAAACCGTACTCTAACCCTAACCCGTACTCTAACCCTAATCCTAACTCTAACCCGTAACCTAACCCTAACCCTAAACCTTACCCAATCCCTAACCCGTACCCTAACCCTAACCCTAACCGTAACCCTACTCCGTGCCCTAACCCTAAACCTAACCCTAACCTGTACCCTAACCATAAACCTAACCCTAATCTGTACCCTAACCATAACCCTAATGCGTACCATAACCCTAATGCGTACCATAACCCTAACACTAACCCTAACCCGTACCCAAACCCTTACCCTAACCCGTACCCTAACCCATACCCTAATCCGTACCCTAAAACCAAACCACACCCTAACCTGTACCCTAAACCTAACCCTAACCCGTACCCTAACCCTAAATCTTCTTTTTTAATTTTTTTTAAATTTATTTATGATAGCTACAGAGAGAGAGAGAGAGAGGCAGAGACACAGGCAGAGGGAGAAGCAGGCTCCATGCACCGGGAGCCCGACGTGGGATTCGATCCCGGGTCTCCAGGATCGCGCCCTGGGCCAAAGGCAGGCGCCAAACTGCTGCGCCACCCAGGGATCTCCCTAACCCTAAATCTAACCCTAACCAGTACTCTAAACCTAACCCGAACACTAACCCTAACCCTAACGCTAACCCTAACTCTAACCCTAACACTAAACCTAATCCTAACCCATACACTAACGCATACCCTAACCCTAAACCTTACTCTAACCCGTACCCTAAGCCGAACCCTAACCCAAACCCTAACCCTAATCCTAACCCTAACCAGTACCTAACCCTAACCCTATCCCTAAACCGTACCCTAGCACTAAACCTAACCCTAACCACTATCCTAACTTAACCCTAACCCTAACCGTAACCCTAACCCTAACCTTAACCCTAACCCTAAAACGTAAACTTACACTAACCCTAAACCGCACCCTAACCCTAAACCGTACCCTAACCCTAACCCTAAAGCTAAACCGTACCCGAACCCTAAAAAAACCTGTACCCTAACCCTCACCCGTACCCTGACCCTAACCCCTACACCTCAACCTAAACCGTACCCTAAATCTAACCCTAACCCGTATCCTAACACTAACCCGTACCCGTACCCTAAACCTAACCCTAACCATAACCCTAAACCGTACCCTAACCCTAACCCATACCCAAACCCTAATCCTAACCCTAACCCTATCCCTAACCCTAACCCTAACCCGTACCCAAATCATAACCCTACCCGTATCCTAACCCTAACCCATACCCAAACCTAACCCTAACCCTAACCCGTAACCTTACCCTAACACTATTCCGTGCCCTAACCCTAAACCTAACTCTAACCCTAATCGTAACCCACACCCTAACCCGTAACATTACCCTAATCCTAACCCATACCCTAACCCAAACTCGTACCCTAACGCTAACCCTATCCCTAACCCTAACCCTAACCCTTACACTTACCCTAACACGTACCATAACCCATACCCTAATCCGTACCCTAACTCTAACAATAACCTTAACTCTAACCCTAACCCTTAACCTAACCCTAACCCTTAACCTAATCCTAACCCTAACCCGTACCCTAACCCTAACCCTAACCAGTACCCTAACCCTAACCCTATCCCTAAACCGTACCCTAACCCTAAGCCTAACCCTAACCACTACCCTAAATTTACCCTAACCCTAACCGTAACCCTACCCTAAGCCTAACCCTAACCCAAACCCGTAACCTGCCCTAACCCGTACCCTAACCTTAAACCTAAACCTAACCCTAAACCTAACCCTACCCTAAACCTAACCCTAACCTGTACCCTAACCCTAACCTTAACTGTACCCTAACCCTAACCCCTAAACCTAACCCAAATCCTAACTCTAACCCTAAACCTAACCCCAACCAGTACCCTAACCGTACCCTAACCCTAACCCATACCCTAACCCTAACGCTATCTCTAATCCTTACCCGTACCCTAAACCTAACCCTAAACCATACCCTAAACTAAAACTAACGCTAACTCGTACCCTAACCGTAACCCGTATCTTAACCCTAACCCGTACCCAAACCCTATCCCTAACCCGTACCCTAACCCTAACCCGTACCCCAACCCTAACCGTAATTCTTACCTGTAACCTTACCCTACCCATAACCCGTACCCAAACCCTAACCCTAACTATAACCCTAACCTGTATGCAAACCCTAATCCTAACCCTAATCCTAACTGTAACCCGTACCCTAACCCGTACCCTAAACCTAAACCGTACACTAACCCTAGCCCTAACCCTATCCCAGACCCTAACCCTAACCCAAACCCGAACCCTAAACCTAATGATAATCCGTACCCTAACATTAACCCGTAACCTAACCCTAACCCTAACCTGTACCCTAACCCAAACCCTAACCTGTACCCTAACACTAACCCATACCTTAACCCTAACCCATACCCTAAACCTAACTCTGACCCTAAACCTAACCCGTACCCTAAACCTAACTCTTAACCCTAACTCTAACCCTAATCCTAACCCTATCCCGTACGCTAACCCGTACCCTCACCCTAACCTACCCTAACCCTAACCCGTACCCTAACCCTAACCCTAACACAAACCCCTAAACCTAACCCTAACCCTAAACCTTCTCCTAAACCTAACCCTAACCTCTAACCCTAACCATGACCCTATCACGTAAACATAACCTGTACCCTACCCCTAATGCTAACCGGGACCCTAAAACTAACCCTAACCCTAACTCTAACCCTAACCCTAACTCTAACCCTAACCCTTACCCTAACCCTAACCCTAAACCCTAACCCTAACCCTATCACCTAACCTTAACGCTAACCGGGACCCTAACTCCTAACCCTAACCCTAACTCTAACGCTAACCCGTACCCTAACCCTAACCCCTAACCCTAACCCTATCACCTAACCCTAAACTGTACCATAACCCTAACGCTAAGCGGTACCCTAACCCTTTCCCGTACCCTAAGCCGTACACTAAACCTATCCCGTACCCTAACCCTAACCCTAAGCCGTACACTAAACCTAAGCCGTAACCTAACCCGTACCCTAACCCGTACCCTAATACTAACCCATATCCTAACCCTACGCTAACCTGTACCCTAACCCGTACCCAAAACCTAATCCCTAAACCCAACAATAACCTGTACCCTAACCCTAACTCTAACACTTTCCCTAACCCTAATCCATACCCTAACCAGTACCCTAACCCTAACCCGTACCCTAATCCTAACCCGTATCTTAACCCTAACCCGTGTCCTAAACCTAACACTAACCCTAACCCTAACCCTAACACTAACCCGTACCCTTACCCTAACCCTAACCCAAACCTAACCCGAACCCTAAACCTAACCCCAACCCTAACACCTAACCCTAACCCTAAACCTAACACTATCCCGTACGCTAACCCGTACCCTTACCCTAAACCTAACCCTAACCAAAACCCGTACCCTAACCCTAACCCTAACCCTAACACGAATCCCTAAACCTAAACCTAACCCTAACTCTAACCCAAACCTGTACTCTAACCCTAACCCTAACCCTAACCCTAACACCAAACCCTATCCCATACCCTAACCCAAGCGCTAACCGCTACCCTAACCCTATTCTGTACCCTAACCCGTACCCTAAACCTATCCCGTTCAATAACCCTAACCCTAGCCCTATCCCTAATCCGTAACCTCACCCTACCAGTACCCTAAGCCTAACCATAATCTAAACCTAACTCTAAACCTATCTCTAACCTAAACCTAAACCTAACCCGTACCCTAACCCATACCCTAATACTAACCCATACCCTAACCACACGCTAACCTGTACCCTAACCCGTACCCAAAACCTAACCCTAACCCTAACAATAACCTGTACCCTAAACCTAACTCTAACACTTTCCCTAACCCTAATCCATACCCTAACCAGTAACCTAACCCTAACCCGTACCCTAATCCTAACCCGTATCTTAACACTAATCCGTGTCCTAAACCTAACAATAACCCTAACCCTAAACCTAACACATACCCTTACCCTAACCCTAACCCAAACCTAACCCTAACCCCAACCCTAACACCTAACCCTAACCCTAACCCAAAACCTAACACTATACCGTACGCTAACCCGTACCCTTACCCTAAACCTAACCCTAACCAAAACCCGTACCCTAACCCTAACCCTAACACGAATCCCTAAACCTAACCCTAACCCTAACTCTAACCCAAACCTGTACTCTAACCCTAACCCTAACACCAAACCCTATCCCATACCCTAACCCAAGCGCTAACCGCTACCCTAACCCTATTCTGTACCCTAACCCGTACCCTAAACCTATCCCGTTCCCTAACCCTAACCCTAGCCCTAACCCTAATCCGTAACCTCACCCTACCAGTACCCTAACCCTAACCATAATCTAAACCTAACCCTAAACCTATCTCTAACCTAAACCTAAACCTAACCCGTATCCTAACCCCAAACCTCACCGTACCCTAATCCTAACCCATACCCTAACCATTACCCGTACCCTAACCCTAAACCTTACCTTAACAGGTACCCTATCCCTAAACCCTTACCATAACCCTAACCCATATGCTAAACCTAACCTGTACCATAACCCTAACACAAACCCTAACCCGTACCCTAATTCTTACCCTAACCCGTAGCCTTACCCTAATCTTAAACCGTACCCTAACCCTAACCCGTAACCTAACCCTAACCCAAACCCTAACCCTAACCCGTACCCTAACCCTAAACCTCACCCGTAACCTTACCCTAACCGTAACCCATGCCCTAACCCTAACCCATACCCCAACGCTAACACTAACCCTAAACCGTGCCCTAACTCTAAATCTAACCCGTACCCAACCCTAACCCTAACCCTAACCTGTATATTATCCCTACCTCTAACCCTAACCCTCACACGTACCCTAACTCTAACCCTAACCCTATCCCGTTCCCTAAGCCTAACCCTAACCCTAATCCTAACCCATACCCTAACATTCACCCTTACCCTAACCTGTACCCAAAACCTAACCCTAAGATGTACCCGAACCCTACCCTAACCCGTGCCCTAACCCTAACCCATAACCTCAACCTAAGCCAAACCCTAACCCTAAACCTAATACTAAGCCTAACCCTAACTCTAACCCTAAACCTAACCCTATCATGTACCCTAACCCAAACCCTAACACGTACCCTAACCCTAAACCTAACACTAATCCTTACCCGTACCCTAACCCTAAACCTAACACTAATCCTTACCCGCACCCAAACCCTAACCCTAACTATAACCCTAACCTGTACGCAAACCCTAATCCTAACCCTAACCCTAACCTGTACCCTAAACCTAAACCGTACACTAACCCTAGCCCTAACCCTATCCCAGACCCTAACCCTAACCCAAACCCGAACCCTAAACCTAATGATAATCCGTACCCTAACATTAACCCGTAACCTAACCCTAACCCTAACATGTACCCTAACCCAAACCCTAACCTGTACCCTAACACTAACCCATACCTTAACCCTAACCCATACCCTAAACCTAACTCTGACCCTAAACCTAAACCGTACCCTAAACCTAACTCTTAACCCTAACTCTAACCCTAATCCTAACCCTATCCCGTACGCTAACCCGTACCCTTACCCTAACCTACCCTAACCCTAACCCGTACCCTAACCCTAACCCTAACACAAACCCCTAAACCTAACCCTTACCCTAACTCTAACCCTTCTCCTAATCCTAACCCAAACCTGTAACCCTAACCATGACCCTATCACGTAAACCTAACCTGTACCCTACCCCTAATGCTAACCGGGACCCTAAAACTAACCCTAACTCTAACCCTAATCCTAACTCTAACCCTAACCCTTACCCTAACCCTAACCCTAAACCCTAACCCTAACCCTATCACCTAACCCTAACGCTAACCGGGACCCTAACTCCTAACCCTAACCCTAACTCTAACGCTAACCCGTACCCTAACCCTAACCCCTAACCCTAACCCTATCACCTAACCCTAAACTGTACCATAACCCTAACGCTAAGCGGTACCCTAACCCTTTCCCGTACCCTAAGCCGTACACTAAACCTATCCCGTACCCTAACCCTAACCCTAAGCCGTACACTAAACCTAAGCCGTAACCTAACCCGTACCCTAACCCGTACCCTAATACTAACCCATATCCTAACCCTACCCTAACCTGTACCCTAACCCGTACCCAAAACCTAACCCTTAACCCTAAAAATAACCTGTACCCTAACCCTAACTCTAACACTTTCCCTAACCCTAATCCATACCCTAACCAGTACCCTAACCCGTACCCTAATCCTAACCCGTATCTTAACCCTAACCCGTGTCCTAAACCTAACACTAACCCTAACCCTAACACTAACCCGTACCCTTACCCTAACCCTAACCCAAACCTAACCCGAACCCTAACCCTAACCCCAACCCTAACACCTAACCCTAACCCTAACCCTAAACCTAACACTATCCCGTACGCTAACCCGTACCCTTACCCTAAACCTAACCCTAACCAAAACCCGTACCCTAACCCTAACCCTAACACGAATCCCTAAACCTAACCCTAACCCTAACTCTAACCCAAACCTGTACTCTAACCCTAACCCCTAACCCTAACCCTAACACCAAACCCTATCCCATACCCTAACCCAAGCGCTAACCGCTACCCTAACCCTATTCTGTACCCTAACCCGTACCCTAAACCTATCCCGTTCCCTAACCCTAACCCTAGCCCTAACCCTAATCCGTAACCTCACCCTACCAGTACCCTAACCCTAACCATAATCTAAACCTAACCGTAAACCTATCACTAACCTAAACCTAAACCTAACCCGTATCCTAACCCTAAACCTCACCGTACCCTAATCCTAACCCATACCCTAACCGTTACCCGTACCCTAAACCTAAACCTTACCTTAATAGGTACCCTATCCCTAAACCCTAACCATAACCCTAACCCATATGCTAAATCTAACCTGTACCATAACCCTAACACAAACCCTAACCCGTACCCTAATCCTTACCCTAACCCGTAGCCTTAACCTAAACTTAAACCGTACCCTAACCCTAACCCGTAACCTAACCCTAACCCAAACCCTAACCCTAACCCTAAACCTAACACTTACCCTAACACTAACCCTAATCCTAACCCAACCCCAAACCCTAACCCATTCCCTAACCCTAACACTAACCCATACAGTAACATTCACCCTAATCCTAAACTCTACCCAAAACTTAACCCTAACCTTTATCCTAACCCTAACCCGTACCCTAACCCGTGCCCTAACCCTAATCCGTAACATCAACCTAACCCAAACCCTAAGCCTAACCCTAAACCTAACGCAAAACCTAACTCTAACCCTAAACCTAACCTTAAACCATACCCGAACCCTAACCCTAACCCGTACCATAACCCTAACTCTAACCCTAATCCTTACCCGTACCCTAACCCTAACCCTAAACCATACCCTAAACCTAAACCTAACCCTAACTCGTACCCTAACGCTAACCCGTACCCTGACCCTAACCCTAACCCTAACCATAACACTTACCCGTACCCAAACCCTAACCATAAATTGTACCCTAACCCTAACCCGTACCCTAATTCTAACCCTAACCCTAAACTGTACCCTAACCCTAATCCTAACCCGTACCCTAAACCTAAGCCTAACCCTAACCCTAGCCATAACCCTAACCTGTACCCTAACCCGTACCCTAAACCTAACCCGTACCCTTACCCTAACTCTAACCCGTAAATTTACCCTAACCCTAACCCATACCCTAACCCTAACCCGCACGCTAACCCATACCCTAACATTCACCCTTACCCTAACCTGGACCCAAACCCTAACCCTAACTCGTACCCGAACCGTACGCCTAACCCTTGCCCTAACCCTAACCCCTAAACTCAACCTAACCCAAACCCTAACCCTAACCCTAACCCTAAACCTAACTCTAACCATAAACCTAACCCTAACCTGTACCCTAAACCTAACCCTAACCCGGACTCTAACCCTAACCCGAAACCTAATCCTTACCCATACACTAACCCTAACCCTAAGCCATACCCTAATCCTAACCCTAACCCTACCCGTACCCTAACCGTAACCTGTACCCTAAACCTAACCCTAATTCTAACCCGCTACCTTACCCTAACCCTAACCAGTACTCTAACGCTAACCCGTACCCTAACCCTAAACCTATACCTAACCCTAACCCTAATCCATACCCAACCCATACCCTAACCCGTACCCTAACCTGAACCCTAACCCTAACCACTAACCCTAACCATAACCATAACCCATAAACCTAATCCCTACCCATACCCAAACCCGTACCCTAACCGGTACCCTGTCACCTGTACACTAAACCTAACCCGAACCCTATCCAGTACACTATCCCATACCCTGAACCGTACCCTAACCCCAAACCCTAACCCGTACCCTACCCCATACCCTAAACCTTATCTATACCCTCTTTCCCTAACCTATACACTAAACCGTACCCTAACCCATACCCTAACCCATACCCTAAACCTCAACCTAACCCATACCCTAACCCTAAACCGCAACTGCACTCTAACGTAACGCTAACACTAAACCGTCCCCTAACCCATACCCTAACCCTAACCAGTACCCTAACACGTAACCTAACCCGTACCATAACCCGGACCCTATCCCGTACCCTAAGCCTAACCCGTACCCAAACCCTTACCATAATCAATACCCTAACAGTACCCTAACCCTAACCCATACACTAACCTGTACTCTAACCCGTACCCTAACCCGTACACTAACCTGTACCCTAACCCTCACCCGTATCCGTACCCTAAACCGTACCCTAACCCTAACCCACACCCTAAACCGTACCCTAACCCTAACCGTTCAAACAATTACACTAACCCTAACCCGTACCCTAACCTTAACCATAAACCCTACCTTGACCCTAACCCGTACCCTAAACATCACCCGTACCCTAACCCGTACTCTAAACCGTACCCTAACCCTAACCCTAACCCATACCCTAAACCGTACCCTAACCCTAACCGTTCAAACAATTACACTAACCCTAACCCGTACCCTAACCCTAACCATAAACCCTACCTTGACCCTAACCCGTACCCTAAACATCACCCGTACCCTAACCCGTACTCTAAACCTTACCCTAACCCATACCCTAACCGGTTCCCAAACCCGGACCCTAACCCATACCCTAACCCTAACCTGTACCCGTACCAATACCCTAACCCTAAACCTAACCCGTACACTAACCCTAACCCGTACCCTAACCTTAACCTATACATGTACCCTAACTTGTGCCCGTACCCTTACCCTACCCCGTACCTTAACCCTAACCCATACCCTTAACCTAACCCCTAAAACCTGACCAGTACCCGTACCTTAACACTAACCCGTACCCTAACCCTAACCCGTACCCGTACACAAACCCTAACCCATACCCTAAACCGTACCCTAACCCTAACCATTCAATAAAAATTACACTAACCCTAACCCGTACCCTAACCATAGCCCGTACACTAACCCTCACCCATACCCTAACCCTAAATCTAACCGTAACCCGTACCCTAACCCTCACCCGTACCCTAACCCTAAATGTAACCCTAACCTGTACCCTCATCCGTACCCTAATCCGGACCCTAACCCTAAATCTAACCGTAACCCGTACCCTAACCCTCACCCGTACCCTAACCCTAAATGTAACCCTAACCTGTACCCTCATCCGTACCCTAATCCGGACCCTAACCCGTAACCTAACCCTAACCCGTACCCTAACCCTAAATAAAACTGTAACCCGTACCCTAACCCTAACCCATACTTTAACACTAACCCATACCCTAACCCGTACCCTAACCCGTATCCTAACCGTAACCCTTATCCTAACACCAACCCATAATTTAACCCTCACCCGTACCCTAACCATAACCCGTACCCTAACCCGTACCCATACCCTGACCCTTACCCTAACCCTTACCCTGTCCCGTTCCTAACCTTAACCTGTACACTAACCCATACCCTAAACCTACCCATAACCCTAATACTAACCCTAACCCTAACCCGTACCCTAACCCTTACCCTAACCCCTAAACCATAACCTAACCCTAAACCTAACCCTAACCGTACCCTAACCCTAACCGTAACACTAACCCATACCCTAACCCCTACCTGTAACCTAACCCTAACCCGTATCCTAACCCTAACCTGTACCGTAACCCTAACCCGTACACTAACCCGTACCCTAACCCTAACCGTAAGACTAACCTGTACACTCCCTAACCCTAACGTTAAACCTAACCCGTACCCTAACCCTAAACCTAACCCTAACCCGTACCCTAAGCCTAACCGTAACCCCTAACCCTAACCCGTTCCCTAACCCTAACCCATACTCTAACCCTAACATGTACCCTAACCCTAACTGGTAGCCTAACTCTAACCTGTACCCTAACCCGTACCATAACCCGTACCATAACACTAACCACTAATCTGTACCTATACCATAACCCTAACCCGTACCCTAACCCGAACCCTATTCCTAACCCTAATCCTAACCCGTTCGCTAACACTAACACTATCCCGTACCCTAACCCTAATTCTAACGGAATCGAATAGAAAATACTCGAATCGAATCGAAAATACTCAAATCGAATCGAAAATAATCGAATCAAATGGAACCGAATCGAAAATACTCGAATTGAATCATAAACAATCGAATCAAAAATACTGGAATCGTATCGAAAATAATCGAATGAATCGGAAATACTCGAATCTAATTGAAAATAATCGAATTGAATACAAAATAATCGAAAAGAATAAAAAATAATCGAATTAAATCGAAAATAATTGAATCCATTCGTATAGAAAATACTCGAATCGAATCGAAAATATTCAAATCAAATTGAAAATAATAGAATCGAAACGAAAAGAATCAAAACGAATCGAATCGAAGGAATTGAAATGAAAATATGCTAATCGAATCGAAAATACTCGAATCGAATCGAAAATGCTCGAATCGAATCGAAAATGCTCGAATCGAATCGAAAATATTCTAATCGAATTGAAAATAATTGAATCAAAACGAAAAGAATCGAATGGAATTGAAATGAAAATATTCTAATTGAATCAAAAATACATGAATCGAATCGAAAATACAGGAATAGAATCAAAAATGCTCGAATCAAATAGAAAATAATCAAATTGAAATGAAAATAATGAAATGAAATCGAAAATACTCGAATCGAATCGAAAATACTCAAATCGAAAATAATCAAATCGAATTGAATATAATCGAATCGAATCAAAAATACACGGATGCAATCGTAAATAATCGAATCGAAAAACTCAAAACGTATTGAAAATAATAGAATGGAATAAAAAATACTCGAATCGAATTGAAAAAACTCGAATTGAATCGAAAATACTTGAATCGCATCGAATTGAAAATAATTGAATAGAATTGAAATTAATCGAATCAAATCGAAAATATTCGAATTGAAATAATATACTCAAATCGAATCGAAATAACCCGAATCAAATTGAAAATAATCGAATCGAATTAAATTGAATCGAAACTAATCGAATCGAATCGAAAATACACGAATCGAATTGATAATACTCGAAATGAACCGAAATTGACCTAATCAAATCGAAAATAATCGAATCGAATCGAAAGTATTCGAATCGTATGAAAAACACAAAAATCGAATAGAAAATACTCGAATCGAATCGACTCGAATTGAAAATAATCAAATCGAATTGAATCGAAAAATCTAATCGAATCGAAAATACTCGAATGGTTCGAAAATACTCCAATTGAATCGAAAATAATCGAATCAAATCGAAAATACTCCAATTGAATTGAAAATACTCGAATCGAATAGAAAATGCTCGAATCGAACCAAATCAAGTCGAAAATACACGAAACGAATTGAAAATATTTGAATTGAAATGAAAATACTGGAATTGAATCGACAATAATCGAACAGGGGATCCATGGGTGGCGCAGCAGTTTGGCGCCTGCCTTTGGCCTAGGGCACGATCCTGGAGACCCGGGATCGAATCCCACATCGGGCTCCCGGTGCATGGAGCCTGCTTCTCCCTCTGCCTGTGTCTCTGCCTCTCTTTCTCTCTCTGTGTGACTATCATAAATAAATAAAAATTTTAAAAAAGAAAATAATCGAACATAATTGAATCGAAAACAATCGAATCAAATCGAAAATAATCGTATCGAATAGAAAATACTCGAATCGAATCGAAATTAATCAAATCAAATCGAAAATAACTGAACATAATCAAATCAAAAATAATCGAATCAAACGAAAATACTAGAAACTCATCGAAAATACTCGATTCGAATAGAAAATAATCGAAATGAAAATAATCGAACTGAATGGAAAATAACCAAATCAAATCGGAAATACTCGAATCGAATAAAAAATACTCCAATTGAACCGAAAATGATCGAATCGAAACGAACTGAATCGAAAATAATTGAATCGAATAGAAAAAGCTTGAATCGAATTGTAAATATTCGAATCGAAAATATTCGAATCAGATCGAAAATAATCAAATGGAATCGAAAATACTCGAATCGAATTGAAAATAATCGAATCGAATCGAAAATACTCGTATCGAATCGAAAATACTCCAATTGAATCGAAAGTACTCGAATCGAATTGAAAATGCTTATATCGAATCGAATCAAAATAATCGAATCGAATCAAAAATAATAGAACATAATCGAGTCGAAAATAATTGAATCGCATCGAAAATACTCCAATTGAATCAAAATACTCGAACCAAATAAAAAATGCTCGAATTGAATCGAATCGAGTAGAAAATAGTCGAATCAAATTGAAAATACTTGAAATTAAACGAAAATACTCGAATCGAATCGAAAATAATTGAACATAATCAAATCGAAAATAATCGAATCAAATAGAAAATAATCATATCAAATCGAAAATACTCGAAAAGAATCAAAATTAATCGAATCGAATAAAAAAATAATCGAACATAATCCAATCAAAAATAATCAAATCGAACGAAAATACTAGAAACGCATCGAAAGTACTCGATTCAAATTGAAAATAGTCGAATTGAAATGAAAATAATCGAATCGAAAATACTCCAATTGAATCAAAAATACTCGAGTCGAATCGAAAATAATTGAATCGAATTGAAACGAAAATAATCGATCGATCGAGGGGAATCCCTGTGTGGCGCTGCGGTTTAGCGCCTGCCTTTGGCCCAGGGCGCGATCCTGGAGACCCGGGATCGAATCCCACATGGGCTCCCGGTGCATGGAGCCTGCTTCTCCCTCTGCCTATGTCTCTGCCTCTCTCTCTCTCTCTGTGACTATCAAAAATAAATAAAAAATTAAAAAAAAATAATCGATCGAATCGAAAATACTCGAATCGAATAATAAACAATCGAATCGAAAATACTCGAATCGTATCAAAAAGAATTGAATGGAATCGAAAATACTCGAATCTAATTGAAAATAATCAAATTGAATCCAAAATACTGGAATGGAATCGAAAATAATCAAATTGAAACGAAAATTTCTGAATTGAATCGAATCGAAAATACTCGAATCGAATCACAACTACTGGAATCAAATCGAAAATACTCGAATTGAATCGAAAATATTCGAATCGAATTGAAAATAATCTAATCAAAACAAAAAGAATCGAATCAAATTGAAACGAAAATATTCTAAATGAATCGAAAATACATGAATCGACTAGAAAATACACGAATAGAATAAAAATGCTCGAATCAAATTGAAAATAATCGAATCAAATTGAATATAATCGAATCGATTCAAAATTCTCGGATCCAATCATAAATATTCAAATTGAAAAACTCGAAACGTATCGAAAATAATCGAATGGAATCGAAAATACTCGAATACATGAAAATAAAAGAATCGAATCGAAAATAGTGGAATCAAATAGAAAATACACGCATCGAATAGAAAATACTCGAATCGAATAGAAAATACTCGAATCGAATCGAAAATATTAGAAACAAATCGAAAATACTCGAATCGAATCGAAAATATTAGAAACAAATCGAAAATACTCGAATCGAATCGAATCGAAAATATGCAAATCGAATCGAAAATAATCGAATCAAATCGAAAGTGTTCGAATCGTATGAAAAACACATGAATCGAATCGAAAATACTCGAAACGAATCGAATCGAATCGAAAAATCTAATCGAATCAAAAATACTCGAATGGTTTGAAAATACTCCAATCGAATCGAATATAATCATATCCAATCGAAAATAATTGAACTGAATCGAAAATACTCCAATTGACTCGAAAATACTCGAATCGAATCGATAAGGCTCGAATCAAATTGAACTAATCGAAAATAATCGAATCGAATCGAAAATAATCGAATCGAATCAAAAATCATTGAATCGAATAAAAAATATTCGAATCGAATTAAAAATACTCGTATTGAATCGAAAATACTCAAATCGAATCGAAAATAATCAAATCGAATCGAATCGAAAATAATCGAATCGAAAATAATCGAATCGAAAATACTGGAATGAAATCAAAAATACTCGAATTCAATCGAAAAGAATCAAATCGAATACAATCAAATTCAATAGAAAATACTCGGATCGAATCGTAAATAATCAAATCGAAAATACTCGAATCGAGTCGAAAATAATCAAATCGAATCGAATATAATCGAATCGAATTGAAAATACTGGAATGAAATCGAAAATACTCGAATTCAATCGAAAATAATCGAATCGAAAATACTCGAATCGTATCGATAATAATCGAATGGAATTGAAAATACTCGAATCGAATCGAATCAAATCGAAAATAATCGAATCGAATCGAAAATAATCAAATCGAATAAAAATATTCAAATCGAATTAAAAATACTCGTATCGAATTGAAAATACTCAAATGGAATCGAAAATAATGGAATGAATTTAAAAATACTCGAATCGAATCAAAAATACTCGAATTCAATCGAAAATAATTGAATCGAATCGAATATACTCGAATTCAATCGAAAATACTCGGTTCGTATCATAAATAATCGAATCGAAAATACTGGAATCGAATCGAAAATAATCGAATGGAATAAAAAACAATCGAATCGAATCGAATATAATCAAATCAAATTGAAAATACGCGGATCGAATCGTAAATAATCGAATTGAAAATACTCGAATCGTATCAAAAATAATCGAATGGAATCGAAAATACTCGAATCGAATCGAATATAATCGAATTGTATATAATCGAATCGAAAATAATCGAATCGAACCGAAAATACTGGAATGAAATCGAAAATACTTGAATTCAATCGAAAATAATTGAATCGAATCGAATATAATCGAATCGAATCGAAAATACTTGGATCGAATTGTAAATAATGGAATCGAAAATACTCGAATCGTATCGATAATAATCAAATGGAATTGAAAATACTCGAATCGAAATGAATCGAATCGAAAATAATAAAATCGAATAGAAAATAATCGAATCGAATTAAAAATACTCGTATTGAATCGAAAATACTCAAATCGAATCGAAAATAATCAAATCAAATCGAATCGAAAATAATCAAATCAAATAGAAAATACTCGAATCGAATCGATAATACTCGAAACGAATCGAAATTGATCGAATCAAATCAAAAATAATCGAATCGAATCGAAAGTATTCGAATCGTATGAAAAACACACGAATCGAATCGAAAATACTCGAAACGAATCGAATTGAATCGAAAAATCGAATTGAATCGAAAATACTCGAATGGTTTGAAAATACTCCAATCGAATCGAAAATAATCGAATCGAATCGAAAGTAATTGAATTGAATCGAAAATACTCCAATTGACTCGAAAATACTCGAATCGAATTGTAAATAATCGAATCAAAAATACTCTAATCGAATCGAAAATACTTGAATAGAAAATACTCAAATTGAATCGAAAATAATCAAATCAAACGGAATCGAATCGAAAATAATTGAATCGAAAGGAAAACAATCGAATTGAATCAATAATCGAATTGAATCGAAAAGACTCGAATTGAATCGAAAACACTCGAATCGAATCGAAAATAATCGAATCGATTCGAATCGAATCGAAAATAATCAAATCGAATCGAAAATACTCGAATCAAATAGAAAAAACTCGAATTGCATTGAAAATACTCGAATCCAGGGATCCCTGGGTGGCGCAGTGGTTTAGCGCCGGTCTTTGGCCCAGATCCTGGAGACCCGGGATCGAATCCCACGTCGGGCTCCCGGTGCATGGAGCCTGCTTCTCCCTCTGCCTGTGTCTCTGCCTCTCTCTCTCTCTCTCTCTGTGACTATCATAAATAAATAAAAATTAAAAAAAAGAAAATACTCGAATCCAATCGAAAATACTCGAATCGAATCGAAAATAAGCGAATCAAAAAGAATCAAAATGAAAATAATCAAATCGAATCGAAAATACTCGAATCGAATCATAAACAATTGAATCTAAAATACTCGAATCGTATCAAAAATAAGCAAATCGAATCAAAAATAATCAAAGCGTATAGAATATAATCTAAAATAATCGAATCAAATTTAATCAAATCGAAAATAATCGAATCGAATCGAAAACGATCTAATCGAATCAAAAATAATCGAATCAAATTGAAAGTAATCGAGTTGAAAATAATCAAATCAAATCGAAAATAATCGAATCGAATTGAAAATAATCGAATCGAATAAAATCGAATCGAATAAAAAATAATTGAATCGAATTGAATCAAAGATAATCGAATTGAGTCAAATCGAAAATAATAGAATCGAATCGAAAATAATCGAATCGAATATAATAAAATCGAATTGAAAATAATCAAATAGAATCGAAAAGAACCAAATCGAATCGAAAATAATCAAATTGAATAGAAAGTAATCTAATTGAATCGAATCGATAATAATCGAAATGAATCGAATCAAAAATAATCTAATTGAATCGAAAATAATCGAATCGAATTGAAAAGAATCGAATCGATTTGAATTGAAAATAATCTAATCGAATTGAATCGAATCGAAAATACTCGAATCGAATCGTAAATAATCGAATCAAAATGAAAATAATCGATTCAAACCGAATCATAGCAAAAATGTAAAAGGAAGAAATATGAAACTTGAACAGACAGATAACCTGCAAAGAAATTGAATCAGCGGGATCCCTGGGTGGCGCAGCATTTTAGTGCCTGCCTTTGGCCCGGGGCGTGATCCTGGAGACCCAGGATCAAATCCCGCGTCAGGCTCCCGGTGCATGGAGCCTGCTTCTCCCACTGCCTATGTCTCTGCCTCTCTCTCTCTGTGACTATCATAAATAAATAAAAATTTAAAAAAAAGAAATTGAATCAGCAATCAGGAATCTCCCAACAGGAGATGCTTAGATCAATAGAACAGAATGGAAAGCCGAAACAAGATACAAACCTGGAACTCTATGATCCATTAATAGACAACAAGGCAGGAAGGAATATCCAATGGCACAAAGAGAGTCTTTTCAACAAACCCTAACCCTGACCCCAGGATAAGAACAAATGTTGTTGGGAAAACCATGCAGCCACATGCAGAAGAATGAAACTGGACCACTTTCTTAAACCATGTATCTAAAAAATAAATTCAAAATGGATGAAAGACCTAAACATGAGACCTGAAACCATAAAAAGAAGAAAAGATAGGCAGCAACGTCTTTGACATTGGCCATTGGATCTTCTTTCTAGATATGCCTCTGAGGCGAGGGAAACAAAAGCAAAAATACTCTTGGGACTTCATCAAATTGAAAAGCTTACGCAAAGTGAAGGAAACAAACAAAGCTCAAAGGCAACATACAAAATGAGAGGAGATATTTGTAAACAACACAACCAATAAAGAGTTAGTATCCAAAATACATTAACCAATATAAATGCCAGCATCCGAAACACAAATTATCCAACTGCAGATGGGCAGAAGACATGAATGGACTTTGTCTCTGACAAGACATCCAGATGGCCGCCAGACACACGGAAAGACACTCAGCGTCACCCATCATCAGGGAAATGCAAACCAAAACCGCAATGAGATGTCACCTGACAGCCGTCAGAATGGCTAAAATTAACAACACAGGAAACAACAGGTGTTGGTGAGGCTATGGAGAAGGGGGAGCCCCCTTACGCTCCTGGTGGGCATGCGAACAGGTGCAGCCACTGTGGAAAACAGTGTCGAGTGTCCTTGAGAAGTTAAAAATAGGGGATCCCTGGGTGGCACAGCGGTTTGGCACCTGCCTTTGGCCCAGCACACGATCCTGGAGACCCGGGATCGAATCCCACATCAGGCTCCTGGTGCATGGAGCCTGCTTCTCCCTCTGCCTGTGTCTCTGCCTCTCTCTCTCTCTCTCTCTCTGTCTCTCTCTCTGTCTCTCTATCATAAAAAAATTAAAAAAAGAAGTTAAAAGTAGAGCTACCCTACAATTCCAAAATTGCACAGCTAGGTATTTACCCCGAGGATACAAAAGTAGTTTAGTAGATTCGAAGAGGGACACGCAGACCAGGGTTTGTAGCAGCCTTATCAACAACAGCCAAACTGTGCATACAGCCCAGATGTCCATCGAGAGATGAATGGGCAGAGACAATGTGGTAAATATACACACTGCGACATCACTCGGTCATCAGAAGGGATGAAATGAAGCCATTTACAATGATGTGGGAGAAGTGGAAAGGACTTATGCTAAATGAACTCAGCTAGTCAGAGAAAGACAGATACCAAATACCATACAATTGCATTCACGTGTGAATTTCAAGAAACCAAACAAACTGGCAAAGGGGTGGAGTGGGGGGGGATGAGAGAAGCAAACCAGGAAACACACTCTTAACCACAGAGAATAAACGAATAAATACCGGAGCAAGGTGGGGGGGTGGGGAATCAGGGGATGGGGATAGTGGAGGGCACCTGTGACCAGTACCAGGCGTTGTATCCAAGGGTTGAATCACTATGTGGTAAACCTGAAGCTATATCATACTGTGTTTACAAACAGGAATTCAAGTAAAACTTTAAAATGATAATTGGTGGTATTGATGAAAGATGTGCGCACAAGAGGTAAAATCAGAAAGGCAACTGAACATCCAAATAAAGAGTATTTAGAGCCACAAATCCCCTCCTCAGCTCAGCTCAGGAGAAGCCTGCCATGTCTATTCTGACCCCAGCAGAAGCCTGGATTTTGATTCTCTGCGGGGGGGCCACTGACTTGGTGGAGTCAGGCTATCTTTGAACCCAAAACCTAAATAGGGTGCATAAAACTAAACTGCTGAAGATACTAGGAGTCCCAGTGCAGGCACATGCCAAGACACAAACTCTAACCATACACAGACATAACCCTAACCCTACACTTAATCCTAATGTTAACCTAACCCTCAAACAAGACCTATCACTAATCGAAAACCAAACACAAACCCCAAGACCGAAACACATTCACTGAACCTTCCTGCCACCCTCACCCTGACTCCTAAACCTATTCTAAACCCTTAACTCTGACCCCTACCTTAAATCTAACCTTAGCCTCTAACCAAAACCTTAACTTAATGTACTCAAATCCTATTCCTAACCTTAACCTGTACCCTAACCCTCTAATACTAACCCTATCTCACACCCCAAACTGTACCCTAACCCATCCCCTAAAACTAACCCCTAACCCACTCCCTAACCCTATCTCTTAACCTTTTCCAAAACCGTACCCTGACCCTGACCTGACCCTAACCCTAACCACTAACCAAACACTAACCCTAACCCTTATACTAACCCTAACCCTTGCCATGACCCTAAACCTAGCCCTAAATTTAACCCTAACCCCTAACCCTAACTCACACCCTAACCCCTAACCCTAACTGTAAACCTAAGCTGAACCCTAACTCTAACCATAACCCTAACCCCAACTCCTAACCTCCTGCCCTAATCCCTAAAGCCTTACCCTAACTCTAAATCCTGTGCCTAACCCTAACCCCTTTCCCTAATCGCTAACCCCCATCCTAACTCCTAACCACTGACCCTTACCCTTATCCCTCATCCTAACCTCTAATCCGTACCCATAAGCATAATCACTAACCCCTAACATCTAACCTAACACTAAGCACCAACTGCCTCCCCTCCCCAGACCCTACCATTCATTCTACCCATTCACTTACCCTGTGCTTCTGAGTAGTCCCTTCTGATGTGGACGTGGCCCCCAAGGGCGCCTCCAGAGTCCTCCAGGGGGTCCTGAGGAAGCCGGGCTCCTGTGAGTGCGGACGCGGCCCCATGTTTTCCTGAATTATAGTCAGCAGGTCCTGAGGACGCCGGGTCTCCTGTCACCGTGGACTGTGTCTCACATCCTCTGGAAGCCTCACAGCAGGTCCTCAGGAGGCCGGGGGCTCCTGTCAGGCTGGACATGGCCCCACGTCCCCCCAAAGACTCACCGCGGGTCTTGAGGAGGCTGTGGGCTCCTGTCAGCATAGACGCAGCCCCATATGAACTGAAGCCAAACTGCAGGTCCTGAGGAGGATGGGGGTCCTGTCAGTGTTGATGCGGCCCCACATTTTCCTCAAGCCTCACCATAAGACCTGAGGAGGCTGGGGGCTCCTGTCAGCATGGACGTGGCCCCAAATCTTCCCAAATCTTCACAGTGGGTCCTGAGGAGGCCGGAGACCTGTCAGTGTGGATGCGGTCCCCACATCTTTCTTAGGCCTCACCACGGGCCCTGACAAGGCTGGGGTCTTCTGTCCGCATGGACGCATCCCCATATTTCCTAAGGTCTACACCGGGGGTCCTGAGGAGGTCAGCGTCCTGTCAGTGTGGACGTGGCCCCACATCCTCCCGAAGCCTCACCGCGGGTTCTGAGGAGGCCGGGGCTCCTGTCACCGTGGATGCGGGCCCACATCTTCCTGAAGCCTCCCCGCGGGTCCTGAGGACACCACGGCTCCTGTCAGTGCGAACGCGGCCCAATGTCCCCCTGAAGCCTCCCCGCGGGTCCTGAGGAGGCTGCGGCTCATCAGCGTGGACGTGGCCCCACGTCCTCCTCAGTCCTCCCCAGCACAGGCGGGCTCCTATTAGTGCAGGCCGAAGAGGCCTACTGCGCCTGCAGGGCCCCTGGGCGGGGCCTGGGCTCGGGCGCCCCCTGCAGGACGCTCAGGCAATGCAGGAGGCAGTGCAGGAGGCCGCATCCCATGCCCAGGGTGCACCTGCCTCCTTCCAGGCTCCAGCTGAGGCCTGTGAGCTTCGCAAACGTCCCACTGAAACGGAGCCCAACACCTGGCTTCCCCAGAAATACTTAAGGACGACTAATGGAGCCCACAGGACACGAAATGAAATGTGGACCAGACTTTTACCACGTCCTGCAAAACTCACTCAACCGTCGTCCACTGTGGGCGGGACCGTGGGCTGGTGCAGCCGCCCTGGAAACAGTGTGGAGGCTCCTCAGGAAGTTACAAATAGAGCCGCTCTGCGACCGGCAGGTGCACGGCCTGGAGCTCACTCCGAAGATACAGATGCAGTGAGACTCGGGACACCTGCACCCCAATGTCCACAGCAGCCGGGTCCACAGTAGCCACACTGTGGAAGGAGCCTCGGTGCCCTCGGGCAGATGATGGATAAAGAGGATGGGAGATAGATGAGGGTCATAGATGATAGATAGATAGATAGATAGATAGATAGATAGATGATAGGAATGTTACTCAGCTATCAAAGAGAAGGAAATCTTGCCATTTGCAATGACGTGGATAGAACTAGAGGGATCATGTTAAGTGAAATAAGTCAGTCGGGAAAGAGAATGACCGTGTGGTGTCATTCATAGGTGAAATTAAAGAACCAAAGCAGTTGGACATCTGTGAAGGGAAGGAAAAACAAATAAGATGAAAACAGAGATGGAGGAAAAAGATACTCAATCACTGGACACAAAATGAGGGTCGCTGGAGGGGAGGGGAGTGGAGGGACAGGGTAACTGGTAGACGGGCATGAAGGAGGGCACATGATGTCATGAGCTC
Source organism: Nyctereutes procyonoides (assembly GCF_905146905.1). Lineage (NCBI taxonomy): Eukaryota > Metazoa > Chordata > Mammalia > Carnivora > Canidae > Nyctereutes > Nyctereutes procyonoides. Next base: position 2,166,156 of record NW_026575114.1, on the reverse strand, counting down.
TGCTGTTATCTCCAACTGGTGAATCCCTGAATTCTACCTCTTAAAGTATAATACACTATAGTGTTAATTAATTGGGTTTAAATTAAATTAAGTTTAAAAAATCAGTTGACTGTATAGGAGTGCATTTTCTTCCAGGCTCTCTATTCTGCTCCTTCAGCTTATGCCAGAACCACACCCCTGTGGGTTTGGTTTGTTTAAGTAGGCTCCATGCCTCATCCACAGCCCAGCACAGGGCTAGAACTCATGACCCCGAGATCAGGACCAGGGGTGAGGTCAGGAGTCGGATGCTTAACCAACGGAGACAGTTGGGGGCCCGAGAACCACACTGCTTTATCCTGTGTCTCTGTGACATCGTTTGAAATAGGAGAGTGCTGCATCCCGCTCTGTCTTGCTTCTATAAACTGATATCTGTCCTGGGTCATTTGTGGGTGCGGGCGAATGTTATGAGTCCTTTTTCTATTTCGAAAATCAGCCACCATGATTTTGATAGGAATGACATTGGAACTGCGGGTGGCTTCTGGAACAGTGGACATTTTAACAAGATGAAGACTCCGACCCCACAAGCCCAGGATGTCCTCCCAAAGTCTTGTAATTTTCAGTGTACAAGTCTTGTAGTCCCTTGGTTCAGTCTAATTATTTTGTTCTTTTGGATGCTCCTGATAAGCGAGTCATGTCCTTAATTTCCTTTCTGAGTGCTCATTGTCGGGACACAGCAAGGCTACTGAGCTCTGTTCATTTGGTGTCCCTCAACTTTACGGAATTCACTCATTAGTTCTAACAGTTTTTGGTGGAATCTCTTGGGTTTCCTGTTTCTAATGCCAAATCTTCAGCAAATAGGGACAGTGTGACGTCTCCCTTACAGGTGTGGAAACTTTTCTGTTTCCTGTCTGTTGACTACGGTAGGACTTCCAGTGTTGAGAGGGGACTTCCTTGGCTTGTTCCTGCTCTTAGGGGAGACAATTTCAAGATTTCACCCTTGAGGATGCTGTCAGCTGCGGGCCTTCCTACACGGCCTTTAGTCTCTTGATATACGTTTCCTCAAAACTCACTATGCTAAAAATAAAAATTAAAAAACCCGCTATGCTTTTTATGTTGTATTTTGTCAAATGCTTTTTCTGCAACACGTGAGAGGATTGTGTGCCTTTGTCCTTTCTCTTGTTTTTGTTTTTAAAATTTTATTTATTTACCCATGAGAGAGAGTGAGAGAGCAAGAGAGAGAGAGAGAGATGCAGAGACACAGTCAGAGACATAGAGGGAACCCGACGTGGGACTCAATCCTAGGAACATAGGATCACGCCCTGGGCCAAAGGGAGGCACGAAACCGCTGAGCCCCCCGGGCTGCCCCATGTCCTTTCTCTTGTTAATTGATGGATCATGGTGACTGATAGCCAGAGGGGACGCCGGTGGGAGATGGGCAAAATAGATGAAGCGTATTAAGAACTATAAGCATCTGGTTCTCAAATAAATAATTCACAGATATTTAGAAAGAACAGCCTAGGCAGTACTATTGTGACAACTTTGTATGGGGACAGATGGTGATGACATTTCTCATGGGGAGATCTGAGTATGCACAGAATTGTCAAATCACTAGGTCGTAGCCCTGAAACTACTGTAACATTGTGTGTTGACTGTACTTCAATAATATCAAAGAAAAGGGGTTTCTGATGGGACTCACGGTGGGTCCATGAAAGGCATTAAAATGGTCATTACACATATGAAGGCACCTCTGAAGAGGGGATAAAGATGCTCACACGTCTTGATGTGAATTTTCAGAAGATTTACTTGAGAGAGGGTGCAGTGGGGAGGGGTGGAGGGAGAGGGGGAATCTGGAGCAGACTCTTCACATACCAGTCACCAGGTCTTGGTGAGGACCACGTGAGGACCACAGTCAGCAGGTACAGGTTAGCCCCATGTGGGACCCAGAGCCACCAGGACCAGATGAGGCTCAGGTGGGGACCAAAAAGACCAGGTCCAGGTTGAGGCCCAGGTGGAGCCCAGAGTCACCAGGTCCAGGTGAGGCCCAGGTGGCAACCAGATTCATCAGGTCCAGGTGAATCCCAGGTGGGGACCAGATTCACCAACTCCATGTTAGACCCAGGTGGGGACCAAAGTCACAAGGTCTGGATGAGGCCCAGGTGGGGAGACAGTTTCCAGGTCCAGGTGAGGCAAAACTGAGGACCAGAGTCAACAGGTCCAGCTGAGGCACAAGAGGGGACCACAGTCACCAGGTACAGGTGAGGCCCAGATGAGGATCACAGTCACCAGGTCCAGGTGAGGCCTAGAAGGAGACCACAGGACCCAGGTCCAGGTGAGCCCCATGTGGGAACCAGAGCCACCAGGTCCATTTGCAGCCCAGGTGGGGACCACAGTCACCAGGTCCAGGTGAAGCCCAGGGGGGGACCAGATTCACCAAGACCAGGTGAGGCCCAGGTGGTGACCAGAGTCACCAGGTCTGGGTAAGGAACAGGTAAGGACCAGATTCACCAGGTCTGGGGGAGGCCCTGGTGGGGACCAGAGTTACCAGGTCCGGGTGAGACCCAGGTGGCAACCACACTCAGCAGGTCCAAGTGAGGCCAAGCCAAGGACCAGTGTCACCAGGGCCAGGTGAGGCACAGATGGGGACCAGAGTCACCATGTCCAGGTGAGGCCAGAAGGACACCACAGGTACCAGCTCCAGGTGAGGTCCATGTGCAAACCAGAGTCACCCGGTCCAGGTGAGGCCCAGGAGTGGACCAGAGTCACCAGGTCAAGGAGCGGCCCAGAAGGGGACCAGAATCCCCTGGTCCAGGTGAGGCCCTGGTGTGGAACAGATTAACCAGGTCCCAATGACACCCAGGTGAGGACCAGAGTGACCAAGTCAAGGTGTGGCCCAGATGGTGATCAGAGTCACCAGGTTCAGGTGAGGCCAAGAAGGGGACCACAGTCACCATGTCCAGGTGAACCTGATGTGGGAACTAGAGCCACCAGATCCAGGTGAGGCCCATGTGGGCACCACCGAAACCAGATCCAGATGAGGCCCAGGACGGGACCAGATTCACCAGGTCCGGGTGAGGCCCAGGTGGGGAACACAGTCACCAGATCCAGGTGAGGCACAGGTGGGGAACACAGTCACCAGGTCCAGCTAAGGCCAAGCAGAGGACCAGATTCACCAGTTCCAGGTGAGGCCCAGGTGGGGACCGGAGTCACCAGGTACAGATGAGCCTAGAAGTTAACGAGAGACACAAGGTCCAGGTGAGGTCCATGTGGGAACCAGAGTCACCAGCTATAGGTGAGGCCAGGTGAGGACCAAAGTTAACAGATCCAGGTGTGTCCCAGGTGGGGAACAGAGAAACCCTGTCCTGATGATGCCTAGATAGGTACCAGAGACACCAGGTCCAGGTGAGGCCCAGGTGGAGACCAGTTACCAGATCCAGGTGAGGCCAAGCTGAGGACCAGAGTCACCAGGTCCTGGTAAGACTCAGGTGAGGCCCAGGTGGGGATCAGAGTCATCATGTCCAGGTGAGGTCCCGGTGGGAACCACAGTCACCAGTTCCAGGTGAGGCCCAGGTGGGGCCAGAGTTACCAGGTACAGAAGAGGCCAAAGTGAGGACCAGAGTTACCAGGTCCAGGTGAGTCCCAGTGGGGAATAGAGTAACCATGTCCCGATGATGCCCAGGTAGGGACCAGAGTCACCAGGTCCAGATGAGGCCCAGGTGGGGAGCATATTCACTAGGTCCAGGTGAGGCCCAGTTGAGGACCAGAGTCACCAGGTCTGGTTGAGGCCCAGAGGGGTATCAGAATCACCTGGTCCAGGTGACATCCAGATGGGGACCAGAGTCACCAGGTCAGGGTAATGCCCAGAGGGGTTCCAGAGTCATCATGTCCAGGTGAGGCTCAGGTGTGGAACAGAGTAACCAGGTCCCAATGATGCCCAGGTGAGGACCAGAGTCACCAGGTCTGGGTGGGGCCCAGATAGTATCAGAGTCACCAGTTCCAGGTGAGGCCAAGAAGGAGTCCACAGCAATCAGGTCCAGGTGAGGCCCAGGTGGGGACCAAAGTCACCAGGACTGAATGAGGCCCAGATGGGGACCAGATTCACCAGGTCCAGGTGAGGCCCGGGTGGTGACCAGAGTCACCAGTTCCGGGTGAGGACCAGGTAAGGACCAGATTCAACAGGTCCAAGTGAGGCCCACGTGGGGACCTGAGTCACCAGGTATGGGTGAGGCCCAGGTGGCAACCACACTCACCAGGTCCAGGTGAGGCCAACCTGCAGGCCAGAGTCACCAGATCCAGGTGAGGCCCTGGTGGGGACCGGAGTCACCAGGTAAATGTGAGGCTAGAAGGACACCACAGTCACCAGGTCCAGGTGTGGTTCATGTGGGAATGAGAGTCACCAAGTCCAGGTGAGACCCACGTGGGGACCACAGACAGTCACCAGGTCCAGACTGAGGCTCAGGTGGGGCCCAGTTATCAGGGTCAGGTGAGGCAAAGTGTGGATCAAAGTTATCAGGTCAGGTGAGTCCCAGGTGGGGAACAGAGTAACCATGTACCAATGATGCCCAGGTGGGACCAGAGTCACAAGGTCCAGATGAGGGCCAAGTGAGGAGTATATTCACCAGGTCCAGTTGAGGCCCAGAGTCCCCAGCTCCGGGTGAGGCCCAGAGGGGGACCAGAGTTACCCGGTCCAGGTGACATCCAGATGGGGACCAGAGTCACCATGTCAGGGTGAGGCCCAGAGGGGGACCCGAGTCACTAGGTCCAGGTGAGTCCCTGATGTGGAACTGAGTAACCAGGTCCCATGTTGCCCATGTGAGGACTAGATTCACCAGGTCCAGGTGAGGTCCATGTGGGAGCCAGTCACCTGGTCCAGGTGAGGCCCAGGTGGGACCACAGTCACCAGGTCAGGGTGAGGTCCAGAGGGAGACCAGAGTCACCAGGTCCAGGTGAGGCCCAGGTGTACAAGAGAGTTACCAGGTCCCAATGATGCCCAGGTAAAGACCAGAGTCACCAGGTCCAGGTGAGGCCCAAATATGGATCAAGTCACGAGTTCCAGGTGAGGCCAAGAAGGAGACCACAGGAACCAGGTCCATGAGAGCCCCATATGGGAACCAGAGCCACCAGATCCAGGTGAGGCCCAGGTGGTGACAAGATTCACCAAGCCCAGGTGAGACCCAGGTGATGACCAGAGACACCAGGTCCAGGTGAGGACCAGGTAAGGACCAGATTCACCAGGTCCAAGTGAAGCCCTGGTGGGGACAGAGTCACCAGGTAAGGGTGAGGCCCAGAGGGGGACCAGAGTAACCAGTTAAGGGTGAGGCCCAGAGTGGGATCAGAGGTCCCCGGTCAAAGTGAGGCCCAGGTGTGGAATAGAGTATCCAGGTCCCAATGATGCCTAGGTGAGGACCAGAGTCACTAGGGCCATGCGAGGCCCAGATGGGGATCAGAATCATCAGGTCCTGGTGAGGCATAGAAGGAGACCACAGTTACCAGTGTCAGGTGAGCCCCATGTGGGAATCAGCACCACTATATGCAGCTGAGTCCCGGGTCCATGTGAGGCCCACGTGAGGACCAGATTCATCAGGTTGAGTTGAGGCATAGCTGGGGACAAGAGTCACCAGGTCTGGGTGAGGCCTAGGTGGGGACGAGATTCACCAGGTCTGAGTTAGGTCAAAGTGGGGACGAGAGTCACCAGGTCCAGGTGAGGCCAAACTGAGGACCAGAGTCACCAGATCCAGGTGAGGTCCATGTTGGAAAGAGTCACCAGGTCCAGGAGAGGTCCAGGTGGGGAACAGAGTCACCAAATCCAGGTGAGGCCCAGGTGGGGACCAGAGTCACCAGGTCCAGATGAGGCCCAGGTGAGGACCAGAGTTACCAGGTACACGTGAGGCCCATGTGGGGACCAGAGGCAACAGGTCCATGTGAGGCCAGCTGGGGACTATGGTCACCAGGTCTACGTGAGGCCCAGGTGTGGAACACAGTAACCAGGTCCAGGTGAGTCCCAGGTGGTGACAACAGTCACCATGTCCAGGTGAGGCCCAGGTGGGGACCAGAATCACCAGGTACAGGGGAGGCCCTTGAAAGAACCAGAGTCAACAGTTCGAGGTGAGGCTCAGGTGGCAACCAGAGTCAGCAGGTCCAAATCAGGCCAAAGTGGTGTTCACAGTCACCAGGTCAGGGTGAGACCCAGAGGGGGACCAGAGTCACCTGGTTCAGGTGAGGCCCAGTTGTGGAACACAGTAACCGGGTCCCAATTATACCCAGTTGAGGACCAGAGTCAACAGGGCCAGGTGAGGCCCAGATGGGGATCAGAGTCACCAGGTCCAGGGGAGGCCCAGGTGGGTAACACAATAACCATGTGCCAATGATGCCCACCTCGGGACCAGAGTCACCAGGTCCACTTGAGGACCAAGTGGAGACCTGATTCACCAGGTCCAGGTGAGGCCCAGGTGGAGACCAGAGTTACCAGTGAAAGGTGAGTCTAGAAGGACAATGCGGTCACCAGGTCTAGGTGTGGTCCATGTGAGAACCAGATCACCAGGTACAGGTGAGGCCCAGGTGTGAACCAGAGTCAGCAGGTCCGGGTGAGGCCAAGGTGGGGACCACAGTCACCAGGTCTAGGTGAAACCAAGCTGAGGACCAGATTCAACAAATCCAGGTGAGGCCCGGGGTGGGGGGGACTGGAGTCACCAGGTACAGGTGAGGCTAGAAGAACAGCAGAGACACCAGGTCCAGGTGAGGTTCATGTGGGAACCAGAGTCACCAGGTCCATGTGAGGCCCTGGTGAGGACCAAAGATAAATGTTCCAGAGTCTCACTTGGGAAACAGAGTAACCATATCCTGATGATGCCCAGGTGGGTACAAGAGTCACCAGGTCCAGGTGAGGCACATGTGAGGACCAGCGTCACCAGGTCCAGGTGATACTCAGGAGGGGACCAGATTCACCAGGTCCAGGTGAGGCCCAGGTGGAACAGAGTCACCTGGTCTGAGTGAGGCCCAGGTGGGGACAAATGTCATAAGACCAGTTGAGGCCCAGGTGGGAACACAGTCACCCAGTCCAGGTGAGGCCAAGCTAAGTACCCGAGGCACCAAGTCCAGCTGAGGTCCAGTTGGGGACTGGAGTGACCAAGTATAGGTTAGGTTAGAAGGACACCACAGTCATAATAATGCAGCTAGTTGAAAGCTGGCTTCTGGGGATGCTTCCTTGTGAGAGCTGAGCTCAGGGCAGGATCATCCCACATCCTGACTGCCTGTAGACATAGGTCCTATCATCCCTAAGTGAGGTGCTGGAAGAGGTTGTGTGAAAAGCATGTAGAAGTGTCAGGCCTGTACTCACGTGTATCTGAGTCCAATACAGCGATTTCCAACAGCCTTGTTCAATTAGAGTGTAGCTAGGTTCTAACTCCCATAAATGAGTGGCGAGCAGACGTCTGCCCCCAAGGCAAACACACTTCTGAGAGTTGAGCTTATAGCCTGTACCTGCCACATCCTGAATGCATGCCTTCGCTCCTAAGAGGCCTAGGTTCGATGCGTGACAGAAGTAGTGTGAGAGGTAAGTGGTAGGTGAGGACCCACCAGACTACTGTCTCTAAGCTCAATCCAGCAATTTCCGAGGAATTCCTCTCATAATTGGCGCTACATACTAACTTCCATACATGAGAAGCGAGTGGAACGCAGTGTCCAAGGGAACTTCGTTCTGAGAGGTGAGCTCACACACAGTCCCTCACAGTTCCACACTGCTTGCAGATGAAGTTTTGAACATCCTCACTAGAGATGTTTGTCAGAAGCTCGAGTGATGCAAGTGGAAAATTGCAGGCTTGGAAGGTGTGTCTCCAGGTGCAGTAGTGCGGTATTCATGGAACCTCCTACTTAGATTGCCGCTCTCTTCTCACTACAATACGAACACAGCCAGATGAGAGCTGGCTTCTAGGGATGCTTCCTCGTGAGTGCTGAGCTCAGGGCAGGACCCTCCTGCATCCTGACTGTCTGTAGACATAGCTCCTGTCATCCTTATGTAACATGCAGGAAGACGTTGTGTGAAAAGCATGTGGAAGTGTCAGGCCTGTACTCACGTGTATCTGCATTCAATGCAACGATTGCCAATGGCTTTGTTCAATTAGAGTGGTGCTAGGTTATAACTCCTGTAAATGAGTTTCTAGCGGACATCAGCCTCCAAAACATACACACTTCTGAGAGTTGAGCTTTTGGCCAGTGGCTCCCCCATCCTGACTGCCTGTACGGTTCATTTCCATGGGATTTCGTTCGATGCGGGACACAAGTTTTGTGGGAGGCAATTGTCTCTTAGCTCAGTCCAGCGACATCTGAGGAATTCCTTCCTCCTGTAGATTGGAGCTACATACTAACTTCCATTCCTGAGAACGAAGTTGAAAGCTGTCTCCCTGGCAAACATCCTTCTGCGAGTTGAGATCACATGCGGTCCCTCCCAGTTCCACACTGCCTGCAGATAGAATTTTTTTAATAAGAAATTTATTTTTGGTGTTCAATTTGCCAACATACAGAATAACACCCAGTGCCCATCCCATCAAGTGCCCCCCTGAGTGCCCATCACCAATTCAACCCCACCCCCTCCCTCCTCCCCTTCCACCACCCCTAGTTCATTTCCCAGAGTCAGGAGTCTTTATGTTCTGTCTCCCTTTCTGATATTTCCTACCCATTTCTTCTCCCTTCCCTTATATTCCCATTCACTATTATTTATATTCCCAAAATGAATGAGAACATATAATGTTTGTCCTTCTCTGATTGACTCATTTCACTCAGCATAATACCCTCCAGTTCCATCCACGTTGAAGCAAATGGTGGGTATTTGTCATTTGTAATGACTGAGTAATATTCCATTGTATACATAAACCACATCTTCCTTATCCATTCATCTTTCGATGGACACCGAGGCTTTTTCCACAGTTTGGCTATTGTGGATATTGCTGCTAGAAACATCGGGGTGCAGGTGTCTCGGCGTTTCATTGCATCTGTATCTTTGGGATAAATCCCCAGCAGTGCAATTGCTGGGTCGTAGGGCAGGTCCAATTTTAACTCTTTGAGGAACCTCCACACACTTTTCCAGAGTGGCTGCACCATTTCACATTCCCACCAACAGTGCAGGAGGGTTCCCCTTTCTCCACATCATTTCCAACATTTGTGGTTTCCTACTTTGTTAATTTTCCCCATTCTCACTGGTGTGAGGTGGTATCTCATTGTGGTTTTGATTTGTATTTCCCTGATGGCAAGTGATGCAGAGCATTTTCTCATGTGCTTGTTGGCCATGTCTATGTCTTCCTCTGTGAGATTTCTCTTCATGTCTTTTGCCCATTTCATGATTGGATTGTTTGTTTCTTTGCTGTTGAGTTTAATAAGTTCTTTATAGATCTGGGAAGCTAGCCCTTTATCTGATAGGCCATGTGCAAATATCTTCTCCCATTCTGTAGGTTGTCTTTGAGTTTTGTTGACTGTATCCTTTGCTGTGCAAAAGCTTCTTATCTTGATGAAGTCCCAATAGTTCATTTTTGCTTTTGTTTCTTTTGCCTTCGTGGATGTATGTTGCAAGAAGTAACTGTGGCCGAGTTCAAAAAGGGTGTTGCCTGTGTTCTCCTCTAGGATTCTGATGGACTCTTGTCTCACATTTAGATCTTTCATCCATTTTGAGTTTATCTTTGTGTCTGGTGCAAGAGAGTGCTCTACCTTCATTCTTCTGCATGTGGATGTCCAATTTTCTGAGCACCATTTTTCGAAGAGGCTGTCTTTCTTCCAGGGGATAGTCTTTCCTCCTTGATCGAATATTGGTTGACCATAAAGTTGAGGTTTCACTTCTAGATTCTCTATTCTGTTCCATTGATCTATGTCTCTGTTTTTGTGCCAGTACCACACTGTCTTGATGACCACAGCTTTGTAGTACAACCTGAAATCTGGCATTGTGAAGCCCCCAGCTATGGTTTTCTTCTTTATTTTTTTAAATTTTTTTAAATTTTTTTTGTTTTTATTTATTTATGATAGTCACAGAGAGAGAGAGAGAGGCAGAGACACAGGCAGAGAGAGAAGCAGGCTCCATGCACTGGGAGCCCAATGTGGGATTCGATCCCGGGTCTCCAGGATCGCGCCCTGGGCCAAAGGCAGGCGCCAAACCACTGCGCCACCCAGGGATCCCTGGTTTTCTTCTTTAAAATTCCCCTGGCTATTCGGGGTCTTTTCTGATTCCACACAAATCTTAAAATAATTGGTTCTAACTCTCTGAAGAAAGTCCATGGTATTTTGATAGGGATTACAATAAACATCTACATTGCCCTGGGTAACTATGACATTTTCACAATATTAATTCTGCCAATCCACAAGCATGGAATATTTTTCCATCTTTTTGTGTCTTCCTCAATTTCTTTCAGAAGTGTTCTATAGTTTTTAGGGTATAGATCCTTTACCTCTTTGGTTAAGTTTATTCCTAGGTATCTTATGCTTTGGGGTGCAATTGTAAATGGGATTGACTCCTTAATTTCTCTTTCTTCAGTCTCACTGTTGGTGTCTAGAAATGCCACTGACTTCTGGGCATTGATTTTGTGTCCTGCCATGCTGCCAAATTGCTGTATGAGTTCTAGCGATCTTGGAGTGGAGCCTTCTGGGTCTTCTATGTAGAGTATCATGTCATCGGCAAAGAGGGAGAGTTTGACTTCTTCTTTGCCAGTTTGAATGCCTTTGATGTCTTTTTGTTGTCTGATTGCTGAGGCTAGGACTTCCAGTACTATGTTGAATAGCAGTGGTGAGAGTGGACATCCCTGTCTTGTTCCTGATCTAGGGGAAAGGCTCCCAATGCTTCCCCATTAAGAATGATATTTGCTGTGGGCTTTTCGTAGATGGCTTTTAAGATGTCGAGGAAAGTTCCCTCTATCCCTACACTCTGAAGAGTTTTGATCAGGAATGGATGCTGTATTTTGTCAAATGCTTTCTCTGCATCTAATGAGAGAATCATATGGTTCTTGGTTTTTCTCTTGCTGATACAATGAATCACATTGATTCTTCTACAAGTGTTGAACCAGCCTTGTGTCCCGGGGATAAATCCTACTTGGTCATGGTGAATAATTTTCTTAATGTACTGTTGGATCCTATTGGCTAGTATCTTGTCGAGAATTTTTGCATCCATGTGCATCAGGGATATTGGTCTATAATTCTCCTTTTTGGTGGAGTTTTTGTCTGGTTTGGGTATTAAGTTGATGCTGGCCTCATAGAATGAATTTGGAAGTACTCCATCTCTTTCTATCTTTCCAAACAGCTTTAGTAGAATAGGTATGATTTCTTCTTTAAACGTTTGATAGAATTCCCCTGGGAAGCCATTTGGCCCTGGACTTTTGTGTCTTGGGAGGCTTCTGATGACTGCTTCAATTTCCTCCCTGGTTATTATCCTGTTCAGGTTTTCTATTTCTTCCTGTTCCAGTTTTGGTAGTTTGTGGCTTTCCAGATATACGTCCACTTCTTCTAGATTGCCTAATTTATTGGCGTAGAGCTGTTCATAATATGTTTTTAAAATCGTTTGTATTTCCTTGGTGTTGGTAGTGATCTCTCCTTTCTCATTCATGATTTTATTAATTTGAGGCTTCTCTCTCTTCTTTTTAATAAGGCTGGCTAATGGTTTATATGTCTTATTAATTCTTTCATAGAACAAACTCCTGGTTTTGTTGATCTGTTCCACAGTTTTTCTGATCTTGATTTCATTTGGTTCTGCTTGAATCTTTATTAACTCTCCTCTTCTGCTGGGTGTAGGATCTATTTGCTTTTTTTTCTCTAGCTCTTTCAGGTGTAAGGTTATCTTTTGTATTTGAGTTATTTCCAGTTTTTGAATGGATCTTGTATTGCGATGTTCCCCGCCCCCCCCCAGGACTGCTTTTGCTGCATCCCAAAGATTTCGAATTGTTGTATCCTCATTCTCATTAGTTTCCATGAATCTTTTTAATTCTTCCTTAATTTCCTGGTTGACACTTTCACCTTTTATCAGGATGGTCCTTAACCTCCACGTGTTTGAAGTCCTTCCAAACTTCTTGTTGCGATTTAGTTCTAATTTCAAGGCATTATGGTCTGAGAACATGCAGGGGACAATCCCAATCTTTTGGTGTCAGTTCAGACCTGAATTGTGACCCAGTATGTTGTGTTTAGAGATGTCGTGGAGATGTTGTATTTAGAAGACCTATCGAGTGTAGAAAGCTCTAGATTGAAGTCACCAAGTATAAGTGTATTATAATCTAAGTATGTCTTAACTTTGGTTATTAATTGATCAATATATTTGGCAGCTCCGATATTCGGGGCTTATATATTGAGGATTGCTAAGTCCTCTTGTTGGACAGATCCTTTAAGTATGATATAGTGTCCCTCTTCATCTCTCACTACTGTCTCCGGGGTAAATTTTAGTTTATCTGATATAAGGATGGCTACCCCTGCCTTCTTTTGAGGACCATTTAAATGGTAAATGGTTCTCCAACCTTTTATTTTCAGGCTGTAGGTGTCCTTCTGTCTAAAATGAGTCTCTTGTAGACAGCAAATAGATGGGTCCTGCTTTTTTATCCAGTCTGAAACCCTGCGCCTTTTGATGGGGTCATTAAGCTCATTCACATTCAGAGTTACTATTGAAAGATATGAGTTTAGGGTCATCATGATATCTATTCAGTCCTTGTTTTTGTGGATTTTTCCACTGGACTTCTTCTTAAAGGGGAATTTTAAGAGTCCCCATTAAAATTTCTTGCAGAGCTGGTTTGGAGGCCACATAGTCTTTCAGTTCCTGCCTGTCTTGGAAGCTCTTTATCTCTCCTTCCATTTTGAATGAGAACCTTGCTGGATAAAGTATTCTTTAGTACCCTGAATATATCCTGCCAGCCCTTTCTGGCCTGCCAAGTCTCTGTGGAGAGGTCTGCTGTTACCCTAATACTCCTCCCCATAAAAGTCAGGGATTTCTTGTCTCTTTCTGCTTTAAGGATCTTCTCTTTATCTTTGGAATTTGCAAGCTTAACTATTAAATGTCAAGGTGTTGAACGGTTTTTATTGATTTTAGGGGAGGATCTTTCTATCTCCTGGATCTGAATGCCTGTTTCCCTTCCCAGACTAGGAAAGCTTTCAGCTTTGATTTGTTCAAATACATATTTTGGACCTCTGTCCTTTTTGGCACACTTGGGAACCCCAATTAAACGTAGTTTTTTCTTCCTCAGGCTGTCATTTATTTCCCTTAATCTATCCTCATGGTCTTTTAATTGTTTGTCTCTTTTTTCCTCAGTTTCCCTCTTTGCCATCAACTTGTCTTCTATGTCACTCACTCGTTCTTCCACCCTCGTCATTAGAACTTTTAGTTTGGATTGGCTCTCATTCAATTGATTTTTAATTTCTGCTTCATTAGATCTAAATTCTGCAGTCACGAAGTCTCTTGAGTCCTTTATGCTTTTTTCTATAGCCACCAGTAGCTGTATAATAGTGCTTCTGAATTGGCTTTCTGACATTGAATTGTAATCCAGATTTTGTAACACACTGTGGGAGAGAGCACTGTTTCTGATTCTTCCTTTTGAGGTGAGGTTTTCCTTCTAGTCATTTGGCTTAGTGCAGAGTGGCCAAAAACAAGTTGTATTGGGAAAAGTAGAAAAAGAGAGGAGAGAAAGAAGGAAAGAAAAGAGAAAATGAAAAAAGGAAGAAAAAAGAAAAAAAGAGAAGAAAAAGAGAAAGAGAAAGAAAAAGAAAAGAAAGGGAAAAAAGGGTGGGGGAAGCAAACAGAAATAAAAAAAAAAAACACCGGGGAATATCTTCTGATTCTGTATACTTTAAGTCCCTTGACTTCCCCTGGAACTTGTCCGTCTAGCTGGTCTTCTGGGGGAGGGGCCTGTTCTGCTGATTTTCAAGTGTTAGCGCTTGGGGGAGCTGCTCTGCCCCCTGCCTGGTGCAGGGCTCAGTGGGGGCTGTTTACCCCGTGAGGCCCCAGGAGGAACAACCCCAGTGGCGGTGGCCAGCTCTGGAGCCCTGGATTCAGCTCCCCCAGTAACTCCAGAGCTCTCCATCTGCAGGGGTCTGGAGGCTCCGGGGGCAGGGCCGCTGATCTGCTCAGGTCGGGGCAGGAGAGTCCTTGCTGTCTTGGGCCCTCCTGGCCTCTGCCTGTCCCGGGGGGAGGCCGGATCCTGGGCTGTGTCCCAGCGCCCTGTGCTCCGGGGCCTGGGCTGTTGGATTCGGGATCCCGCCTCTCAGCCCCCTCCACGGAGCCGCCGCCCGAGCCCCTCCGAGCTGCTCCGCGTCCCGCCGTGCGCGCTGCAGCCCTTAGGGAGCTCGGCGGCTCTCTCCGGGGCGCAGGTGTCTGTTAGTGTCCCCGGGAGCCCGAGGGCATCCCCGCACTCCCGGGGTCCTGCTCCAACTCCCTTCGAGCACCTTTCCGCCCGGGAAGGTTGGTGCAGCTCCTGCTTCTCCGGGACGGGGCTCTCCTGTCCTTGGGGCACTCGCCCCGGGCCTAGCCCGGCCCCTCGCGGGACCCCTCCCACTTGGATGCCTTTTATTTCTTTAATTCTTTTTTCCCCCATCTTCCTACCTTGATAGAAGTGTGAACACTTCTCACTGTAGCATTCCAACTGTTCTCTCTCCAAATCTCAGGCCGAAATCGTAGATTTTCAGGATGTTTTGAAGGTTATCATTCCTGATCTGCCCCTTATCTACTGCATGATGCCCGGGAAGTCCATCTGTCCTCCAAACGAATTTTTATAATAAATTTACGTTTTATTGGTGTTCAATTTGCCAACTCACAGAATAACACCCAGTGCTCACCCCGTCAATTGCCCCCCTCAGTGCCCGTCACCCATTCACCCCCACCCCCCACCCTCCTCTCCTTCACCACCCCTAGTTCGTTTCCCAGAGTAGGAGTCTTTATATTCTGTCTCCCTTTCTGATATTTCCCACACACTTCTTCTCCCTTCCCTTCTATTCCCTTTCACTATTATTTATATTTCCCAAATGAATGAGACCATATAATGTTTGTCCTTCTCCGATTGACTTACTTCACTCAGCATAATACCCTCCAGTTCCATCCACGTTGAAGCAAATGGTGGGTATTTGTCGTTTCTAATGGCTGAGAATATTCCATTGTATACATAAACCACATCTTCTTTATCCATTCATCTTTTGATGGACACCGAGGCTCCTTCCACACTTTGGCTATTGTGGACATTGCTGCTATAAACATCAGGGTGCAGGTGTCCCGGTGCTTCACTGCATGTGTATCTTTGGGGTAAATCCCCAACAGTGCAATTGCTGGGTCGTAGGGCAGGTCTATTTTTAAGTCTTCCAGGAACCTCCAATTTTTAAAGCTTATTATGAGTAGCTATATGCCAATAAATTAGGCAGTCTTGGAGAAATGGACACATTTCTGGAAAACCACAAACTACGAAAAAATTGGAACAGGAAGAAATAGAAAACTGAACAGGCCGATAACCAGGGAAGAAATTGAAGCAGTCCTCAAATCCTACCAAGATACAAAATCCAGGGCTAGATGCCTTCCCAGGGGAATTCTATGAAACGTTTAAAGAAGAAACCATACCTCTTCTACTAAAGCTGTTCTGAAAGATAAAATGAGATGTAGCACTTGCAAAGTACTTCTATGAGGCCAACATCACTTAAATTCCAAAACCAGACAAAGACCCCACCAAAAAGGAGAATTACAGACCAATATCCCTCATGAACATGGATGGAAAAATTTTCAACAAGATTCTAGCCTGTAGGATCCAAAGGAGCGTTCCCTTTCACTATTTTTTCTTTTTTTTTAATTTTTTTAAATTTATTTATTTATGATAGTCAGAGAGAGAGAGAGAGAGAGAGAGAGGCAGAGACATAGGCAGAGGGAGAAGCAGGCTCCATGCACCGGGAGCCCGATATGGGATTCGATCCCGGGTCTCCAGGATCGCGCCCTGAGCCAAAGGCAGGCGCCAAACCGCTGCGCCACCCAGGGATCCCTCACTATTTTTTCTATTCCCCAAATGAAGGAGACCATATGATGTCTGCCTTCTCCGACTGTCTTACTCACTCGGCATAACACCCTCCAGTTCCATCCACATCGAAGGAAATGGTGGGCATTTGTCGTTTCTAATGGCTGAGTAGTATTCCATTGTATACATAAACCACATCTTCTTTATCCATTCATCTTTCCATGGACTCCGAGGCTCCTTCCACAACTTAGCTATTGTGGACATTGGTGCTATAAACATCGGGGTGCAGGTATCCCGGCATTTCATTGCATCTGTATCTTTGGGGTAAATCCCCAGCACTGCACTTGCTGGGTTGTAGGGCACATCTATTTTTTTATTTTTTATTTTTATTTGTTTTGGCAGATCTATTTTTAATTCTTTGATGAACCTCCACACAGTTTTCCAGAGTGGCTGCACCAGTTCACATTCCCACCAACAGTGCAGGATAGTTCCCCTTTCTCCACATCCTCTCCACCATTTGTGGTTTCCTACCTTGTTAATTTTCCACATTCTCACACATGTGAGGTGGTATCTCATTGTGATTTTTATTTGTATTTCCCTCATGGCCAGGGATGCAGAGCATTTTCTCATGTGCTTGTTGGCCATGTCTATGTCTTCCTCTGTGAGATTTCTCTTCATGTCTTTTGCCCATTTCCTGTTTGGATTGATTGTTTCTTTGCTGTTGAGTTTAATAAGTTCTTTAGATATCTGTGATACTAGCCCTTTACCTGATAGGTCATTTGCAAATATCCTCTCCCATTCTGTAGGTTGTCTTTTAGTTTTCTTGACTGTATCTTTTGCTGTGCAAAAACTTCCTATCTTGATGAAGTCCGAATAGACCATTTTTGTTTCTCTGTCTCTTGGCTTCATGGATGTATCTTGCAAGAAGTTACTGTGGTCAAGATCCAAAAGGGTGTTGCCTGTGTTCTCCTCTAGGATATTGATGGACTCTTGTCTCCCATTAAGATCTTTCATCCATTTTGAGTTTCTCTTTGTGTACGGTGCAAGAGAGTGGTCTAGTTTCATTCTTCTGCATGTTGATGTCCATTTTCCCCAGCACCATTTATTGAAGAGACTGTATTTTCCAGTGGAGAGTTTTTCCTCCTTTATCGAATATTATTAGTTGACCATAAAGTTGAGGGTCCACTTCTGGATTCTCTATTCTGTTCCATTGATCCATGTGTCTGTTTTTGGGCCAGTACCACACTGTCCTGATGACCACAGCTTTGTAGTACAACCTGAAATCTGGCGTTGTGATGCCCCCAGCTATGGATTTCTTTTTAATATTCCCCTGGCTATTCGGGGTCTTTGCTCATTCCACACAAACCTTAAGATAATTAGTTCCAACTCTCTAAAGAAAGTCCATGGTATTTTGATAGTGATCCAATGTCTGGGTGACTCACATGCCCAGGGGCACGAGGGTTAAGAGGGTTCCCAGTCTGAGGGATCTTGGTAGGTGCTCTGTTCTGGGGACTGAATTTCTCCATGTCCTGCTGTGTTCGAGGGTTTGTGGTGTATGGGCGCCTGGTCAGTCAGGGATCTGGAGTGTCCATTTGTCCACTACTGAGCTGGGGCAGGCAGTTCGTGGTCTGAGGGCCTGTGTTCCAATGACCCCCACCGTTTCCAGTGATGTGGTGACTCCTTCTCCCAGGACTTACTTGTTTCATATAATCCCTTCTCTGCCGGGTTCCTGGAAGAACTACAAACACTGTACACTTGGGGGTGAAGTGGAGGTTTAAGGCATTCGTGTGCCCTGTACTGAGCTGGGTTGGAGAGCTCCAGAGAATCAGTGAGTGCCTTGCGTTCCCTCAGAACGGGGACTCACAGCTTTCCTGTGTTGAGCCCTTGGTTGACCCCAGGGGTGTTGGAGTGGCATTTCCCCTCTGTCTGAGTATCCATGGTACCAATTCCCAGCGTCCCGCTCCCACAGTCCACATGGGAATATGTCCTTGAGCAGCCAGGCCAACCTCTCAGTGCGAAATGGGAGCAGGAGTCACCTGCTGTGGGTTCGTGGACTCTCAGGACCACAGAGGGGGATGAATGGATGTGCAAACATGCAGGTGGAGCCAAAAGTCTTGGCGAGAGGACTGGGACAGGAGGGTGGTCCAGGGGCTTGCCATGGGCATGGGCAGAATACCGGGCAGACAAGCTGAGGGAGAGCAGGGAGATCTGTGGCTGAAGTGCCATCTCTGTCATCACAGGCACCTGCGAGTTTGTCATGCTTTTATATCAACCCAGGTGCATCAGGGTGCCCCTCTGTGATGTCACTGCCATGCCCCGGCCAATCATGCATTCTCTCAGAGGGGCCTGGTTCAGGTGGCCAATCACCATGCAGCTCAGGTGGCCAATGTCAGATGGCTTTCTCATTGACCCTCCTGATACCGTTGCCTAGAGACAATTTTAAATGGAAAACAGAGCAGGAGGGGGCAAGATGATGGAAGAGCAGGGTCCCCAAGTCACCTGTCCCCACCAAATTACCTACACAACTTTCAAATCCTCCTGAAAACCTATGAATTCGGCCTGAGATTTAAAGAGAGAACAGCTGGAATGCTACAGTGAGAAGAGTTCACACTTCTATCACGGTAGAAAGATGGGGCGGTGGGGGGAGAAATAAAGAAACAAAAGGCATCCAAGTGGGAGGGGCCCCACGAGGACCCCGGCTAAGGCCGCGGCGAGTGTCCCCAGGACAGGAAAGCCCCATCCTGGAGAAGCAGGGTTTTCACCAATCTTCTCAGGAGTTGGAGCAGGATCCCAGGAGGGGCGGGGATGCCCTCAGCCTCCCTGGGACACTTGCAGGGCACCAGCACCCAAGGGAGAGTGTGCCGCACACCGCAGCCGAGCTCCCTAAAGGGCTGCAGTGTGTATCCGGCAGGGCCCCGGAGCAGCTCCAAACTGGCTCAGAGGCTCCGTACAGGTGGCTGTACTGCCCTGTGAAATGCTGAGAAGGTCTCGGGCAGAGGCTCCCCATGGAGGGGTTGTGAGGCCTGGAGTAGGATTCCTACAGCTCAGGCCTGGGAGCACAGTGCGCCGGGGACACAGCCCAAGATGTGGTGCTCCCCCCAGGGCAGACAGACCAGGAAGGCTCAGGACAGCAAGGACACTCTTGCCACCAGGTGGCCCAGAGCTGGGCAGATCAGCAGCCCCTGCCCCCAGAGCATCCAGACTTCTGCAGGCTGAGAGCTCCATAGCTACTGTGGGAGCTTAGTCCATGGCCCCAGAGCTGGCCGCCTCTACTGTTGTTGTTCCTCATGGGACCTCACAGGATAAACAACCCCCACTGAACCTCACAGTGGCCTCAATGGATAAAGAGGTTAAACATCTTTCACTGAGCCTTGCACCAGCGAGGGGCCTGAGCAGCTCCCCCAAGTGCTGAAACCCGAAAATCAGCACTGCAGGCCTCTCCCACAGAAGACCAGCTAGATGGACAGGAGAAAAAGAAATTATTGTCCAAGAAGCACTGGAAAGTTCCAGGGGAAGCTGAGGGATTTCCAATATATAAAATCAGAGGAGACTCCCCATGTTTTTTTTTTCTTTTTTGAATTTGGTTTGCTTCCCCTCCTTTTTTTCTTTTATTCTATTCTCTTTTTTCCTTCTTTTCTTTTTATTCTTTTTCTTTTTTCTTTTTCTTTCCTCTTTCTCTTCTCTTTTTCTCATTTTCCCAATAGAAATTGTTTTTGTCCATTTTCCACTCAGTTAAATGACTAGAAGGAAAAAAGATTTATTTATTCCTTTATTCATTCATTCATTCATTCATTCATTCATGAGAAACATACAGAGAGAGGCAGAGACACAGGCAGAGGGTGAAACAGGTTCCCTGCAGCGAACCCAATGTGGGACTTGATCCAGGGACCCCGGGATCACAACCTGAGCCGAAGGCAGATGCTCAACCACTGAGCCACCCTAGTGCCCCTCTCACTTTTTTGTATAATAGCCCCGTAGCTGGCTTTTTCTATTTCTCATCTTGTCCTCTCTCAGTATCCTTTCAAAAATGCAAAGAGGATCAGTCCTTTGTCTGTTCGAACTCTCTAAGTAACTTGTCAACACCCTTAGGAAATGGTTCTCCTACTCTAATGTGCCAGGAAGGCTTCAGGACCTGCCTTTTGCCTACCTTTCTAGCTCAGCTCTCACTCACCCTTCTATACTACTCTCTCTTAATCTACACTCCATGGGCTTTGAGTTACTCAGTGTCTGATACTCACTCTTGCCAGGACCTTTAGCATCCTGGACCCTCTTTGTAGAATTTTGCCACCATGTTCTTCAGTCTAGGTGGCAGTCTGTTATTTCTCCTCCAATAGCATCTTTCTGACATAAAATTTTGTTTTAAAATCTGTATCTTTGCTCCATGAGAAGAAGAATTATCTATGTCTCCTTTGGCTTTTAACACACAATACACATTTAAATATTTGTTGAACAGGTGAGTGAATAAACCCTCCTCAATTTTCCTTATGCTCATTTTTAATCCTTTGGTTCAAATGCTTTGCTCCGATTGATGGTAAATTTTCTGTCTTAACTGGACGGAGCCAAGGATGCCTGAATATTTCATCAAATGTTCTGAATATTTCAGTGAAGATATTTCTGGCTGACATATAGTATATAAACATATATATTTAAAGATTTTATTTTATTCCTGAGAGACTCACAGAGAGACAAAGACATAGGCAGAGGGAGAAGCTCCCCCCTGCAGGGAGCCTGATGCAGAACTCGATTCCAGGATCCCGGGATGATGATCTGAGCAGATGCTCAGTGACTGAGCCACCCAATTGCCCCGAGTTTAATATTTAAATCAATAGATGAGGTAAAACAGATTGTCCTTCCTAATGTGGGTGGGCCTCATGCAATCGCTGAAGTCCTGAATAGAACAAAAAGACTGACCATCTCTGAATAAAAGGAAATTCTTTCTGCCTTATTGCCTCCTAGCTGGGACATTGGTATTTTCTTGCCTTCAGACTCCAATTGAAGCATCAGCTCTTCCTGTCTTGAGACTGCCAGTCTTGAATTGAAGGTGCACTATTGTTTCTCATGGTTCTTAGGTCTTTGGGCTCTGACTAGAACTTGCACCATTGGCCCTGCTGGGTCTCCAGCTTGTAGTCTCACCTCACAGGTCTCAGGACTTGTCAGCTTCCATAATTGTGTGAGCCAATTCCTTATAATAAGCCTCTCTCTTTGTATATCTCTATCTCTGTATCTATCTATCTATCACAATATCTGTCTACCTATACATATATATCTCCTATTGGTTCTGTTTCTCTGAAGAATCCTGACTAATACAATCTGTCAATAATACTTGGAGTTGGAAATATACCAAGAAGTGATCAGATACATAGATAATAAACATAAATGTTTACCTCCTGTCACTAGCAGCAATTTTCTAAATATAACTAATTTTGAATTTTTTCTTTTTTATTCAAAAATTGCCAAAATCCAGAAAGTCATCAGAAAAAAAAAACAACAATAATCAAGACAGGTATCAGTAAGCTGCAAACTGAGCAAGACAGTCTTTAGGGAAGTGTCATGTAGTAATACTTATACCACCAACTAGTTCATGTGCACGTCAGTTTTTTAAAATTCATATTTCCAAAATAACATTTCAAAGGGTATTGAGGTTCTATAAATAGCTTACAAATTTTAATCTATAATGTAGCTAAAATCTCCTATAGAGTTCTGCACCTGACAAAAGAAGTTGCTGAACAGATGAGGGAAGGAGAGGAGAGATTAAGCAAATTCCACCTAATTCTAGGCATGTGGTGAGTCTCGTGTATGTTCTATAAATTAATGTCCTGTGTGGTCATGTGGCCATGTGGCACATTCCTAATTCCTGCTTCCACTATTTAATTGTCTGACATGAAAGCTCAGATAAGTTCATCATCAACAACAAAATTTGAGTACGGCTCTGTGCTAGGTTCTTTCCTAGCTGTGGAGAAAACATAAGAATGACAAATGCTCATTCTCAAAATGAGAGTAGGGAAATCAGAGGAATGAAGGAAATGAGTGAATTCAATGGTAGATTCTCTGTTCTTCACTCAACTTGCCTTCATTTCTCTATCATCCACCTTCAAGCCAATTCATGGAGTGGGAATAGCACAGATCCATGCCAATTATTTTTATACAAATGTGCATATACACAAAGTGATCACGGGCTTAACAGCAGTTTACAAGAGACTTGGGGTGTTTGGAGAAATAAAAGTTCAATTGAAACAATTGAAGTGGGGGGAACCTGGGGTGCACAGTCAGTTGAACATCAGTCAGACTCTTAGTTTCAGTTCAGGTGGTGATCTCAGAATCTTGAGATCACAAGCCTGGCTCCATGCTCAGTGCAGAGTCTGCTTAGGACTCCCTCTTCCTCTCTCTCTGCCCCTCCCCTACCCCCAAGCTTGCTCCCTCTCTCAAATAAATAAATCTCTTTAAAAAAAAAAGAAAAGAAGCAATCAAGTGGTCAGAGCTGCTAAAAAAGCTAATAGTGCTTAATGTTGTTCCCACTTGCAGAAATAAAGTGCCCTGATTGAAGTAGATAATAATTTTCTAATTGTACACTTTATTATCTATTGCTGAAAGATCTTGGATATTTCACCTGGAGTAAAACAATTAAGACACACTTGGAAACTTTCTTCAAACCTTTGGTCCTCTTTCTATGGGTGAAAACTTGGAAAATGTGTGAAAATTACAGATATCCGTTACTGCTAAGAACTTTCTAGCAACTAAAACAATAGAACAAAGAAATGATACTGACTCAGCTCTCTTGGCCTGCGAGAGCTGAGTAAGTATCATAATCTCATTGAATGTGATCAAGAAGAGAGTGGACGACACCTGTAAAAGAGGATCTAGAAAGAATTATTCTACTGTCTGGAAGTTAAATTAGATGACCTTTAGTTCTCTCCTCAAATACTGAAACTCCATGGTTTTATTTATTTTTATTTCCCTAAGATTTAATTTTTTAAAAATTAATCTCTACACCCAATGTAGGGCTCAAACTTACAACCCTAGATCAAGAGTCACATGCTCTACCAACTAAGCCAGCCGGGTGCCTCTGAAATACCATAATTTTAGGTTTTAGTAAGTTGTGGACTGTTTACTTGTACATTTGTAGAGACTTTAAAAGCACATTATTAAAACTTTTATAGTATGTCCAATCATATCATTACACATGCAAAAAAAAACCTCAGAAAATTTGCTGAATAAATGTTAACATAATAAAGTACACATTTTGATACCTCACCAAACTAAGGGTGTACAGTATTTCATGAACTCAACATTTTCTTTTAATTCAAATCTTGCATGATATAAAGACCTAGAAAAACATTCATAATCTGAATTATTTTACATAGAAAGATAATCCATGGGCTCTCTAAAGCTACTGAATACTATCCTTTTCATTATATCTCCTATTAATGCCTTTATTAATCTTTTGTTTCTGTTTTGTTTGTTGAAAATATCCTCATTACAAGTAAGAACAATGATAAATTTTGTTAAATATTTGCTTTTGAGTACTTAGGATCTGAGTACTTGCTCTGATGTACTCCAGGGAATTTTCTTATTTATTTTATCTTCCTGTCCATTTATTGTTTCTAATAAAAGGTTAAGACTAGGGATCCCTGGGTGGCGCAGCGGTTTAGCGCCTGCCTTTGGCCCAGGGCGCGATCCTGGAGACCCGGGATCGAATCCCATGTCGGGCTCCTGGTGCATGGAGCCTGCTTCTCCCTCTGCCTGTGTCTCTGCCTCTCTCTCTCTCACTGTGTGCCTATCATAAATAAATAAAAATTTAAAAAAAAAGGTTAAGACTAAAATAGTTCTCCTTCAGAAATGTACAAGAGCATATTTAATTTTGCTTTAGTATCTAAAAGTTAGTGGGTAATCAAAATGAGATGATGTAAACTTTCTGCATATTCTTCTCAATACCATTTTTCTCCAACAACAACTACCTTTCAAATATTGAAAGTTCTGAATCTGAGATCCTGTGAAACAAGTCTTATTTTCATCATGGATCTTAATAATACGTTAATAAAGTATCTCAGATATAACCTAAATGTCTGTTGGAATCCCATCAAAAGTGGAGCTAGCTTTCCCTTTAATATATAATTCTCTTTTTCCGATTGGCATCTTTCATCCTTCCTGGCTAGCTACTTGCTTCTGTGACACCTGTGGCCTCTCAATTCCTTTCTTAATGCAGCTGTTTAGGTCTTCCAGAGGAAACTATCAGGAAAGTCCCCCAGTTGACATTCTGTAGGTAGCCCTGAGAAGCAACCAAAGGCTTTTCCTGGGTCCAGCCACATTGAGACTCCAGCAACCCAAGCAGGGTCCCTACCATTTAACCTTCAACTCTTCTATCTACAGCCAATGTTTCTTTTTTCCTCTTTCTCTGAAGTAATGTCAATTACTCTCAAAGTTCTCAAAGCCTTGCTGCTTAGACTCAGTGAATGAAGGCATCATTTGGAAAGATGTAAGACCATATGTATCATGATAAAAGAATGAAACACTAATTTTTTAATGACAAGAAAAGAGTGTCTTATAAAACGTTTCATTGCAATACACAAGCAATGTATTAAGTAATACATTAGCAATGTGCAATACACAAGATATGTTAGCTCCTGAAAGCCTTGAAAAGCCTTTTCCTTCACTGAGAAAGAGTGGGTTTTATCAGCTCAGCTGTTGACAGCTTTCCCCTCATTCAGTCTTTGCATGAAAAACACAATTAATACTGCCTTGAATAGTCCAAGCTGAGTTGAGAAACCATCTGTCAGAGATGTCATGTCAGTAATTCCTGCCTGGGATGGAACTGGATGTTAACCAGTTTAACCAGCTTTCTTTCAAACCTTGACTCTCCTTAATCATGGTAAAAAATTCATTTTTTCCAAATGGGAAAGTTGGTCCATGTGATGTTTGGATTCTAATGGAATCATTAAAAGATGAAAATCAAGTCTTTCTGTATGTCAAAGACCAGTCCCTCACTCCCACCCTTTCTTTCTCTTTCCCTCTAATGGCTACCTAAAAATAAACCATTTCTGCAAAGAGAATTTAAAAATTAAGGGGAAAAGTCTCTAAATTTATGTTCTCTTTATATTAAGAGGAAAAGTCTCTAGGGAAAAATTCACTACACTCATCCCAGTTTAATTTACAATTGGGTTGCTAGTGTCTAGAAGCCACTGCCTCTGTGATGGTTTCATACCTCAATGTTAAAAATCAGAATGAGGCCAATTCTAGTGAACAGAAGTCCGCACAAGCAATTGCTGCTTTTGTTGGTTCCTCTGGTACCAAGTCTAAGAATAGAAAGAAGAAAAAAAAAACCTGGCAACACAACAACATCATCTTTTACAGCCATCTTTCTCTTCAGCATAAACTGAGGCATATGTTTGATGGAGGGAGGGAAAGAGTGTTTCTTTTATTTCCCCTCAGTAAAGGAGCTTAGTTCCATTAAACAATGTTGGAAAACATATTGGAGATAGTATATTTAAAATTAATTTATTTTTTTAATTAATTAATTTATTTATTTATGATAGTCACAGAGAGATAGAGAGAGAGAGAGGCAGAGACACAGGCAGAGGGAGAAGCAGGCTCCATGCACCGGGAGCCCGATGTGGGATTCGATCCCGGGTCTCCAGGATCGCGCCCTGGGCCAAAGGCAAGCGCCAAACCGCTGCGCCACCCAGGGATCCCCTAAAATTAATTTAAAATGTAAAGTGTTTTTAATGCCCTTTAATATAAACAAAATTGATTTTATTAAAATGCTTTCAGATATTACAATACAATGATTTATTTATCACTCCAAGTCTGTAGCATGACTATAACTTCCTTTCCAAGTATATTGATTTTTAAGTGTATTATGGAAGTGGAAAAAGAACCAAAATAGTCTACCAAAATTCTTCACCAGCCCTCTTAAATAGAACCAGGTCCATTATGTCAATAGAGTCTATTTCAAAACAGTATGGGAAAATTAGTGTTTCAAAAGGATAGGATTAACCAGTTAGAAACATTTTTTTAGATAACAAAGGACAGGTCATACTTTTCTAAGTTGTGTTTTGCTGAGTCGAAACATGAAATGTCAAATATTGATAAAATATTCAAAGTTAAGTACACTGAAATATCTGAAATATTGATATAGATTATCAACCTTTTGGAGTCTTTGCAGAACCTAAAAATGTCATTGTTAACATGAGAAACTTAAAAGATCATATTTCTCTGTAGATACAGTGCCCAGATAGAGTTGATTTAAAATTTAAAGCACCTTTAGAAGAAAATTTCAGTGTTGTTGAAGTTAAACATGGAGCAAAAATCATACTTGTTACTTTTCTTCCCTGTTTTCTGTTCAGGACTCCTTAGACTTTAAGGTATTTAATCCAACTCAGATTAAATGTTGGTGCAAAAAATTTAATTTTAACTTTTGGGGCGTTTAGCTCTCAAAATGATGATCCTTCCAAATGCTATGTTAAATATGTAGCAATAATTATGTATTTTTCCTAGCTTGTGATATAAGGTATCATGCCTCTTGGTGTATTATTCTTCGATCAAGATTGCCTGACTTCAAATGAAGAACTCCACTTCAGAGCTCTGCTTAAATATAAGACTATTACCTGAGAAATTAGTACTAGGCTGATTTTCAGTTATGTATCCTGGTATTAATAAATCGTTGTTATTTCTCATGGAATAGAGTGTTTTTGTTACTAGTGCCTGGTTTTTAGACATCTACACTTGCATTTGTGATAGTGAAAGGGAAGAGCAATACAAACTGCAAGGTGAAATCCATAGAAGATCCAAAATCATTGCGGTCAGTAGACAGAGGCATGACAGTGTTGCTGTTAAGAACAGACCCTGGAGTACAGAGTACTTGGATTCAGGTCTAAATATTCAATAGCTGTATGACTTGGGCAGTTACTTAACCTCTTCCAGCTTCAGTTTCATTGTCTTGGTTGTAAAAGGAGGGTTGCTAGAGGTTTAAGTAAAATCTGTGGGTTTGTATCTGTATGTATCTGTATACATATGTATATATAGCTACAATTAAGAGATATAGATCATATTTTATATGCATTACTTTGTATAATGGATATATATTAAGATTATATATATCTACTTAAGATGTATAAATGATACTCATTTAAAACATATACATGGATATATACATATATTCACTTCAGATTTTATGTATGTAATAGAGGCTCATTTTTTTGGCAGGTGGTGTTCCTTAAATATTAACTATTATATTGGCTTGTCACTTCTATGTCTGAACTGCTAATGAGTTAACAAAATTGATTGATCTGATGATTCTTGCCATGTTTTTTCTTTCAAGTTTCAGTTATAGCAAAATGTCAATTAAGAAATTGAGTAAACACATAACAAGAAGTCTTATAGCAAAAAAAAAAAAAGAAGAAGAAGAAGTCTTATAGCAAGGTGCTGAGTTCATAGACGGGATAATCACTTCCAGAATACATACGGATGAAGTCTTTGTAGAACTAGAAGAGGGGCTGTTAATGGACTTTTGTTTTAGAGATGATGGATTGATGTTTATTCTGATGAATATCCAGCCTGATGAGGACTCTCCTAGCAACTGCCTCTCATTGCCTAGTACTAAAACAGTAGCTTTCCGAGTTAAGTATAACTTCCTATAAACCAAAACACTAATACCTGAGCTTCACAAGGACAGATTTTGTTTGTGTTGGGTCATTGCTGTATCTGCAGAATTTAGGCAAACGCCTTGCAAATAATGGGTGCACAGTAATTATTTCTTGAATGAACTGAATGGATGGAAAACTTGGTCTTTTCTTTAAAATAGGATTAACATTAAAAGCAAAACAAACAGACAAAAAGTAGCAGGCTTTCCTACTTCCTGACAGATTTCTGAACCTAGGAACGCTGGTAAGCAGGTAAGCAGGGATGAGGAGCAGCATATGAAGAATGTAAGTGCAAACATGTACATTTAGCAAGTATCCTAGAATTCAAGGATTTGGTTAAGCATTCACAGGAATGTGTGGTGTGGTGCCACACCTAACTCAGATTCCTGTGCAATGGGTCACATTCATATTACAAATATTTGCTTAGCATCTGACTAACTTTAGTGTCTATACTTTTACTTTTCTCTGGCCAGTGTTTTCAGAAATCCTTTACCTATGACCAAGTTTCATAAAGTGACACTTTAACTTTCTGCAAACATTTGGTTTGCTACTCAGCTTTGACTAGCTAAAATAATCAGTTTGACATGATCCATTCCACAGGTGGGGTTGATTATATTGCATTATTTATAATTTAGCTCACAACCTCAGATAGTGGATTAAAATAACATTCTCAAAATTATTCCCAACAATCATCTAAATACATATTCGTTTTTACTGCCATAGCAAATATTTTTTGAAACCAGAAAGAAGTCCCCTTTCATAGCATAGACAAGCTAATAATAATTTGAAGCGGAAACTATTCATTTGTACAAACTGTAAGTTTTCCTCATAATTTTCATAACGAAAACTGAGAAAGTGTTAGTCATCCTTGGCTGAGCTATACTCAATTCTACATCTTTTCTAAATATAATAAAACAACAAACAACCTTAAAGTACATTATTATTGATTAGACATGATTTCTAATCATGGAAGCTCCAAAGTTAATCATCTCATTTAACTTTGGAGCTTCCAGACAATAATGAGTCACCAAAAAGCTATCATTGATTTATACTGCACATTAGCACATCAGGTATGGCCCAAGAACTCTGTGGGTCCAGAAGGAAAAAAGAAAGACAATTACAGGGATCCTTGGGTGGCGCAGCGGTTTGGCGCCTGCCTTTGGCCCAGGGCGCGATCCTGGAGACCTGGGATCGAGTCCCACATCGGGCTCCCAGTGCATGGAGCCTGCTTCTCCCTCTGCCTGTGTCTCTGCCTCTCTCTCTCTCTCTCTCTCTCTCTCTCTCTCTGTATGACTATTGTAAAAAAATAAAAAAAATAAAAAAAAGAAAGACGATTACAAGTGAGCCCTGGCAGAAATACTCTGAAAACGCCTATCTGTATTCACGGTAAGCAATTAGATCTAATGCGAGTATAATGAACATTCAGGTTCATTTTATTCCAAGGAACTGCTTCTGTTTTTGAAGCTCCGTGTAGAAAGAGTCCTTAGGGTTAGAATACTATTGTGGGTGATAAAATTTTGCTTGGCCTTTGGGCATATAAGGTAAACATTTTACAACAAAAGCTTACAGCTATAGATAACACAGCATGTGATCAATGTTAACACACTTGGCGTTTAAGGCTAATCCACATTGGAAAAACAATCATCTCCAGGATGAAGATCAAAAATCTTAACACAGTGTCACCTGTCTGAGTTGCTAGAAAAGATTTATTTAAAAATCGATCCATAGGATGTGTTTTCACATTTGTGTTTCTTTCCACTTGCGTGCTAGAGGGAGGCACTTTAAGAGTTATTAACTGTCATTCTAGGAGTAAAAGAGTTTCAGCAGTGATTGGTAAATAGGGCAGGGAATTAAAATGAAATTGGATTAAAAAGAAAGTAAAAAAAAAAATCACTGAATTAGAAAATTTCACCAAATCTTGTAGATCACTAATTTCTGATTTGAATAACTTCTTAAAAAAAAAAAAAAGACTAGTAGTTATCACCCACCCATGCCCAAATAAGTGAATATACTACAGCTTCTGATGTTAAGGTATCATGGTTTTGCTGTTTGGGCTTGTAAGGGATTTTAAATATTGACAAGTACTTTAAGTTATGTTTTGAGTACAATTTCAGAATGTTGTATTATGCATAGGTTCCAAAGTGTCAGAAACACCGAAAAGTCGAATAAAACATATTAGAAGAGCTTAGGAAAACGTATAAAAATTAAAAGGCTAAAAAAACCACTCCGTTTTAAACGTGTAAAAATAAATCGAGTTGGTTCGCGGGACTCGAATGACTTTTTTTTTTTTTTTTTTTTTAGATAGTCCGTATGTACTGAACCCGCCACACCACGTTGAAAAGTCGGTCCTGGTACACGGTAAGGAATATCCAACCAGGTAAATACATCAGGGTGATGAGGCCCATGCAATTGAGCGGGTAGTGAGAATAGTCCCAGGAGCCAGCGCCGCACGTGCGGAGGCCCAGGCCCCAGCACAGCTCCCACGCGTGGGGCAAGGTCCCGTGGATGCGCCCCCGCCTCCAGGCGCTCCAGCCGCGGCTCCGGCGCAGGTGGAAGTCGAGTTTCTCCACCGCGAGGCTGCAGCTGCCGCACATAAAGAAGGACCAGAGCGACGTGTGGCCGCCGGTCGGCCCGTGCGCCTGCCCCAGCGAATTAAAGGAGAAGTGCCAAGGCTCTCCCCCAGGAAGCCCTGCGTTCCGAGGAAGAGGAGGAGGAAGCGGAGCGGGTCCGGCAGCCCGAGCGGGGGCTCCCCGACGCCCCTGGGGCCTCGGCGGTCGTCGCCGCCACCTGCGCGGGGAGCGGCGGGCGCGCGGCCAAGGCCGGGGCCGTGCTCGTGCTCGGCGGCCCCGGGACCGCGGGCGCAGGAAGCGCGGCAGGAGCCCTCGGCCGCGGGGGGCGCCGGCACGTCCCGCAGCTCCAGGGCCGCGGCCCCGCCCCGCCGCGCAGGCCAGGGTCTGCGGCGCCACGCGGGCCACGGGGAGACCGAGGCGCTGGGGCCGCGCGGCCGGCAGGCAGCCCTCCTCCGGGGCGACGCGGGTGAGCGAGTGCGCAGGCGGCGGCGGGCCGAGGAGGACCCCAGCCTCCGGAGGTCCGCGCTGCGAGCGAGGCGCCGAGCCCAGACGCGAGCACGGCCGGGGCGTCCCGCGCGTCCCGCACCAGCAGAGCCGCGTCCAGGCGGGCAGCGCGGCGCCGGCGGCCGGCGCTTCAGCCGTGGACCGCGGCTCCGGGCGGCTGCGGCAGCCCCGCGCCCTCGCCCCCCCCCCGCCCGGCCCTCCGCGTCCGCATCGCCGCGTGCGTGGAGCTGCGGGCCCGGGCCGCCGAGGCCCCCGGGGGCGCGCAGGGAGCTCCGTCCCGCCGCGGCCCGACGGCAGCCGGAGCCCTAGTGTCGGGGAGACGCGCGGCCGCCCAGCTCGCGGCCCCCCCCGCGGAGCCCCCCTGCGCCCCGCCCTCCGGCCCGGGTGGGTGCAGCCGGCCGGCGCCCGCGCTCCCTCCGCGCGGCCCAAGGAGGAGTGGAGGCGAGGACCGCTGCGAACCCCGTCGCCGCCGCCGCGGGCTCCCGAAGCGCAAAGCGAGCAGGACGCCCTTCCCCGCCCTCCCCGTGCTCCCCTCCGGCTCCCGCTCCGGCTCCCCCTCCCGCTCCGCCCTCCGCGTCTAGGCCCGCGGGGTCCCGGCGAGGAAGCCCGGCCGCGCCTCTCGCCCTCGTCCTGGGACGGCGCTGGCGGGGGCGGCGGGAGCGGAGAAACCCCTGCGCGGGCGGCCCGGCGCTCCCGGGGGCGCGGAACCAGGGCCCCGCCACTGGCGAGGCGCAGGGCCTCGTGCCGCACACCAGAGGCCGGGCCTGGGCCCAGGCTGCGGGGCGTGTATTTAATGTTCTGATTCGGAGCCGGCTGTGTCCCAGGCCCAAAGAATAAACACGAGACTCCGTGCCCGCACGCCCCAGCATCCGAAACGTCGCCTGGTTCACTTTTTCACTCTCTCTCCCCGACAAGCCTGTTTTCCTGTTAGTCTGCTAGGGGCCAAGACAGAGATTCAAAGCTCCCCACCCCCCCCGAATTATGAAATGATCTGAGGCCAGTTGGGTTGGACGTTGCTCTGGCTGCCGCGGAGGCTCTTGTCAAGGATGGCACCCCTGAGGGATCCCCGGGTGGCTCAGCGGTCTGGCGCCTGCCTTCAGCCCAGGGCGTGATCCCGGGGTGCCGGGATCGAGTCCTGCGTCGGGCACCCCGCATGGAGCCTGCTTCTCTGTCTGTGTGTCTGCTTCTTACACCCCAGTGCTGCTTTTTCTCCTTGCAGAACTAGATCATCCCAGAGATGAAGACTGAGAGTGAGATTTTTTAATTAATTAATTAGTTAGTTAATTAGTTTATTTATTTAAGGTAGAATGAGGGAATCTAGAACTTTGGTGTGTTAGGGGCTGCGCTTTTTTTTAAGATTTTATTTATTCATGAGAGACAGACAGAGGGGCAGAGACATAGGCAGAGGGAGAAGCAGGCTCCCCACGGGAAGCCCGATGCGGGACTCGATGAGGAGTCTCAGGACCCTGGGATCAGGACCTGAGCCAAAGGCGGATGCTCAACCACTGAGC
The DNA here is from genome assembly GCF_905146905.1 of Nyctereutes procyonoides. NCBI lineage: Eukaryota > Metazoa > Chordata > Mammalia > Carnivora > Canidae > Nyctereutes > Nyctereutes procyonoides. The sequence goes on along the minus strand of NW_026575114.1, from coordinate 2,134,027 downwards.
CGCCCAGGCGGCCCTGGGGGTTGTGCTTTATAATCCAATTTTGAATCAGGCCTTAAAATTGAAAAGAAACTTAGAGGTAAATTATACCTTAAGGTATATTTTACCTTAAGGGATTTATACTCCCCTACCCCCTTCATCTGTAGGCAGAAACTAGATAACAGTTCTAATCTGAAAGGAGATGGGATGTTTCTTGGATGGAAGGCTTTCTGGGGATTCTTTTTTTTCCTCCCGGAGAAATAAATATTCTGAGGCCAATGCCCCTATTTTTAAAAGCAATCTCCACCACACTCCCTCCCTTTACTTATTTCAACCCCCCATGTTAAAGTCTATAGTTGCTAAATTGTGACTTAGGTATGAGAGAAATAAAAGTATGATGAGAAGAAAAATTGTTAAAGTAATATCACTTGTGTAAGGGCAAAGTAATGACTTATTCTTCTTAGTTTTGTTAGCTTGTGGTTTATTGGCAGACTTCCTTTGGTAACTGTTAGTGGGTGGAAATGGTCATGCCAGGGACAAAAGCCTCAGGTAACAGGCCTGTCAGACCAGGTGCAAAAGAGGAGAGGGTTAGTTGCCCAAATGCCTGAGCAAGTACGATGAAGAGAAATAATAACGTTGTTAAAAAAAAAAAAAAAACTAAGTTCAACTGAGTAAATGTGAAGATCTACTTTAATCAATGATTCATGAATTGGGCTGCATCCCATTTAACAAACAGAAATGAGCTCCAAGGAGCTATACAAAATGGTAGACTTTTATAGGCAGAAACTAGGCAAGACTTGGAAAGTTATTAGTAAAAGCAAAGAAAGAATTGTTTCGAGCAAGGCCATCTTCCTTTGGATTGGGGGGTTTGTCGTGCAGACCACCACACTAGTACTTATCAGGAAATTCCAGATGGTGATTAAAAGTCACATTTCTGTAACTAAGTCTGGGTTTGCTGTCTTAGGGCAAGCGACTCCATATTGAGTCTGTTATTATTTTTTAAAACACTGTAAACATTTTCATGCACACTTACTGTATACAAGATGCTAAATACACTGGGAAAATAAAGAGTTTTAAGATGCACTCTTTAAGAAGTGTATACTCTAGTTGATAGGATAATAACCTACCATATCTGTGTAAAGCCTACCTATGATTATTACTGGTAATAATTATGACCAGCTAGCTCCCCTTGATCAACAATTTTGCTTTCCACAGTTCAAAAGCAGATGATCTTCCTTCTGATGTATCATCAGAAGGTCAGTAGCAGCCTAACACTATGTCATTCACCTCACTTTGTCTCATCATGTAGGCATTTTATCATCTCACATCATCATAAGAAGGATGAGTATAGTACAATAAGATATTTTGAGGGAGAGAAATCACATTCACATTACTTTTATTGAAGTCTAATGTTATAATTGTTTAATTTTATTATTGTTGCTGTTAATCTCCTACTGTGCCTAATTTAGAAATTAAACTTTGATATTGGTAAGTATGTACAGGAAAGAAACACAATATGTATAGTATATATACTCAGCACTGGTGGTTTCAGGCACCCGCTGGGGGTCTTGGAACATATCCCCTGTGGCTAAGGTGGGGAACTACTATACATACCAATGAATATATTTGAGTTATCATTTTACTAAATAAACTCAACCCTGGGCCCAATTTATCGATACCAAAAAACAAATGCACTTGTTCTCCAAAATTGCTATCCAAGCAAGGGAAAGCACTTCATGGTAGTATAAATATAGCCATTCAAACATGCATATATTAATTTACTATATTAATATTAAACTTGTTTTCTAACCGTATACTAAACTTCCAGGGTCTAAGTCCTCTATTTATTATGAACTTTCTTTTTTAAAAAATATTTTATTTATTTATTCATGACAGACACAGAGAGGGGGGGTGCAGAGACACAGGCAGAGGGAGAAGCAGGCTCCATGCAGGGAGCCTGATGTGGGACTTGATCCCAGGTCTCCAGGATCAGGCCCTGGGCTGAAGGCGGCGCTAAACCACTGAGCCACTGGAGCTGCCCTATTATAAACTTCCTTAAAGATGCAAGGAAAACCTTGAAAGGTCTAATTTGATAGTTCAGACTAGTTCATCTCAGGGAAGGTAGGAAAATCTTTTGGGTTAAACACAAAAATTGGTATCTTCTATTTCTGTATTTTTAGCCTCCACACTTAACAAAATTTCAATTTTGTGTACCATACATGTCTTATGAATTATATTGGTATAATAAGACATGTATAAAATTTATGCCTGTATAGTACATGCATGTTCTAAACACACTAATTTTTTAAAATTAGGGAATATATAATAAAAAGCTTGTGTCTCACCACTGTTGTCAATGTATTGTTCTGCTAAGTGGGGAGTGGGTTAGATTACTAAAAATCCCAATGTTCTAGGTCCTTTTTTTGAATCTGTTTCTCATTTATTCTGGGAGAAGTAATGCAAAATAGAAATTAACAGTTATAAGTCCATAGCAGAAAAAGCAGCTATTACCTGTTATTCTATATTTCTTTTCATATTTTTGTTGTGGCCTTGCCTTAGTTATGCCACTTCAAAATGTATGAAGTACTAACTTTTTAAAAAAGTAGACCAAAAGGATAAAAGGAAAAGTTTTTAAAAAGGCATGAAACAAAGGGCAAGGAAACTATTCATTATATAACTTGCTATTATTAATTATTTTCACTCATTGCCTCATTTTAAAAAACGTGAATATCTTCTACCATTCTGAAAAGCTAGCCCACCAACGATACCAATCTTTGTTTCTGCTTTATCTTCACATTGTTTTTTTGTTTTAAATACTTCATTACTGGGTTTCCAAATGGAAAACTGCAGCACGGCTTTGCTGACCCATGATGATTTTATAATTTACAATGGTTGCATCAGAATCTCCATGATCATAAAATGCTTAAAAGCATTTCTGTGTTGGTCTTGACTACTACAAACATTAGGTTGCAAAGATCCACCTGTTAAAGCAGCAACTTGCTGGGAGTTGGTGGGCATAAGGGTGAGGGGAATTTAAAAATAGGAAATGGGAATCTGCAATAAAATAACATGAGTTGAGACTCCCTAGGTTAGAAAGTAGCCATTCAAAGGATGTTTTGAAGCATTGTTCTTCCATGGAAAAGACAGTCTTCTTTGTCCTCAGAAGCTGTGAAGCTCTCAGTAACCACCTGTAGAGATGTAACAATTCTGGACTGGCCAGGTTGAGCTGTGTAGCTAGTGTGACCAGGGAGAGATCTGCTAATCTCTCTTCCCTAGGTTAGAAAGTAGCCATTCAAAGGATGTTTTGAAGCATTGTTCTTCCATGGAAAAGACAGTCTTCTTTGTCCTCAGAAGCTGTGAAGCTCTCAGTAACCACCTGTAGAGATGTAACAATTCTGGACTGGCCAGGTTGAGCTGTGTAGCTAGTGTGACCAGGGAGAGATCTGCTAATCTCTCTTCCCTTAGGAGAAGGGTCCTCTGGAGGATTATGATAATCTTCAGTGAATTGTTGTCTAGTGAATATGGGGTCATGGTTGTAGTCTTTTAGATGTGCGGAATGCCCGAGACCTTTCATTGCACACCAGAAGAACAAAGGAAAGTGAGGGGAGAGTACAGCATTTAGAAGAAAGCTTAAGGGAATTTCACTAGGGTAAAGCATGAATGTAATGACAGAAGAAAACGGTAAAAGGCAGCAGCCACATTAACACTAGATATAAAAACCTTTCTTATTATAGATCAAATTATACCCATACACACCCCTCCTATATACTATAATCATCAAACCAAGAACACCCGCTCCATGAAGGCTTGCAATTGCTGAATGCTAGCTCCCTAAAAATACTACCAAAATAGCCTGTTGCTAAGGCAAAACTGAGTTTGTTGCTTACCATGGTAACTTGGTAACATGGTAACTTGACAAAGTTATAATAGCATCTTGGAGCGGGAAGGACAATGTTGGACTATTTAAGTGGTTTTTGGGTTTGAGTTTAAAATGGGTCTTTCAATACAAGGGCTTGATTAGAATTAGCTAATGATTATGATAAACTAGTTTTGGATTGGTGGACATAAGATGAGTGTCTTGAGGTGAGTGTTTCAAAAAGTATTGAGAATCAATAAACTTTTATCTCTCTGCTCCAGAGCTTCCTAGAATAAAAAAGTTGTGTTGATGAAGACAGTGGAAGTCATGTTAATGAAGACAGCCAAACAATAATGTCATGGCCACGTAGACAATAAGCTTTAGAGATGTCTGATCTTAGGTTCACACAATCGAATAGTGAGGACCAGTTTGGAATCTGAGGAGAATAATTTGAGTAAGGACAGGTAAAGGTAACAAAGAAGCAAGGCTGACATTGAGTTTAGCTAAAATGATGTTAATCCTTAGTGGGGGGGGGGGCAGGGAAAGGGAGAGAGAGATTGATTGACAGTTCCATAAAAACAGCCGTGTAAAATATTTGTCTTCATACGTCTACAGTTTCATTTACTTTACCTATACTCTTCTTTTTCTTTTTTCTTTTTTAAAAATTTTATTTATTTATTTGACAGAGATAAAAAAAAGAGAGTGAGAGCATAAGCGGGGGTGGGGGTGGTGGGTAGCAGGAGAGAGAGAAGCAGCGTCTGCATGGAGCAGGGAGCCTGATGTGGAGCTCCATCTCAGGGTCCCTGAGCCGGAGGCAGACATGTAACTGACTGAGCCACCAAGGCGCCCTAAGGAACAGACTTTGAATAAGTTCTTTAAATTCACAACACTTAAAGAAAAGCCAAAAGAGCACCAGGCTGTTTTGGAAAATCTTGCTTAAAATTTTCACTTTGAGCAATATTCAAATCAGAAACACTCCCTTTGTGTAATTTCTGCCTGCCTGCCAGTGACTCACCTTCAGTGCGCAAGGAGAGGATTTCCCCTCCCTAGTTAATTCCATTATGTTTTCAGAGGAAGGAGTTTATTTTGAATAAAACTACTTGGGTACATTGGTTGAGGTTTATGGGTGAAAGTGGTCATCACTGTCAATGGATACTACTTAATGCGCACCTACATGTCAGCTGTGCACTTCACATAGATTATCAGTAATTCCTACAATTGTTCTCTTATTTTTTTGAACAGATATTGTAACTGGGGCTCAGAAAAGTTACTTGCTCAAGGTCTTAGCTAATAAGTCCAATGCCAACAATGAAGTCATTTCCACTTGACATCACAGCTCATTTGCCACACACTGTGTTATCTCTTATGTTCTTGTATTAAAGCCACCTTGAATGAGTTGAAGTTGCAGATTTAATAAAAAAGATCATTCTGTTTATAGTTCTAGTGGGCTTTCCTTTAAGAATCCCTAACCCCTCCCCAGCTACTCCATCCCTTTGGCTATCATTTTAATCATTAACCTATGCAATCTTTCACATCCTTTTGTTGTTACTATTCAGTACACTTATTTATTGTGCCACACTTTCCCCCTTCTGGGTTTCAGAGGATGCAGTTTCTAGAACTCACTATACTCATTGGCTTCCTTAGCTAAGTTGCTGGTTCTATTTCCTGCCACCTGGTTATTACCTAGTGGTTTTCTTCCTTTAACTGTAGTTATTTGGCCTGACCTGTGTGACTGTTTCTTCTGTGAATGGTCGTGTTGATGACATATTGCTTTCCTCTGAGATTATGACTGCCACAACTCTTGCTTTAGGGAATATATATTTCTTATATTTATATCCTATATGAATTTTATTTATAATAACTAAATATAAATATATGTTTAAATATGTTTTTCTTCGACACACAGTTATGGAACACTTATCTGCAATATTTTGTGCTATATCTTGGACATAAAAATGAATATAACAAAGTCTACTCCTCTTGAAGTTTCAAGTATAGCTTACTACAAAAGATATGCTTGTCTATTGAATGCATTGGAAATAAATATATGTAGAAAGTAAAAGAAGTACACATCCCCCGTGATACCACCACCCATAGATAACCACTGTTAATATTTTGGTATGTAGGCTTTCAACAATATTATAGTATCACCAAAAAGAAGATTATATTATGCATTCATTTTATAATTTTTTTTAAATTTTTATTTATTTATGATAGGCACACAGTGAGAGAGAGAGAGGCAGAGACACAGGCAGAGGGATAAGCAGGCTCCATGCACCGGGAGCCCGATGTGGGATTCGATCCCGCGTCTCCAGGATCGCGCCCTGAGCCAAAGGCAGGCGCCAAACCGCTGCGCCACCCAGGGATCCCTCATTTTATAATTTATAATTGCTCTTGTCACTTATTGGTGATTAGAGAGCATCTTTTGATTTGATAATCTGCTACATCATGGGTACGACAATAGATTCCTTTGTAGAGATATCCCATAATTTGTTTAGCCAATCCCCAATTTTTAGCTGGTTAGGTTGTTTCAAAAGTTTTGCTGCTATAAACTTTTATGTGACAAGCATTTCCTTAATTATCTTCTTCATGTTTATTTACCTAGACCTAGAGCCATGTTTATTTACCTAGACCACATACCCTTAAAGTTTAAATAGAGAATCAAAGTTATATACATTTTAAGGCTTTGGCGCTCTCTCTCATTTCTCTCTCATATAAATAAAAATCTCAAAACAAAAAAAAGGAGACATACACAAAAAGGAGATCATTCAACTTCTGTGGATTCTAATGTTGATTTAAATGAGCTACTGTTTGGACATTCTTGACCTTCATTGATTACATTGTATATAAATGAAATCTAGTAGTATTGATATGAACTAGTCATGATAATAACCAGAGTGAAAACCTAACTGAGCTCCAAACAAGTTTTTCTTTCATCTCTTCATCCTTTCTTCTTGCTAAGGAAGTCTAGGGAGGAGAACACTTCTTTCTTTCTTACTACCAGTCTGCCTAAATCCTATCCTGAACCTCTTTCCTAGCAATCTTTTTGTAGAAAATTATGGTGCTAAAGGGCAGAAAGGGGAAACATATGCGAATGTAGAGAGCAGTTGTGACTGTGTCTGGCCTTCCAACTATTCCTTACTCTCACATACATGGCAGACATAATTATTGCTGCATATTTTCCCATTAAGTCCAGAGTTTGCCTTGGAATCTCATTCAACAGAATGATACAAGAAGATGTCATCAATCAACAGAAGTTGGCAAGAAAATGAATCATACGTGGCATTCTCATTCTAGAATGTACATGGGGCGTTTATCTCTTTCTAGGGTAAATTTGATATATGATAATTTGCATTTATATACATATGTTCTCATGTTTGGGGTAATTGTTTATTCTTTAAAAGTTCTCTTCCTGGTAAGCAAATCCTCACAGTAGGATTTTTTGATATCACAAGCTTTCCTAGAACATTTAAAAAACTATTTAATTTATTTATTTCAGAGAGAGAGATAGTATGAACAGAAAGGGGGTGCAGAGGGAGAAGGTAGAGGGAGAAGCAGGCTCCCTGCTCAGCAGAGATCCCAATGTAGGGCTCCATCTCAGGACCCTGGGATCATGACCTAAGCTGAAGGCAGACTCTTACTGGACTGTGCCACCCAGGTGTACCCTTTCCTAGTACATTAAATGTGTTATTGTTTGAGTTACACATGACTATATTTTAATATTACATGACATGAGGTGAGTTCTTTTTTGTGTTTAAGGCTAAAAAAAATAATTGTTTGGAGCCAGAATAAACAATTTGCAAATAAATGGGTTAGAATTTGTATGATATTCTTAAACTGAGTTTCAACAAAACTATTAGAATATTAGGTATTTATTTTACAGTAAGGATCTAGGCCCAGTCAATACTGTTATATATACACAATTTTTTTTGCCTTTGCACAGTACTTTATAGTCTACAAAGTGCTTTCATGCTTGTTTTCTCATTGGTTCCCTGAAATAATGTGTGATAGGCAAGAACTACCATTTATTGCTAGGGAAATTCCAAAATAGTAAATTGTATTTCAAAATAGGTTAAAATAACTCTTGGAGAGGCGGAGCCCAAGCCTAGATGATTTTTTAATCTAGCTTTTATTTAATTTAAAAACAGTTCACATTGTATGTGAACTATTCTTAGATAAAAAAGAACTACTACTTTCCTATGGTCAATATTTATAAGATACAGAAAGTTATGCAGAGAAAATTTCCCTCTGGCATTTGTCCTCCACCCACCCATTTTCCTTTGGGGGCAATATCATTAGGTTAGTATTAGTTAGTTGGCTATCTATGCAGAGATATTCTATGCATATACTAGTGAATAGAAGTCTCCTCTACCATTTTTTATGCTGATGCTAATATACTATACATTTTATTCTGTACCTTACTTGTTTCACCTATTAACTCTGCACATAAATCATTCCAGATCTACGCATAAAGAATTCATCTTCAATTTTTATTTGAAACAACTAAGTAGTGCATTGATTGAGTGATTCACTATTGATCAAACCAGGCCCTTACCAGTGAGGATTTAAATAGTTTAAAATCTTTCATCATGGTAAAAATGTTACAATATATACAAACATACATGGCCAACAGACTACATGAAAAGTTGTTCAACATCATTCATCTGGGAAATGCAAATCAAAACCATAATGAGATATCACCTTACACGTATCAGAATGACTAAAATTAAAAGGACAAGAAAACAAATGTTGACAAGGATGTGGATAAAAAGGAACACTTGTATACTGTTGGTGGGAATATAACTGGGACAGCCACTGTGGAAAATAGTACAGAGCTTCCTCAAAAAATTAAGATGGAAATATCATATGATCCAATAATTCCACTATTAGATATTTACCCCAAAAGAAATGTAAACACTAATTTGAAAAGATATATATGCATCACTATGTTTCCTGCAGCATTATTTACAATAGTCAAGATATGGAAGCAACCTAAGTGTCCATCAAAAGGACACTTATCAAAAGATAAGAAAGAAGGAAGATATGACACACACACACACACAGAGGAATATTATGCAGCCATAAAAAGGATGAGATCTCTGGGCATTGATTTTGTATCCTGCCACGCTACCAAATTGCTGTATGAGTTCTAGCAATCTTGGGGTGGAGGCTTTTGGGTTTTCTATGTAGAGTATCATGTCATCGGCGAAGAGGGAGAGTTTGACTTCTTCTTTGCCAATTTGAATGCCTTTAATGTCTTTTTGTTGTCTGATTGCTGAGGCTAGGACTTCCAATACTATGTTGAATAGCAGTGGTGAGAGTGGACATCCCCGTCTTGTTCCTGATCTTAGGGGAAAGGCTCCCAGTGCTTCCCCATTAAGAATGATATTTGCTGTGGGTTTTTCGTAGATGGCTTTTAAGATGTCGAGGAAAGTTCCCTCTATCCCTACACTCTGAAGAGTTTTGATCAGGAATGGATGCTGTATTTTGTCAAATGCTTTCTCTGCATCTAATGAGAGGATCATATGGATCTTGTTTTTTCTCTTGCTGATATGATGAATCACATTGATTGTTTTACGAGTGTTGAACCAGCCTTGTGTCCCGGGGATAAATCCTACTTGGTCATGGTGAATAATTTTCTTAATGTGTTGTTGGATGCTATTGGCTAGTATCTTGTTGAGAATTTTTGCATCCATGTTCATCAGGGATATTGGTCTGTAATTCTCCTTTTTGGTGGGGCCTTTGTCTGGTTTTGGAATTAAGGTGATGCTGGCCTCATAGAATGAATTTGGAAGTACTCCATCTCTTTCTATCTTTCCAAACAGCTTTAGTAGAATAGGTATGATTTCTTCTTTAAACGTTTGATAGAATTCCCCTGGAAAGCCATCTGGCCCTGGACTCTTGTGTCTTGGGAGGTTTTTGATGATTGCATCAATTTCCTCCCTGGTTATTGGCCTGTTCAGGTTTTCTATTTCTTCCTGTTCCAGTTTTGGTAGTTTGTGGCTTTCCAGGAATGCGTCCATTTCTTCTAGATTGCCTAATTTATTGGCGTAGAGCTGTTCATAATATGTTTTTAAATTCATTTGTATTTCCTTGGTGTTGGTAGTGATCTCTCCTTTCTCATTCATGATTTTATTCATTTGAGTCTTCTCTCTCTTCTTTTTAATAAGGTTGGCTAATGGTTTATCTATCTTATTAATTCTTTCAAAGAACCAACTCCTGGTTCTATTGATCTGTTCCACAGTTCTTCTGGTCTCAATTTCGTTGAGTTCTGCTCGATTTTAATTAACTCTCTTCTTCTGCTGGGCGTCGGGTCGATTTGCTGCTTCTTCTCTAGCTCCTTTATATGTAAGGTTAGCTTTTGTATTTGAGTTCTTTCCAGTTTTTGAGAATGGGGAAAATCAACAAGGCAGGAAACAACAAATGTTGGAGAGGATGCGGAGAAAAGGGAACCCTCTTACACTGTTGGTGGGAATGTGAACTGGTGCAGCCACTCTGGAAAACTGTGTGGAGGTTCCTCAAAGAATTAAAAATAGACCTGCCCTACGACCCAGCAATTGCACTGTTAGGGATTTACCCCAAAGATTCAGATGCAATGAAACGCCGGGACACCTGCACCCCGATGTTTCTAGAAGCCATGTCCACAATAGCCAAACTGTGGAAGGAGCCTCGGTGTCCATCGAAAGATGAATGGATAAAGAAGATGTGGTTTATGTATACAATGGAATATTACTCAGCCATTAGAAACGACATATACTCACCATTTGCTTCAACGTGGATGGAACTGGAGTGTATTATGCTGAGTGAAGTAAGTCAGTCGGAGAAGGACAAACAGTGTATGTTCTCATTCATTTGGGGAATATGAATAATAGTGAAAGGGAATATAAGGGAAGGGAGAGGAAATGTGTGGGAGATATCAGAAAGGGAGACAGAACATAAAGACTTCTAACTCTGGGAAATGAACTAGGGGTGGTGGAGGGGGAGGAGGGCGGGGGGTGGGGGTGAATGGGTGACGGGCACTGAGGGGGACACTTGTCGGGATGAGCACTGGGTGTTATTCTGTATGTTGGTAAATTGAACACCAATAAAAATTAATTTATTAAAAAAAGGGATGAGATCATGCCTTCAGAGACAAGAGGGATGGACCTAGCAGGTATTATGCTGAGTGAAATAAGGTAGACTGATAAAGACAAATACCATGGTTTCACTCACATGTGGAATCCAGAAGAAAACTACAAAAAAGAATAAACAAACAAAAAATGCAGAATTGGGACTATAAATACAAAGAACAAACTGATGGTTGACAGAGAGGAGGCGGGGGCGAGGTGCAGGGAGTGGGAGATACAGGTTTGCAGTTAGGGAATGAATAAGTCAGAGAAATAAAAGGCACAGCATAAGGAATATAGCCCATGATACTGCAATAGCCTTGTGTAGTGACAGATGATAGCTGTACTTGTGGTGAACATAGCATAATGTATAAACATTTTTAATCACTATGTTGTACACTTGAAACTAATGTGACAATGTGTGTCAGCTATACTCGGGTTTTTTAAAATGCCACAATATAAAGGCCTTGAACACAAATCATTTCAAGATGTGGGAGTAGATGACTTAAGGATGTAGGAGCAAAGCTTTTGGGTGAGAGGATGTATAACTTTGTAATTTTGATATATATTGCCAAATTGTTCTCCTAAGAAATTGGATCAATTTTCACTCCTGCCAGCAATTATGAAAGGGTCTATTTCACACAGTCTTGCAAATAATGTTTTATTACACTTTTTGATGCTTGCCAGTTTGAGAGATGAAAAGTATTTCATTGGTAGTTTTAATTGTTAATTGTCATATTTTGAGTACAGTGGAGCATTATGTCAAATATAGAAGAACTATTTGTCTTTCTTCTGTAAACTATCTTTTCATGTCCCTTTTCATTGGGGTGATAGGTCTTTTTTAAATTTATTAACAGCAATTTTCATATATTAGAGAGATCCATTCTTTGTGTGATGTACATGACTTTTGGATCTAAATTTCATGTTCCTATCATTATACTAAAATAATAAAAATCATTTTTAATGATAGTATCTCCAGAACTTGCAAATCTTTCACATTATTTATCTATTCGCATGTAATGATACTCCTTTTGTTTCTTTCCTGTAAGATTATTTCATCTCTGTAATTAATTTACAGTGTTGATGAATTTCGACTTTCAATTTTCCATATTTCTGAGCATCTTTAGAGAACCTTCTGAGATTCTAATCTTACCTCTGAGTACTCCTTCTTAGCAAAAGGCATGTTTCCTTTCTGAAATTTTTTACCCAAATATCTGGAAATAAATTAACTTCTAGACTTCTAAATTTTAGAATTTCACAGTGGCATAGATCTTTCTTTTGAATCTAAGCTATTTGAGCACCTGGATTTTTCTGGGAGTTTGTGACAGAAAGTTGTATTTCTTGAGCTTATTCCTCCTCCTCATGACAATGTCCTAACCCATGGAAATTGTCCTACTCTAAATTTACCTCTCGAGCATGGTGTACCTCTCCCTATTTGCTGACCCCTTGGGTATGTCCCAGAAAGAAACTATTGCACCACTTTTTCCCATGCCTTCCTGTCTACAGATGACTTTTAGTGGACTATGGCTAACCAAATTCAAATCCTGAAAATATAAAGAACAGATTGTAATTGACAAACTCTTTGTTTTCAAGTTATTTATGTGGCTTTTCAGCAATGACACAAAGCTCTGTCTCCGAAAAACAGAAAGAACTTCTTAATTCACCAAGTATTTAAATCTACTCAATATAATGGGTGGGCTAATGCATGAATCCTGGCCTGGCACAAAGGAAGTGCTGTGAAAAACTCATTCTCAAGCCATATATGCTGCTCAGTTTGCCACCATGAAGGGTACTTAGGTAAAAGATTGAGAAGAATTAAAGAAGGCTTAAAGATTTACAGTGCGAATAATTCAAGTAGTTGGAAAATTAAATCTATAAATAAAAGCATAAGGACCTGTGGTTTTCTAGCCTACAAAAGAAAAGTCTCCAGAGTCCTTTAATAATGTGTTTCCGGGTCATAAAATAAACATGGAAAGAATGGTGCTTGCATAGTCATCTGGGGACAAGGGAAAATGAGCACATGAGAGGAGGAAGAGTATAGGTTAGAAACCAGATAGCACTTTGAATATGCTCCTCATTTAAAAAATAGGGACGTGTTCTTTTTTCTACATATATTATAGTTTAAGAAAAAGTTAAAAAATGAAACGACTGATTTTTATATGGGTGGGATGCCTTTGGATAGATCAAAGAGTAGATGGTTTCCTAAAGCTTAGTGATAATGAGTATGGCCTCTGCCATTGGATTTCTTGGATTAAATTCTAGCTCTACTTTCTCCTGTTTGGATGACCTTGGGCAAATCTCTCTCTTCATTTCTCTTAGGCTCATCCCTCCCTTCTTTTTTTTTAAGATTTTATTCATCTATTTATGAGACACACACAAACACAGAGAGAGAGAGAGAGGCAGAGACATAGGCAAAGGGAGAACCAGGTTCCCTGCTGGGACCCCCATTTAGGACCCCAGGATCATGACCTGAGCCAAAGGCAGATGCCCAACCACTGAGCCACCCAGTCACCCTTCATTCCTCACTTCTAAATTAGGTATAATTAGTGTTGTTATGAGGATTATACAAGATGATGTACATGACCTGGTTAAGATTTGGTTTTGTTTTAAAAAGCAGAACATCCAAATATTAGTAGTCTAAACAAGAGACAAATTACTTTTGTCTTACGAATAATTCTCACTAGGTGACTAGGGCTCTGATGTGGTGCTCCTGGTATGCAGGTACTGGTTTGTGTGGTTGCTGTACTATGGATGACTTCCATACCTAAGTATCTGTCTATCCTAGCCATGTCATTGTCTACATTCTTGCATTAAGAAGGATAAGGAAAGGTTTTTTTTTTTTTAGAACACTTCCACTTCCAGGCCATTGGTCAGAATTTAGTTGCATAATGACACCTAGCCAAGGAAGATTAGGACACACAGTCTCTTTCCAAATAGCTATGTACTTAGCCACAAATCATGGGTTCTCTTAATATCGATAAAGGGGAATATAGTTATTGAGGGAGCACATATATTTAGAAATAGCAGCTTCTGCTACAGAGTACAAAAAGCTTAGCGTAGAGTCTAGCAATAGATAAAAACTCTTATGGTTGTAATCATTGCAAACTCAGATTCATATACCCAGTATCGCATCAGCTATTTACACCTGTGTATTTTTTTATAAATTAATTTTTATTGGTGTTCAATTTACCAACATACAGAATAACACCCAGTGCTCATCCCGTCAAGTGTCCCCCTCCGTGCCCGTCACCCATTCACCCCCACCCCCGCCCTCCTCCCCTTCCACCACCCCTAGTTCATTTCCCAGAGTTAGAAGTCTTTATGTTCTGTGTCCCTTTCTGATATCTCCCACACATTTCTTCTTCCTTCCCTTATATTCCCTTTCACTATTATTCATATTCCCCAAATGAATGAGAACATACACTGTTTGTCCTTCTCCGATTGACTTACTTCACTCAGCATAATACCCTCCAGTTCCATCCACGTTGAAGCAAATGGTGGGTATTTGTCGTTTCTAATGGCTGAGTAATATTCCATTGTATACATAAACCACATCTTCTTTATCCATTCATCTTTCGATGGGCACCGAGGCTCCTTCCACAGTTTGGCTATTGTGGACATGGCTGCTAGAAACATCGGGGTGCAGGTGCCCCGGCGTTTCATTGCATCTGAATCTTCGGGGTAAATCCCTAACAGTGCAATTGCTGGGTCGTAGGGCAGGTCTATTTTTAATTCTTTGAGGAACCTCCACACAGTTTTCCAGAGTGGCTGCACCAGTTCACATTCCCACCAACAGTGTAAGAGGGTTCCCTTTTCTCCACATCCTCTCCAACATTTGTTGTTTCCTGCCTTATTAATTTTCCCCATTCTCACTGGTGTGAGGTCGTATCTCATTGTGGTTTTGATTTGTATTTCCCTGATGGCAAGTGATGCAGAGCATTTTCTCATGTGCATGTTGGCCATGTCTATGTCTTCCTCTGTGAGATTTCTCTTCATGTCTCTTGCCCATTCCATGATTGGATTGTTTGTTTCTTTGGTGTTGAGTTTAATAAGTTCTTTATAGATTTTGGAAACTAGCCCTTTATCTGATATGTTATTTGCAAATATCTTCTCCCATTCTGTAGGTTGTCTTTGAGTTTTGTTGACTGTATCCTTTGCTGTGCAAAAGCTTCTTATCTTGATGAAGTCCCAATAGTTCATTTTTGCTTTTGTTTCTTTTGTATTCGTGGATGTATCTTGCAAGAAGTTACTGTGGCCAAGTTCAAAATGGGTGTTGCCTGTGTTCCCCTCTAGGATTTTGATGGAGTCTTGTCGCACATTTAAATCTTTCATCCATTTGAGTTTATCTTTGTGTATGGTGCAAGAGAGTGGTCTAGTTTCATTCTTCTGCATGTGGATGACCAATTTTCCCAGCACCATTTATTGAAGAGACTGTCTTTCTTCCAGTGGATCGTCTTTCCTCCTTTGTCGAATATTAGTTGACAATAAAGTTCAGGGTCCACTCCTGGATTCATTCTTTTCCATTGGTCTATGTGTCTGTTTTTGTGCCAGTACCACACTGTCTTGATGACCACAGCTTTGTAGTACAACCTGAAATCTGGCATTGTGATGCCCCCAGCTATGGTTTTCTTTTTTAAAATTCCCCTGGCTATTCGGGGTCTTTTCTGATTCCACACAAATCTTAAAATGATTTGTTCTAAGTCTCTGAAAAAAGTCCATGGTATTTTGATAGGGATTGCATTGAACGTGTAAATTGCCCTGGGTAGCATTGACATTTTCACAATATTAATTCTGCCAATCCATGAGCATGGAATATTTTTCCATCTCTTTGTGTCTTCCTCAATTTCTTTCAGAAGTGTTCTATAGTTTTTATGGTATAGATCCTTTACCTCTTTGGTTAGGTTTATTCCTAGGTAACTTATGCTTTTGGGTGCAATTGTAAATGGCATTGACTCCTTAATTTCTCTTTCTTCAGTCTCATTGTTAGTGTATAGGAATGCCATTGATTTCTGGGCATTGATTTTGTATCCTGCCATGCTACCAAATTGCTGTATGAGTTCTAGCAATCTTGGGGTGGAGGCTTTTGGGTTTTCTATGTAGAGTATCATGTCATCGGCGAAGAGGGAGAGTTTGACTTCTTCTTTGCCAATTTGAATGCCTTTGATGTCTTTTTGTTGTCTGATTGCTGAGGCTAGGACTTCCAATACTATGTTGAATAGCAGTGGTGAGAGTGGACATCCCGGTCTGGTTCCTGATCTTAGGGGAAAGGCTCCCAGTGCTTCCCCATTAAGAATGATATTTGCGGTGGGCTTTTCGTAGATGGCTTTTAAGATATCGAGGAAAGTTCCCTCTATCCCTATACTCTGAAGAGTTTTGATCAGGAATGGATGCTGTATTTTGTCAAATGCTTTCTCTGCATCTAATGAGAGGATCATATGGTTCTTGGTTTTTCTCTTGCTGATATGATGAATCACATTGATTGTTTTACGAGTGTTGAACCAGCCTTGTGTCCCGGGGATAAATCCTACTTGGTCATGGTGAATAATTTTCTTAATGTGTTGTTGGATCCTATTGGCTAGTATCTTGTTGAGAATTTTTGCATCCATGTTCATCAGGGATATTGGTCTGTAATTCTCCTTTTTGGTGGGGTCTTTGTCTGGTTTTGGAATTAAGGTGATGCTGGCCTCATAGAATGAATTTGGAAGTACTCCATCTCTTTCTATCTTTCCAAACAGCTTTAATAGAATAGGTATGATTTCTTCTTTAAATGTTTGATAGAATTCCCCTGGGAAGCCATCTGGCCCTGGACTCTTGTGTCTTGGGAGGTTTTTGATGACTGCTTCAATTTCCTCCCTGGTTATTGGCCTGTTCAGGTTTTCTATTTCTTCCTGCTCCAGTTTTGGTAGTTTGTGGCTTTCCAGGAATGCGTCCATTTCCTCTAGATTGCCTAATTTATTGGCGTAGAGCTGTTCATAATATGTTTTTAAAATCGTTTGTATTTCCTTGGTGTTGGTAGTGATCTCTCCTTTCTCATTCATGATTTTATTAATTTGAGTCTTCTCTCTCTTCTTTTTAATAAGGTTGGCTAATGGTTTATCTATCTTATTAATTCTTTCAAAGAACCAACTCCTGGTTCTATTGATCTGTTCCACAGTTCTTCTGGTCTCAATTTCGTTGAGTTCTGCTCGAATTTTAATTAACTCTCTTCTTCTGCTGGGCGTCGGGTCGATTTGCTGCTTCTTCTCTAGCTCCTTTATGTGTAAGGTTAGCTTTTGTATTTGAGTTCTTTCCAGTTTTTGAATGGATGCTTGTATTGCGATGTATTTCCCCCTCAGGACTGCTTTTGCTGCATCCCAAAGATTTTGAACAGTTGTATCTTCATTCTCATTAGTTTCCATGAATCTTTTTAATTCTTCCTTAATTTCCTGGTTGACCCTTTTATCTTTTAGCAGGATGGTCCTTAACCTCCACGTGTTTGAGGTCCTTCCAAACTTCTTCTTGTGATTGAGTTCTAATTTCAAGGCGTTATGGTCTGAGAATATGCAGGGGACGATCCCAATCTTTTGGTATCGGTTCAGACCCGATTTGTGACCCAGTATGTGGTCTATTCTGGAAAAAGTTCCATGTGCACTTGAGAAGAATGTGTATTCAGTTGAGTTTGGATGTAAAGTTCTGTAGATATCTGTGAAATCTATCTGGTCCAGTGTATCATTTAAAGCTCTCGTTTCTTTGGAGATGTTGTGTTTAGAAGACCTATCAAGGGTAGAGAGAGCTAGATTGAAGTCACCAAGTATAAGTGTATTATTATATAAGTATTTCTTTACTTTGGTTAATAATTCGTTTAAGTATTTGGCAGCTCCCACATTCGGGGCATATATATTGAGGATTGTTAAGTCCTCTTGTTGGATAGATCCTTTAAGTATGATATAGTGTCCCTCTTCGTCTCTCACTACTGTCTTCGGAGTGAATTTTAGTTTATCTGATATAAGGATGGCTACCCCTGCTTTCTTTTGAGAACCATTTGAATGGTAAATGGTTCTCCAACCTTTTATTTTCAGGTTGTAGGTGTCCTTCTGTCTAAAATGAGTCTCTGTAGACAGCAAATAGATGGGTCCTGCTTTTTTATCCAGTCTGAAACCCTGCGCCTTTTGATGGGGTCATTAAGCCCGTTCACGTTCAGAGTTACTATTGACAGATATGAGTTTAGTGTCATCATGATATCTATTTAGTCCTTGTTTTTGTGGATTGTTACACTGAAATTCTTCTTAAAGGGGAATTTTAAGAGTCCCCCTTAAAATTTCTTGCAGAGCTGGTTTGGAGGTCACATATTCTTTCAGTTCCTGCCTGTCTTGGAAGCTCTTTATCTCTCCTTCCATTTTGAATGAGAGCCTTGCTGGATAAAGTATTCTTGGTTGCATGTTCTTCTCATTTAGGACCCTGAATATATCCTGCCAGCCCTTTCTGGCCTGCCACGTCTCTGTGGAGAGGTCTGCTGTTACCCTAATATTCCTCCCCATGAAAGTCAGGGACTTCTTGTCTCTTGCTGCTTTAAGGATCTTCTCTTTATCTTTGGAATTTGCAAGCTTCACTATTAGATGTCGAGGAGTTGAACGGTTTTTATTGATTTTAGGGGGGGATCTCTCTATTTCCTGGATCTGAATGCCTGTTTCCCTTCCCAGATTGGGAAAGTTTTCAGCTAGGATTTGTTCAAATACATATTCTGGCCCTCTGTCCCTTTCGGCGCCCTCAGGAACCCCAATTAAACGTAGGTTTTTCTTCCTTAGAGCTGTCATTTATTTCCCTTAATCTGTCTTCATGGTCTTTAATTGTCTGTCTCTTTTTTCCTCAGTTTCCCTCTTTGCCATTAACTTGTCTTCTATGTCACTCACTCGTTCTTCCACCTCGTTAACCCTCGTCGTTAGGACTTCTAGTTTGGATTGCATCTCATTCAGTTGATTTTTAATTTCTGCCTGATTGGATCTAAATTCTGCAGTCATGAAGTCTCGTGAGTCCTTAATGCTTTTTTCTAGAGCCACCAGTAGCTGTATAATAGTGCTTCTGAATTGGCTTTCTGACATTGAATTGTAATCCAGATTTTGTAGCTCTGTGGGAGAGAGGGCTGTTTCTGATTCTTTCTTTTGAGGTGAGGTTTTCCTTCTAGTCATTTTGCTCAGTGCGGAGTGGCCAAAAACAAGTTGTATTGGGAAAAGGAGAGAAAGAGAGAGAAGGAAAGAAAAGAGAAAAAGAAAAAAGAAAAAGAAAAGAAAAAGGAAAGAAGAGAAGAAAAAGGGAAAGAAAAAGAAAGAAAGGTGAAAAAAAGGGGGTGGGGGAAGCAATCAGAAATCAAAAAGAAAAGAAAAAGAAAAGAAAAAAAAAACACGGGGGAGTATTTCTGTAGACTTTAAGTCCCTTGACTTCCCCTGGAACTGGTCGGTCCAGCTGGTCTTCTGGGGGAGGGGCCTGTTGCGCTGATTTTCAGGTGTTAGCACTTGGGGGAGCTGCTCTGCCCCTGCCTGCTGCAGGGCTCAGCGGGGGTTGTTTACCCCGTGAGGTCTCAGGAGGAACAGTTGCAGTTGCTATGGCAACTCTGGAAGCCTGGATTCAGCCTCCGCAGGAACTACGGGGCGGGCTCGGGGCTCTCGGCTTTCCATCTGCAGGGCCTGGAGGCTCCGGGGCGGGGCCGCTGATCTGCTCAGCTGGGGGCAGGAGCGTCCTTGCTGTCCTGGGCCCTCCCGGCCTCTGCCTGTCCAGGGGGGAGGCCGGATCCTGGGCTGTGTCCCGGAGCCCTGTGCTCCGGGGCCTGCGTTGTTGGATTTGCGCTCCCGCCCCGCAGCTCCCTCCCTGGAGCCGCTCCGAGCCCCTCCGAACTGCTCCGGTGCGTGCTGCAGCCCTTAGGGAGCTCGGAGCACTCTCCTGCGCTCCAGGTGTTTGTTAGTGTCCCCGGGAGCCCGAGGGCATCCCCGCCCTCCTGGGTCCTGCTCCAACTCCCTGCGAGCCCCTTTGCGCTGTCCGGGAAGGTTGGTGCAGTTCATGCTCCTCCGGGACGGGGCTTTCCTGTCCTGGGGACACTCGCCCCGGCCTCAGCCCGGCTCCTCCGGGGCCCCTCCCCCTCGGAGGCCTTTTGTTTCTTTATTTCTTTTTCCCCGTCTTCCTACCTTGATAGAAGCGTGAACTCCTCTCACTGTAGCATTCCAGCTGGTCTCTCTTTAAATCTCAGGCCGAATTCGTAGATTTTCAGGATGGTTTGAAGGTTATCTAGGTAATTTGTTGGGGACAGGTGATTTGGGGACCCTACTCTTCCGCCATCTTGCCCCTCCCATCTACACCTTTGTATTAAGCACCATCTCAACATTTCTAAAACTGAAGTCGTTCTATTGTTTGTTATTCCCTTTCTTCCACTGTTTCTCCTCTCAGAGGATATGGGATGCCTTGCCTAGTCTTGGGTAATGGCTTCACCACTTATCTACCTTGGAGTCTTTCTCTGCTCCCCCTTTTGCTTCACTCATTAAATCTAATCAGTTTTGGGGACCTATCCACTCTCCTTGGGAGATGTCCCTCAGATACAGTCTCTTCTTTATACCCTCATTACTCACTACTTTACCTTCACAACTCTTTAGAATGGCTTTGAGGGCCCTTCCTAGTCTGACTCTAATTTATTGTTCAACCCAACACGCTTTTCACAATTTGTGTTAAAAAAAAAAGCAAATATTTGTATTTTTCTTGTTGTAGGCAAATTTTGAACAAAATGTTTCTTTGATATAGGATTTATTTTTTAACAAAGATGGTGATAAAAAAAATTTCATAAGCATTTAGTTTTAAATACTGCAGTCAATGTAACATCAGAAGGACTTTTCCTAATGGGGCATCTCTAATATGTGTCTCAACAAGTAAAACAGTTACCCAGAAAAAAAAACCAAAAAGCAAAAAACCCAAAACCATGTATATTCTTTTCATTTATTTTCTCTTCATGTACATCTGTTCTCTAAAACCTATAGACTCTCAGGAAAGTGAGAACATTTCAGAGATATCTGCTTCTGCTCCAACTTCTCCCCATACTTTGTAAAAGATTTGCACATGATACATAAATGAATTAACCACTTGTAATAAAAATAAATTTGCTTTGTAAGCAATTAATCCCTAGCTATTTGGTCACTGTAAGTCTTTTTTTAAATTATTATTTATTTATTTATTTATATATTTATTTTTTAATAAATTAATTTTTATTGGTTTATAGCCCTAGTTCGTTTCCCAGAGTTAGGAGTCTTTTTTTTTATAAAGTAATTTTTATTGGTGTTCAATTTACCAACATACAGAATAACACCCAGTGCTCATTCCGTCAAGTGTCCCCCTTAGTGCCCGTCACCCATTCACCCCCACCCCCCGCCCTCCTCCCCTTCCACCACCCCTAGTCCAATTCGCAGAGTTAGAAGTCTTTATGTTCTATCTCCCTTTCTGATATTTCCCACACATTTCTTCTCCCTTCCCTTATATTCCCTTTCACTATTATTCATATTCCCCAAATGAATGAGAACATACACTGTTTGTCTTTCTCCGATTGACTTACATCACTCAGCATAATACCCTCCAGTTCCATCCACGTCGAAGCAAATGGTGGGTATTTGTCATTTCTAATGGCTGAGTAATATTCCATTGTATACATAAACCACATCTTCTTTATCCTTTCATCTTTCGATGGGCACCGAGGCTCCTTCCACAGTTTGGCTATTGTGGACATGGCTGCTAGAAACATCGGGGTGCAGGTGTCCCGGCGTTTCATTGCATCTGAATCTTTGGGGTAAATCCCTAACAGTGCAATTGCTGGGTCATAGAGCAGGTCTATTTTTAACTCTTTGAGGAACCTCCACAGAGTTTTCCAGAGTGGCTGCACCAGTTCACATTCCCACCAACAGTGTAAGAGGGTTCCCTTCTCTCCGCATCCTCTCCAACATTTGTGGTTTCCTGCCTTGTTAATTTTCCCCATTCTCACTGGTGTGAGGTGGTATCTCATTGTGGTTTTGATTTGTATTTCCCTGATGGCAAGTGATGCAGAGCATTTTCTCATGTGCAGGTTGGCCATGTCTATGTCTTCCTCTGTGAGATTTCTCTTCATGTCTTTTGAGTTGAGTTTAATAAGTTCTTTATAGATTTTGGAAACTAGCCCTTTATCTGATATGTTATTTGCAAGTATCTTCTCCCATTCTGTAGGTTGTCTTTGAGTTTTGTTGACTGTATTCTTTGCTGTGCAAAAGCTTCTTATCTTGATGAAGTCCCAATAGTTCATTTTTGCTTTTGTTTCTTTTGCTTTCGTGGATGTATGTTGCAAGAAGTTACTGTGGCCAAGTTCAAAAAGGGTGTTGCCTGTGTTCTCCTCTAGGATTTTGATGGAATCTTGTCTCACATTTAGATCTGTCATCCATTTTGAGTTTATCTTTGTGTATGGTGCAAGAGAGTGGTCTAGTTTCATTCTCCTGCATGTGGATGTCCAATTTTCCCAGCACCATTTATTGAAGAGACTGTCTTTCTTCCAGTGGATAGTCTTTCCTCCTTTATCGAATATTAGTTGATCATAAAGTTGAGGGTCCACTTCTGGGTTCTATGTTCTGTTCCATTGATCTATGTGTCTGTTTTTGTGCCAGTACCACACTGTCTTGATGACCACAGCTTTGTAGTACAACCTGAAATCTGGCATTGTGATGCCCCCAGCTATGGTTTTCTTTTTTAAAATTCCCCTGGCTATTCGGGGTCTTTTCTGATTCCACACAAATCTTAAAATAATTTGTTCTAACTCTCTGAAGAAAGTCCATGGTATTTTGATAGGGATTGCATTAAATGTGTAAATTGCCCTGGGTAACATTGACATTTTCACACTATTAATTCTGCCAATCCATGAGCATGGAATATTTTTCCATCTCTTTGTGTCTTCCTCAATTTCTTTCAGAAGTGTTCTATAGTTTTTAGGGTATAGATCCTTTACCTCTTTGGTTAGGTTTATTCCTAGGTATCTTATGCTTTTGGGTGCAATGGTAAATGGGATTGACTCCTTAATTTCTCTTTCTTCAGTCTCATTGTTAGTGTATAGAAATGCCATTGATTTCTGGGCATTGATTTTGTATCCTGCCACGCTACCAAATTGCTGTATGAGTTCTAGCAATCTTGGGGTGGAGGCTTTTGGGTTTTCTATGTAGAGTATCATGTCATCGGTGAAGAGAGAGAGTTTGACTTCTTCTTTGCCAATTTGAATGCCTTTAATGTCTTTTTGTTGTCTGATTGCTGAGGCTAGGACTTCCAATACTATGTTGAATAGCAGTGGTGAGAGTGGACATCCCTGTTTTGTTCCTGATCTTAGGGGAAAGGCTCCCAGTGCTTCCCCATTAAGAATGATATTTGCGGTGGGCTTTTCGTAGATGGCTTTTAAGATGTCGAGGAAAGTTCCCTCTATCCCTACACTCTGAAGAGTTTTGATCAGGAATGGATGCTGTATTTTGTCAAATGCTTTCTCTGCATCTAATGAGAGGATCATATGGTTCTTGGTTTTTCTCTTGCTGATATGATGAATCACATTGATTGTTTTACGAGTGTTGAACCAGCCTTGTGTCCCGGGGATAAATCCTACTTGGTCATGGTGAATAATTTTCTTTTTTTTTAATATATTTTTTTAAATTTTATTTATCTATGATAGAGAGAGAGAGAGAGAGAGAGAGAGAGAGAGAGAGAGAGAGAGGCAGCAACACAGGCAGAGACAAGGCAGAGGGAGAAGCAGGCTCCATGCAGGGAGCCTGACATGGGATTCGATCCCGAGTCTCCAGGATCGCGCCCTGGGCCAAAGGCAGGTGCTAAACTGCTGCGCCACCCAGGGATCCCTGAATAATTTTCTTAATGTGTTATTGGATCCTATTGGCTAGTATCTTGTTGAGAATTTTTGCATCCATGTTCATCAAGGATATTGGTCTGTAATTCTCCTTTTTGGTGGGGTCTTTGTCTGGTTTTGGAATTAAGGTGATGCTGGCCTCATAGAATGAATTTGGAAGTACTCCATCTCTTTCTATCTTTCCAAACAGCTTTAGTAGAATAGGTATGATTTCTTCTTTAAACGTTTGATAGAATTCCCCTGGGAAGCCATCTGGCCCTGGACTCTTGTGTCTTGGGAGGTTTTTGATGACTGCTTCAATTTCCTCCCTGGTTATTGGCCTGTTCAGGTTTTCTATTTCTTCCTGCTCCAGTTTTGGTAGTTTGTGGCTTTCCAGGAATGCGTCCATTTCTTCTAGATTGCCTAATTTATTGGCGTAGAGCTGTTCATAATATGTTTTTAAAATCATTTGTATTTCCTTGGTGTTGGTAGTGATCTCTCCTTTCTCATTCATGATTTTATTAATTTGAGTCTTCTCTCTCTTCTTTTTAATAAGGTTGGCTAATGGTTTATCTATCTTATTAATTCTTTCAAAGAACCAACTCCTGGTTCTATTGATCTGTTCCACAGTTCTTCTGGTCTCAAATTCATTGAGTTCTGCTCGAATTTTAATTAACTCTCTTCTTCTGCTGGGCGTCGGGTCCATTTCCTGTTTTTTTCTCTAGCTCCTTTATGTGTAAGGTTAGCTTTTGTATTTGAGTTCTTTCCAGTTTTTGAATGATGCTTGTATTGCGATGTATTTCCCCCTCAGGACTGCTTTTGCTGCATCCCAAAGATTTTGAACGGTTGTATCTTCATTCTCATTAGTTTCCATGAATCTTTTTAATTCTTCCTTAATTTCCTGGTTGACCCTTTTATCTTTTAGCAGGATGGTCCTTAACCTCCACGTGTTTGAAGTCCTTCCAAACTTCTTCTTGTGATTGAGTTCTAATTTCAAGGCGTTATGGTCTGAGAATATGCAGGGGACGATCCCAATGTTTTGGTATCGGTTCAGATCCGATTTGTGACCCAGTATGTGGTTTATTCTGGAGAAAGTTCCATGTGCACTTGAGAAGAATGTGTATTCCGTTGAGTTTGGATATAAAGTTCTGTAGATATCTGTGAAATCTATCTGGTCCAGTGTATCATTTAAAGCTCTCATTTCTTTGGAGATGTTGTGCTTAGAAGACCTATCGAGGGTAGAAACAGCTAGATTGGAGTTACCAAGTATAAGTGTATTATTATCTAAGTATTTCTTCACTTTGGTTAATAATTCATTTAAGTATTTGGCAGCTCCCACATTCGGGGCATATATATTGAGGATTGTTAAGTACTCTTGCTGGATAGATCCTTTAAGTATGATATAGTGTCCCTCTTCGTCTCTCACTACAGTCTTCGGCGTAAATTTTAGTTTATCTGATATAAGGATGGCTACCCCTGCTTTCTTTTGAGGACCATTTGAATGGTAAATGGTTCTCCAACCTTTTATTTTCAGGTTGTAGGTGTCCTTCTGTCTAAAATGAGTCTCTTGTAGACAGCAAATAGATGGGTCCTGCTTTTTTATCCAGTCTGAAACCCTGCGCCTTTTGATGGGGTCATTAAGCCCGTTCACGTTCAGAGTTACTATTGACAGATATGAGTTTAGTGTCATCATGATATCTATTTAGTCCTTGTTTTTGTGGATTGTTACACTGAAATTCTTCTTAAAGGGGAATTTTAAGAGTCCCCCTTAAAATTTTTTGCAGAGCTGGTTTGGAGGTCACATATTCTTTCAGGTCCTGCCTGTCTTGGAAGCTCTTTATCTCTCCTTCCATTTTGAATGAGAGCCTTGCTGGATAAAGTATTCTTGGTTGCATGTTCTTCTCATTTAGGACCCTGAATATATCTCGCCAGCCCTTTCTAGCCTGCCACGTCTCTGTGGAGAGGTCTGCTGTTACCCTAATATTCCTCCCCATGAAAGTCAGGGACTTCTTGTCTCTTGCTGCTTTAAGGATCTTCTATTTATCTTTGGAATTTGCAAGCTTCACTATTAGATGTCGAGGAGTTGGAACGGTTTTTATTGATTTTAGGGGGGGATCTCTCTATTTCCTGGATCTGAATGCCTGTTTCCCTTCCCAGATTGGGAAAGTTTTCAGCTAGGATTTGTTCAAATACATATTCTGGCCCTCTGTCCCTTTCGGCGCCCTCAGGAATCCCATTTAAACGTAGGTTTTTCTTCCTTAGGCTGTCATTTATTTCCCTTAATCTGTCTTCATGGTCTTTTAATTGTCTGTCTCTTTTTTCCTCAGTTTCCCTCTTTGCCATTAACTTGTCTTCTATGTCACTCACTTGTTCTTCCACCTCGTTAACCCTCGTCGTTAGGACTTCTAGTTTGGATTGCATCTCATTCAGTTGATTTTTAATTTCTGCCTGATTGGATCTAAATTCTGCATCATGAAGTCTCGTGAGTCCTTTATGCTTTTTTCGAGAGCCACCAGTAGCTGTATAATAGTGCTTCTGAATTGGCTTTCTGACATTGAATTGTAATCCAGATTTTGTAACTGTGGGAGAGAGGGCTGTTTCTGATTCTTTCTTTTGAGGTGAGGTTTTCCTTCTAGTCATTTTGCTCAGTGCAGAGTGGCCCAAAACAAGTTGTATTGGAACACGGGGGAGTATGACTGGTCCATCTAGCTGGTCTTCTGGGGGAGGGGCCTGTTGTGCTGATTTTCAGGTGTTAGCACTTGGGGGAGCTACTCTGCCCCTGCCTGCTGCAGGGCTCAGCGGGGGTTGTTTACCCCGTGAGGCACCAGGAGGAACAGTTGCAGTTGCTATGGCAACTCTGGAAGCCTGGATTCAGCCTCCGCAGGAACTTCGGGGCTCGGGGCTCTGGGCTCTCAGCTCTCCGTCTGCAGGGCCTGGAGGCTCCGGGGCGGGGCCGCTGATGTGCTCAGCTCGGGGCAGGAGCGTCCTCGCTGTCCTGGGCCCTCCCGGCCTCTGCCTGTCCCGGGTGGAGGCCGGATCCTGGGCTGTGTCCCGGCGCCCTGTCTCTGGGCCTGCCCTGTTGGATTTGCGCTCCCGCCCTGCAGCTCCCTCCCTGGAGCCGCTCCCGAGCCCCTCCGAGCTGCTTCGGTGCACGCTGCAGCCCTTAGGGAGCTCGGCGCACTCTCCTGCGCTCGCAGGTGTCTGTTAGTGTCCCAGGGAGCCCGAGGGCATCCCCGCCCTCCTGTGTCCTGTTCCAACTCCCTGCGAGCCCCTTTCCGCCCGGGAAGGTTGGTGCAGCTCCTGCTTCTCTGGGACGGGGCTCTCCTGTCCTGGGGACACTCGCGGGGCCCCTCCCCCTCGGAGGCCTTTTGTTTCTTTATTTCTTTTTCCCCGTCTTCCTACCTTGATGGAAGTGCGAACTCTTTTCACTGTAGCATTCCAGCTGGTCTCTCTTTACATCTCAGGCCGAATTCGTAGATTTTCAGGATGATTTGAAGGTTATCTAGGTAATTTGGTGGCGACATGTGACTTGGGGACCCTGCTCTTCCGCCATCTTGCCCCTCTTCTCTCTATCAAACGTTTAAAGAAGAAATCATACCTATTCTACTAAAGCTGTTTGGAAAGTTAGAAAGAGATGGAGTACTTCCAAATTCATTCTATGAGGCCAGCATCACCTTAATTCCAAAACCAGACAAAGACCCCACCAAAAAGGAGAATTACAGACCAATATCCCTGATGAACATGGATGCAAAAATTCTCAACAAGATACTAGCCAATAGGGATCCCTGGGTGGCGCAGCGGTTTGGCGCCTGCCTTTGGCTCAGGGCGCAATCCTGGAGACCCGGGATTGAATCCCACATCGGGCTCCCGATGAATGGAGCCTGCTTCTCCCTCTGCCTGTGTCTCTGCCTCTTTCTCTCTGTGACTATCATAAATAAATAAATAAATAAATAAATAAATAAATAAATAAATAAATAAATAAAGATACTAGCCAATAGGATCCAACAACACATTAAGAAAATTATTCACCATGACCAAGTAGGATTTATCCCCAGGACACAAGGCTGGTTCAACACTCGTAAAACAATCAATGTGATTCATCGTATCAGCAAGAGAAAAACCAAGAACCATATGATCCTCTCATTAGATGCAGAGAAAGCATTTGACAAAATACAGCATCCATTCCTGATCAAAACTCTGTAGTGTAGGGATAGAGGGAACTTTCCTCGACATCTTAAAAGCCATCTACGAAAAGCCCACAGCAAATATCATTCTTAATGGGGAAGCACTGGGAGCCTTTCCCCTAAGATCAGGAACAAGACAGGGATGTCCACTCTCACCACTGCTATTCAACATAGTACTGGAAGTCTTAGCCTCAGCATCAGACAACAAAAAGACATTAAAGGCATTCAAATTGGCAAAGAAGAAGTCAAACTCTCCCTCTTCACCGAAGACATGATACTCTACATAGAAAACCCAAAAGCCTCCACCACAAGATTGCTAGAACTCATACAGCAATTTGGTAGTGTGGCAGGATACAAAATCAATGCCCAGAAATCAATGGCATTTCTATACACTAACAATGAGACTGAAGAAAGAGAAATTAAGGAGTCAATCCCATTTACCATTGCACCCAAAAGCATAAGATACCTAGGAATAAACCTAACCAAAGAGGTAAAGGATCTATACCCTAAAAACTATAGAACACTTCTGAAAGAAATTGAGGAAGACACAAAGAGATGGAAAAATATTCCATGCTCATGGATTGGCAGAATTAATAGTGTGAAAATGTCAATGTTACCCAGGGCAATTTACACATTTAATGCAATCCCAATCAAAATACCATGGACTTTCTTCAGAGAGTTAGAACCAATTATTTTAAGATTTGTGTGGAATCAGAAAAGACCCCCAATAGCCAGGGGAATTTTAAAAAAGAAAACCATATCTGGGGCATCACAATGCCAGATATCAGGTTGTACTACAAAGCTGTGGTCATCAAGACAGTGTGGTACTGGCACAAAAACAGACACATAGATCAATGGAACAGAATAGAGAACCCAGAAGTGGACCCTGAACTTTATGGTCAACTAATATTCGATAAAGGAGGAAAGACTATCCACTGGAAGAAAGACAGTCTCTTCAATAAATGGTGCTGGGAAAATTGGACATCCACATGCAGGAGAATGAAACTAGACCACTCTCTTGCACCATACACAAAGATAAACTCAAAATGGATGAAACATCTAAATGTGAGACAAGATTCCTTCAAAATCCTAGAGGAGAACACAGGCAACACCCTTTTTGAACTTGGCCACAGGAACTTCTTGCAAGATACATCCACGAAGGCAAAAGAAACAAAAGCAAAAATGAACTATTGGGACTTCATCAAGATAAGAAGCTTTTGCACAGCAAAGGATACAGTCAACAAAACTCAAAGACAACCTACAGAATGGGAGAAGATATTTGCACATGGCCTATCAGATAAAGGGCTAGTTTCCAAAATCTATAAAGAACTTATTAAACTCAACACCAAAGAAACAAACAATCCAATCATGAAATGGGCAAAAGACATGAAGAGAAATCTCACAGAGGAAGACATAGACATGGCCAACATGCACATGAGAAAATGCTCTGCATCACTTGCCATCAGGGAAATACAAATCAAAACCACAATGAGATACCACCTCACACCAGTGAGAATGGGGAAAATTAACAAGGCAGGAAACAACAAATGTTGGAGAGGATGTGGAGAAAAGGGAACCCTCTTACACTGTTGGTGGGAATGTGAACTGGTGCAGCCACTCTGGAAAACTGTGTGGAGGTTCCTCAAAGAATTAAAAATAGACCTGCCCTACGACCCAGCAATTGCACTGTTAGGGATTTACCCCGAAGATTCAGATGCAATGAAACGCCGGGGCACCTGCACCCCGATGTTTCTAGCAGCCATGTCCACAATAGCCAAACTGTGGAAGGAGCCTCGGTGCCCATCGAAAGATGAATGGATAAAGAAGATGTGGTTTATGTATACAATGGAATATTACTCAGCCATTAGAAACAACAAATACCCACCATTTGCTTCAACGTGGATGGAACTGGAGGGTATTATGCTGAGTGAAGTAAGTCAATCGGAGAAGGACAAACAGTGTATGTTCTCACTCATTTGGGGAATATGAATAATAGTGAAGGGGAATATAAGGGAAGGGAGAAGAAATGTGTGGGAGATATCAGAAAGGGACACAGAACATAAAGACTTCTAACTCTGGGAAATGAACTAGGGGTGGTGGAAGGGGATGGCGGGGGGTGGGGGTGAATGGGTGACGGGCACGGAGGGGGACACTTGACGGGATGAGCACTGGGTGTTATTCTGTATGTTGGTAAATTGAACACCAATAAAAATTAATTTATAAAAAAAAAGAAAAGAAAAGTAAAATAAAATAAGCCAGGTGGAAAAAAAATCACTTCCCCCCGTGAAGAACGAATATAGGATTACAGTGGATATCTCATAAGAAATCTTGGAAGAAAGAAGAGAATGGAGTGAAATATTTAAGAATATGTATAGGTATATCTAAATTTTGAAAAATAATGCCTATGAAGGAGAAATAAAGATTTTTCTCATGAAACAAAAACTGAGGCAATTAATTGCTAACCAGACTTTCCCTGCAAATCTTAGAAGAAATTCTAAATGCAGAAAGAATAGTATATAGATCAAAAACTTGGATCAGTATAAGGAAAAAGAACACAAAGAAGGAGTAAATGAAGGCGAAATATTTTATGTAATTAATAATCTTAATCCATTGCTTACTTTAGTAGCAATGTTTTGGGGATTATATCACATGGATAAATAAAATGAATGATGGTGATATTACTAGAAATGAACCGAAAGAATTAGGAATTCTCTATTTGAGGTATTTTTACTATATATGTGAAGCAGTATAATGTTATTTGAAGGTATATTTAGAGTAGTTAAATATGTGTATTTAAAATTCTAGAGCAATCACTAATTTTTTTAAAAGCAGTATAATTGATGTGCTAAGAGAGATAATCCTATAAAATGCTCAATTAAAAAAAAGCAGAAAAAGGGGGAGAAATGAAACAAAGAACAAATGCAACATACAGAAGTTAAAATATGGTATATGTTTATTCAATTATATCAATAGTTAAATATAAATGGTCTAAATACACCAATTAAAAGACAAATTGTCAGAATTGATAAACAAAACCAAGATCCTATATGTCGTCTAAAAGTAACTCATTCATCTTAAATACAAGGAAACAGATACAAGGATAGCAAAGAGATGGAGAAAAATATTTTATGCCAACATTAATCAAAATAAATCTGAATCAGTTATACCAGTTGCAGACAAGGCAGACTTGTGAACAAGGGTCATTATCAATGATAAAGAGGTACATTAAATAATGATAAAGGACTGATCCTCCAAGAAAATAAAACAAAATGTATATGAACCCAACAGTAGAGTGCCAAAACACATGAAGAAAAAAGTGATAGAACTAAAAATAGAGTAGATAAATCCACTATGTTAGTTGGACGCTTTGGCGCTTTTCATTCAGTAAGTTAAAGGCCAAACAGAAAGAAATCAGTAGGATATAATTGACTTGAACAGCAAGATAAATATACTTGTTTTAAGGGACTTTTACAGAATGCTCAATCTAACAAAAGCAGAATATATAATATTCACATTATTCTCAAGTCATATAAAATACTAACCAAGATTTGCCACCTTTGGGGCCATGAAACATACTTTCACAAATTTAAAAATAGAAACTATACAAATTGCATACAAATTATAGAAACTGGAAATTACTCCAATCTGTTCATTCTCAGAACAAAATGGAATTAAACAAGACTCAAAAATAGATAAAAAATAGATAACTAGAAAACCTCTAGATAACTATTAATCAGCACTACCAATAATTTACAGATCAAAGAAAAAGTCAAAATATAAATTAAAATTTTTTGAAGTGAATATAAAAATACAATGCACACAAGTCTGTGGCATGCAAGGGCAGTGGTTAAAAGAAAATTTATAGCATGGAATAAACATGTCAGAAAAAAAGTTGATCTAAAATTAGTAATCTAGGCTTTCCTTTAGGAAAACAGAGAAGTGAGAATAAGGTAAGTCTAAAGCCTAAAGGAAGAAAAGAAACAATAAAAGAAAAAAATGTAGAAATAAACTAAATTTAAAACAACAGAAAAAAAATAAAGCCAAAGGCTAGTTGTCTGAAAATTTCAATAAAGTTGACAAACTGGCTAGGCTAACTAGACAAATTTTCACTTGGAAAAAATGAATTTAGAATACATTTAGACTTACAGGACAGTTGTGAAGGTGTTACGGTTTCCATACGCTCAAGCTCAGTTTCCTTTATTACTAACGTCTTACATTAGTAATATATATTTATCATAATTAATTAAATATTATAGACCCATTATTATTAACTAAAGTTCATACTTAACATTAATAGCTTCTTAGTTTTTACCTGGGTCCTTTTATCATTCCAGGGTCCAATACCACATTTATTTAACCAAAGCAATTAGGAATTTTGTGATTGTTCTAACCTCTGAAGTTCAATGTCAACCTCAGTTTTGAATCACAAACTTATATTTGCTTATTTCCCTGGGAATCAATACTTGTTATAATATCGTTTCTATACTGGTTACTTAGAGAGCTTTCTTAGTTTGACACTCTACTGGTAGTGTTAGATACTCTAAGCATATCTGTGTATTTAATTAAAAATCATATTTGAATTTATAATTCAATTTCCTTTAAGTAAGGCACTTACAATTAAGTACTTAATTTAGCCAGAGATTGTCCTTAGACATTATACGATAAGCTCTTTGTTTTAGAGACAGTGAGATCAAAAGCACAAGAGGTGATCCGCCTTGCTAGGATAACAGCTAGTTAGCAGCAGAGCCCAGACTAAGACACAGATCTCTGAACTCCTCGGTGTCTTTTCCTCTTTCTCACATTGATATTTTTCCAGCTTCATCTCTGGTCTTGTTCTTCTTAGATATAATTAGGATAATTCCTCCAGTTTTGTTCCCGCATAACAGAATAAATTAAAATAGCATCTGAGTAATCTCTAAATATATATCTTTCTAAAAAATTTACAGCTGCAAAATATTTTTTGAAAGATAATGCCTTTTAAAATGTTTAGAGTTTAAATTGTTTTCAAACATCCCAGAAGTGATTTCTTTCTTGAAAATGTATGCATTTTATTTTTATGGCATCTTTTATAGTAAATCATTGCAGTGCAGGCTTGACTTTTTTTTATCTTTGAGATATTAAAAGCCATTTTAACCAAGAGATGGTCTGTACTTACACCTGTACTGACCTAATAGACAGTAATGGCTCATTTGTAAGTTTTATAACCTAAGGGTTTAATATTTCACTGGAAAGACTCTAATGGGCTTTGGCATAAGAAAAATCTATGGAAAAAAAAGAAAAATCTATGGAGAAGTCAGATGACTTTTTATAGATTATTAAGTAAGTGACAATCATTTGAAACAATATACACTTCAGTACCAGGAGATTATGTAAATGTTACAGAGATCTTTTTATTTTTTCCCCTACCAACTGCTTGAATTTCTATTACATTTATAGTTTTCTATCACAGTTACAGTTTGTAAGAGGTAGATATGCATGTTATAAAAGATTGTTGAGCACATTTGCTTAAGAGAAAAGCATACTGTGGGGCACCTAGGTGGCTTGGTCAGGTAAGTGGCTGACTCTTGATTCCCACTCAGGACACGAGCTCAGGGTCCTGATATAGAGTCCCATGTCAGGCTCTCTGCTGAGCATGGAGCCTGCCTAAGATTCTCTCTCTCCCTCTCCCCTTCCACCCATCTGTTCATAAATGCATATGCACGCCTCTCTCTCCCTCTAAAAAAAATTAATTAGAGGGAAAGGATCCTGAGATCATATAAACCTTGTTACTCATCACTGTCTCTACTTCTTTTAAATTACATCCATTATAAATGTTTCATACAAAACATAAAATGGTTGTTTCAAATATTGGTTTTTATGATAGATATATAATAAGGTGTTTGCTTAATTTATAATACATTTTTTCTAATTACCAATTATGCAGCCCCACCAGTTTATTAACACATTTTATTGAACTGCTATACACTTAGCCCACAGGTGTGCTACTTTTAATAGACTTTTTTCAAATATTTTTATTTTAGAATGTTTTTTAGAAAATTATTCCTATTAGAGTCATGTTAAACAATTTTCATGTGAGTAGCCCAGCCTTACAAAACTCTTTGAAAGATCCGACACAGTATGTTGACCTACTTATCATTGTGGATGTCGGACAGTCCTGTAGAACCAACAGTATTGGCCATACTCCAAAGACAGGAGTCTGCTTTTTCTGAAAAACCTAACATGCCTTAATTGAAACAAAAGATGTATCAGTGCATGGTCTAGAATGATTCTATTTGATTTCAAAAGATTCTAAGGATAAACAAAAGAGACAGTTCCCTGAGGAATTATATAAATAAGAAATTTTGAAGGAATCAATCTCTCAATGAGGCAAGGAAGTAGGGGGTGATGAGAGAGATGACAGGGTTAGCAGCCATATAATTGTTGATCTTGGTTGGTTCAAGGGAAGCAGAGAAAATGCCTGCTATCTGAACATATGGAAAGGTTCATCCAACAGAAGCAAAGGACATGTTATCCTCAAGTTCCTATGGAACATTCACCATGATAGACCATGTCCCATACCATTAAACATAGTTCAATGAATTTAAAAGAACAGAAATCATACAATGTCCTCAGAACACAGTGGATTTAAACTAGAACCCAAAACATAAAGACAGCTAGAAAATCCCAATATATTTGGAGATCAAACAACACATTTCTTTTTTTTAAAGATTTTATTTATTTATTCACGACAGACACACAGAGAGAGGCAGAGACACAGGCAGAGGGAGAAGCAGGCTCCATGCAGGAAGCCTGACGTGGGACTTGATCCTAGGACTCCAGGATCACGCCCTGGGCTGAAGGCAGCGCCAAACCACCGAGCCACCCAGGCTGCCCAAACAACACATTTCTAATATAACACATGACTTAGTGAAACAATTCCTATTAGAAAATATTTTGAAAACAAATATTTTGAATGTAAGAAAAATGTAAACATATTAAAAACATGAGTGTGATGCAGCAAAAGCAGTGTTTACAGGGAAATTTACATCATATCAGAAAAAAAGATCCAAAATCAATACCCTAAACTTCTTCCTCAGGAAATGAGAGTAAAAGAACAATTTTAAATCTAAAGCAAACAGAAGAGAAGACATAATAAAAATTACAGAATACATAAAACTGAAAACAAGAAAATAATGAGGAAAATCAACAAAATCAAAAGGTAGTTCTTTGAGAAGACTAAGAAAATTGAAAAGCCCATAGGCAGTCTAACAAAAATGAAGGAGAGAAGACATAAATCACAAATATCAGAAATGAGAAAGTGTCATCACTTCGGATCTCATGGACCTTAAAAGGATTATAATGGAATAATACAGATAGTTCCATGCCCTCAAATTTAATGATATAGATGAAATAGAATAATTGAAAAGCACAAACCAAAACTCAAACAAGGAGAAATATCATTGAAATGGACCTATAGCTATTAAATAATTTGATGACCTACTAATAAGCAGAGCAGGGAAATGCATTACAAAAAAGGAAAACCATAGTCAATATCCTTCTTTAATACAGATGCAGAAGCTCTCAACAAACTATTTGTAAATAAAATCCAATAATATATTAAAGTATTATACTTGGGGCACCTAGGTGGCTCAGATGGTTGAGTGTCTGCATTGGGCTCAGGTCATGATATCAGGGCCCTGGGATCAACCCCCAGTCGGGATCCTTGCTCAGTGGGGAGTCTCCTCCCTCCCCCCCCTCCAATCATACTCTCTCTCTTGCTCAAGTGAATAAATAAAATATTCAAAAAATACTAATAAAGTGTTCACTCTGCAACTGAATAGGATATTCTAGTTATGGAAGGTAGATTTAACATTCAGAAATCAATTAATGTAATGTACCTTATCAATAGGCTAAAGAGTTTAAAAATCACATCATAATATCATTAGTTTAAAAAAACTTTTTACAATTGCATTTAAGTCTACAATTATCTCAGCTATAAAACACAGAAATTGAAAAAGAAAAAAAATGGCATCCGGGGATTAAATTATCTGGGGGAAAAATATATAAAAAGGATTATACCTTATTATTGACTACTTAACATCCTAAAGATTTTTTTAAAATTTTTTATTTATTTATGATAGTCACAGAGAGAGAGAGAGAGGCAGAGAGAGAAGGCAGAGGGAGAAGCAGGCTCCATGCACCGGGAGCCCGATGTGGGATTCAGTCCCGGGTCTCCAGGATCACGCCCTGGGCCAAAGGCAGGCGCCAAACCTCTGCGCCACCCAGGGATCCCACATGCTAAAGATTTTAAGTAAGTCTTAAAACTTTTCTGTAAGTTTATGTATAAATTATATATAAATTTTCTGTGGCTCAATAAATACAAAAAAATAATTTGGGGGCTTAGAAACACACAGACACACACAGATACACATACACACACGTCAAACCAGTAAGTAAATTCCAAAAAAAGAAGAGAAATTATGTGGGCTTACCAAAATTCAATATAAAATAGTACTGCCATTACAATATGTTTAAACGTGTTTTATTGATAAATAAATGGGTAGAAAGTCCAAAAACCCCCACAATTTTGAATGTCATGTATCATATCAGCAGGGAAGATAAATATTTGATGAATAACACTGGACAACAGGACTGTCATCGTAAGAAGTGAAGTTCCATTCTCTTCTACCATCTTATGCATTTCAAATTTCTAAATGGATCTGGAATTTAAATATGAGAAATTAAACCATAGAAGTCCCAAAAATATGGGATAATCTTATAATATTGGAATAAATAAGTCTAACACAATATCCAAATATTATAAAAGTAATAACTTCATGTACTTTTAAAACAGCTGCGTGAAGAAAAAGGTATATAAAAATGACAAGGGGAAAAATGAGAATGTATTTGTAACTCATCTCACATAAAAAGGGCTAAGTTCCCCATCAAATACATTTGAAAGGTCAATATACCCATGAGCACAATAAAAAACAAAAGGATATGAACCGAGAATTCAATTAAGAGCCAATACAGAGTTAGAAGTCTTTATGTTCTGTGTCCCTTTCTGATATCTCCCACACATTTCTTCTCCCTTCCCTTATATTCCCCTTCACTATTAACTCTGGGAAATGAACTAGGGGTGGTGGAAGGGGAGGAGGGCGGGGGGTGGGGGTGAATGGGTGATGGGCACGGAGGGGGACACTTGACGGGATGAGCACTGGGTGTTATTCTGTATGTTGGTAAATTGAACACCAATAAAAATTAATTTATTAAAAAAAAGAATTCTGAGCACAGAAGTAAAATCCAATGTACTTAAAAAAAAGAGCCAATACAAATAGATTTCAAATACATAAACGTGTTTGATCATACTCCTAATAAAAAAACACTCAAAATCATGATATGCCATCGTTCATGGTTTCAGGAGGCACATTTTGATGACATACTTAGAGGAAGTGAGATGATATGCATTGTACTTTGATGTTTTGAAGTTAAACTATAATGCAGTTAGACATATTTACCAAAATTAAGATTTTTACATACCCTATAAGACAGCAATTGTATCATTTGGTTTGTATTAGAGGATGTGACGATATTTAACTCTGGTCCGGCTATGCATACATGTGCATAAATATGCCTACATATGCAGCTGTTAAAAAGAATATAGAAACTGCATACATATTTACACAAAAATTTCAAGATATATCACTTATTAAAGACATCAATTACGGACTACTGTGTATAGTGGGCTGCCTTTTGGTGTATAAATGTTTCTGCTTACATGCCAATGCATGTATACCCAAATAATTTGAGACTATCTTTGAAAGCATTTCCAAGGACAGACAACAGCGGGTGCATCTGGGAGAATAATGAAAAGCTAGTGGCAGGGGTAAGATCGAAGCTCATTTTTCCATACTGCACGTATTACTGTTAGCAATGGGAAAAAATAAAATAAAATGTAAATAAAATATAAAAAGGAAAAAATATATAAAAAGGATTATACACTTTGCTCCACCAGTATCAAATCTATTTTTAATAAATTTATTTTTTATTGGTGTTCAATTTGTCAACATACAGAATAACACCCAGTGCTCATCCGGTCAAGTGCCCACCTCAGTGCCCGCCACCCAGTCACCCCCACCTCCCGCCCACCTCCCCTTCCACCACCCCTAGTTCTTTTCCCAGATTTCGTTTACTTTAAAGGACAGTACTGATGCTTTATTTTGGTTATCTCTTCCTAAATACAAAATACATCTTAAAGGATGTTCCTCTGCCTTGTGTTCTGGGAGAAGCATATCTTTGAACTACCTTTATCCTGATTGTTCTTTCCTTATGTCCATGTTAGCAGATTTAAATTTCACAGTATTATGTAGCTATGAGTTTGGATGGTTTATTTTCATTCTTTTTCTTATTCAATATAAACTTTTAGAAAGTACAGCTGAAATGATTTCCGAAAGTCAGCTTTGTGATTTCCGGGACTCATTTACCTTTTGAACTTGCTTTCCTGAGAACATTTCTATTTTTTGTCATTAGTAAAAATCAATTTCTTGAAGCTCGTTGCTTTAACAGACTAATTTCCTTTTCTCTACTCTGTTTATATTTAGGGGGTCCTCCCTCAAACTTGCCTCTCTCCACCTTTGAATAATGCCCTAGGTGCCTTTAATTAATCCCATGTTATATATACAGCTATATGCATAAGTACACTGTAGCTAATGTTTTTGTCCTTATTTGGTTCACAGAAAATGGTACTACTAGCCATTTCTAAACAACTTATTTGTTACTTATTATTTCTAAAAAGTCAGGATCTTTTAAAGTTGTTGGCGTAATAAGCAAACAATCTACTTACTCTATTCGAAGGCTTTCTTTTTTTTCATCTGCCTCCTTGATATCTGGAGGAAGACTTAGTTATTTAAGCATCATACCCAACTCATAATTTAAGAAAGTGCAATGCAGGTATTTTCAAAGGGCTAATACTTTTTGTTTGTTTGTTTCTCTCTTCTTTCAGTGGGATGTCACCTTTGCTGTCTTTCATTCCCATTACTTCCCAAGTTGCCTCTCATATTTTGCAGTTTTTACATACTTATCACTAAATAATTGGTTTCTTGAACATTCCTTTTGACTTCTTTGAACTACCAGGATGGAGGCCACTGGATGGATAGTTTTGCTTTCTCATTATTAAATATAGTTCCTAACAATACGGAAAATTAGGATCCTAGCTCACAGAGAATGCGACTTTTTGAAGCAGGGCTCTGTCTTAGCCAACCC
Organism: Nyctereutes procyonoides; assembly: GCF_905146905.1. Taxonomy (NCBI): domain Eukaryota; kingdom Metazoa; phylum Chordata; class Mammalia; order Carnivora; family Canidae; genus Nyctereutes; species Nyctereutes procyonoides. The sequence goes on along the minus strand of NW_026575114.1, from coordinate 2,094,817 downwards.
CAAAAATATGTGGCATTGACTTAACAGCTGCATTGGCAAAAAGTGAGAAAACTAATACTGGAGGCTTTAAAAACAGTAATCCATGTTTGTAACAGAAAAGATTTACTTAATCATCATCTGCAACAAGGAAGAAAAAAGAAAATAAAACAAAAAAAAAACCCACATGTATTTGCTGGGTCAGCTGTTCCAGGGGAGAAGCTAGAAACAGGACTCAGAATATGAACCCTTGCTAGGTTGTGTGAGCTTCTGTGGGCTGGATTAAAACCCATGTGGGAAGAGACGGGTTTATATCTGAATGAACTGGCCAGTCGGCGGGCACAGATGAAGGGATGAAGGGCTTTCCAAGCTGAAGCCACCGATTCTAACTCCAAACAATGGAAGATCCAGAGTTTCAGTAAAATATCTCTATTGGACAGTGTGCGAGAAAGGGAGAGAGAGAGAAGAGAGAGAGGGAGGGAGGAAGGGAGCACGAGAGAGTGCTCAAATTTGATAACTGAATTGAGGTGGGGCACATGGGAGCAAAGCAGCAGAAAATAAAGCAGATTTGATATGTATGATTGGGGAAAACTGCCTGCCATTAGTGACAAATGCAATGTCTAGCGAACTTGAACTTGTGAAGGGATCTCGTTAGCAAAGAAACCATGAGGTTGAACTAAACGCACCACTGATTTTTGGAATCACAGACCACTAGTCTTCCATAAGCAGTAGGCTTTAGAGGGAGTATGATACCAAGGATGGAGGGCCCCAGAATACCCGTTCACAGAAGCTGTGACCAAAGAGCACAACGGAGAAAGAAGAGTTTATTGACATGTAGAGCCAGGGGTCATGACAAACAATGGGCAAGAGTTTCTCCTCCAGGAGAAAACAGCCAGGGCCTCATAAATGCTGGTGTTAATTTTTATTGTGACAGCCCAACAAATGGGCCCTTGTTAGAAACATTAGTCTTAATTCTTATCAAATTTTTAAAAATGTTTTCAAATTAAAGAATTTGACTTGATTCCCTTATATTTGAGAAGAAGGGTGACTTCCAAAATGACTCAAAGGCCACACGTTATTGTTATTTATCATCTATACTCCAACAGAGGCTATATTGTCTATTACAAAGTATATCCTTTCCCTCTTCTCTACTAATCTGAACATGTAGATAAATGCACCCAGGCACGTGCACATACATATCCATGTATAATTCTCTAAGAGTATAGCTACTTATATCAATGTTGAGAATTATAACTGGTATGTATACAGACGCACATTGCTTTCCTTTGTATAAGGACATATTTTGTCTACTACCCGTAGGCATTGCTAAGTACAAAGAGAAAATTCAGTTTTATGAATAAAGAAGACTTCTGGAAACAAGATAGGTGATTATACAGGGAAGAGGTGGGGATTTCTCAGTGACATGGAAATGCACAAACATTTATATACTTATTATATACTGGATACTCTGTTTTGTGTTAAGAAATTTTATTCACAGTAACTACATGAGAATATTATTGTCCACATTTAAATGAGGAAATATGACAAAAATGAATTTTTTCTTCACTTTCCACAACCGATAAGTAATAGACTGAGATATATTTTATAAATGAAAGAGGTACTGGATTGATTCAATGTAGGGATGACTTAACAAAAGGACCTTCAGGAAAATCAGGTTACTCAAAAAGGGCACAGAAGTTATTCAGGGATCAAGCCAAAGATGCGTTCCCACTTCCAGGGGAAGCAAGAAAGTTAATCATTCTCTGAATTTTGCCCTAGGCCCCAAACACCTGATAACACCTAACAAGATCCAGATCCCAAACACGTTCCAGGACTTAGCTTCAAACCAACCTGGGCTGATACTGGCATCAATGCCCCTACCTTTGATTATTTATGGAGTAGCACCTATTGTTCACTTCACATCTGCCCTTGATTGGAACCTACCCTGAATTCCTGGAGGAATGTGTACCCTCCACCCTTTCCTAATATAACCCCTTAGCTCTACATGACATCAAGATTCACTCTCCTTTCCAAGTCCAAACACTCTGTCTGCTATACCTGTCATTTACACTACACAATAACCTCTCTTTTCAGTTCCTCTGGCTCATGTTTGAGTCCTACCCTACACGCAGCCAAGGACCGGCTTGGCTAGTCCTGTGGGACCTGCTCCTGGGTCCTGACTGGGTCTGCTTGCATCAAAACTATTAATATATTCTCTTCTCCTTATTACCAACTTTTATTTTAGCATGGACTTCAGATCAAAATACTGCATTTCAGCTACAAACACATTGATTTTTGAAATAAATTTACCTTTCTAATCATCATAGAAAGTCTGATTTAGTATACAATATTTTATTTTTTGGGAAAGTTACGGATTTATACAGCTGATTGGAGTAGCCCTTAAAACCTTGTAATTACAAATCTAAAATCTGAACATTAGACAAATTATTGAAGGAATCTTTGATAGACAATGACTGATTTTGTGAATGATTATGCAATTCATTAGTCTAAATTCTTTTAAACATTGCCTGCTAAAACATTATCTCTAGGTAAATTATTGATGTATTCCTTTAGTGAGAATATTATATGCAATTTAAACACCAACTATTTTAGCAGAAATTATTTTTTAATTGGCTCAACTGCTGATTGTAATCAACAATTAATTTTTCCAAAAAAAACCAATTAATTTTTCCCTTTAAGAATCTGAAGTCTGATATCCCAGACACATACATTAGGCAAAATAGAACTTAAAAAAAAGACTATATGATGATTCTAAGACATGGGGAAGCAATATAATACAAAACTATAAAAGGATGAACATTTAGATGGATTATAAATGCAACCATTTCATGAATACTTTAAAATATTATTGTAGAAAAGAAAAAAATCAAAGCATTTTTTTCAAAATATTTTAATGACAAACAATATATTTCTGACAGTGTAAAGGAAAATCTAGTTGTCTATATCTGCCCTGCCATATGCATATAATAACCCTGGAAACCAGTGAGTGACAGTGACAAATGTTAATGACTCACAGGTCTATGCATTTTTGGCTACTTCTCTACTAAGCTATATGCTGTAATTTGCGGAGATGACCTCCGCTAGATTTAGCTGTGATTAGCCACAGACTAAGTGTGGGATTAAAGTCTCCTCATGCTAGGACACAACCTGAAGGAGCTCCTCTCCTCTGGGACATGGGGTTTCAGGGAAGAGGAAGGATTCAGAGGAGTAAACAGAAACATACAGTGCCTCTTCCTGTTTCTGCTCAGAACAAGCAGAAACCACTCCAGCTCAGGGAACTCCTGTGCCCTTGTTCCAGGGATCATTTGGAACAGTTCTACCCCAAAGTTATGTCAGGTGACAGTTTTACCAAATTTTGTCCCACTATTTTACATGGGCTGAATATTTTGCATCTGCAATAAGAGCCGAATGCCTGAACCACGAGTCTCTAATGCAAATACCATGCTGTTGAGGTTTTGTCCTGGCAACATTCTACATCTGGTGCCACTCTTGGCATCAGTCTGGTTCTGTCGTGATCATGCACAACATTCCGCTGGCAACTTCGATATTCATAATGCCTTGCATTTATGTCTTGCTTCAGCGTCTGAGAGTATATTATGACTCTTGAGCACTCTACTGGGTTTATCATTGCTGGACCTGGATGTAGGATGCAAGCTGGATGAGACACTCCTCTGTGTGTTTCCTCACTTTGGGATCCAGGATGAAGGGGCCTATCTTATATGGGATGTGTTCCCAGAGTGGTGAGTGGAAACACACATCTCTAAAAACCTCTGCTCAGTAATGGTAAATCTGTTCTATTTGCATTCCAGTGGCAAAAAAAAAGAAGAAGGAAAGAAGGAAAGAAAAGAAAGAAAGAAAGAAGAAAGAAAGAAAGAAGAAAGAAAGGAAGAAAGAAAGAAAGAAGAAAGAGAAAGAAAGAAAGAAAGAAAGAAAGAAAGAAAGAAAGAAAGAAAGAAAGAAAGAAAGAAAGAAAGAAAAGAAAGAAAGAAAGAAAATACCTGGTCAAGGCAGAGTTCACTGGAAAAGTAGAATTTTTTTTCTCCATATTAAACCATGGCAAGAGTGAGGAAAAGAGAAGTATCATGAATAAATAATACAAAATAGATAAATACCCCTGCATTTTTTATGTGCTGTTAGATCTACTTTATTTCATAAATAAGTATTCTTGAGAAATTATTTCATGAAGCTAGATGACACCATTATCAAGCTGGCTCATTTAAGCCTCTCTATTTTGTAAAATTAATGCTATAGTAGTGTATACAAATCATCAATTTTAAATCTATAGCTTTCAATCTCTACACAATAGAACAATGCAAAGAAGACTGATGTTTCTGAAACAGAAGGCTGAGACAATTATTAAATAATTATAATTATAGTGATAAGTATTCAAGTGTGAATGTTTCTAAACATGTTGTGCATCTGGCTAATCAATGTCTCCACCTATATGTTAAGATGTGTTGGAAGATGAAATTATTGATATTTTCTGCTCTCAAAGGCATGGCAGTAGCAGAGGATTTGAAGATTATTTGTTATGTGACTAATATTATGCATACGGTCATCAAAAAAAAAGGAGCTGTCCTTACCTACGTACGAGGTGTCATGGATTTCATCACCAAGGAAGGATGTGTGCAATGATGGCAATTGCTATTTTTCAGCTTTGACAAAAATCTAGAATGTTATGAATCAGAACGATTCTGTAACGACTTTGAAATAAATCTGTGCACAAGTAGTTAGACATGCCTACAGGAGACATTTTGCCACTAAACTTCTTTGAATGTGAAAAGTCACTAATTGTTTTGCATTGATATTTTATTAAAACATGGCATAAACTAGATTTAATTTATACATTAGAAACTAGAATCCTTGTTCATAAGACTGGTAGACACCATTTCTTAGGCACACACAATGGGAATGAATATTACAGATACCACCTTTTAAACTCAGACCAATCTCAAGAATTCTAAAATCACACAAAATGTTTTTATACCTGTAATAGGTATACCTATTACACTGAAAGCCTTAATTGTTTGCTTAGGGAGTAGTGAGCGGTCCTCCAAAACCTGTCTTTCCTTCCTTCTGGGAACATGGGAACAACATATTTCTCTCTCTTCCCTCCCAGGGAGGAGTGTCTACCTAAGCAAATTACCGATGGAGTGTGAGCAGAAGTGATATTTTCCACTTCCATGTTGAGTCCTCAGGATTGTGGCCTTATCCTCTCCACTGACAGAGCTGCTAGGGACCAAGCTGATTCAGCTTTGAGACAATGGAAATACTGTATGGGATGTGGTTTCATGACACTGGAGATATCCAAGCTGCCAAGTGTCCACGTAGAACAAAATTGTTTTATGAATGTTGACAATTAATTTAGAACTATTACATTAAAGTGAAATAAACTTGCCTATTTTTTCCAAACACTGTGATTATGAGGCTTATATAAACACCAAAGAACTCATTATGGCCATCTGATTTAGCAATAAGGTGTAGCAATTTTAATGCGACCTTCTTAAATGGCACATACACAGAGAGGTGCTAAGATACAACCTTCTCATCAACGAGAGAATCTCTCTTCTTTTTCACTTTCTTTTCACATAGGTTAGCGATTAGTATGTTTTTGGTAACGAAAAGGATGGATCTCATTTTATGTGATTTTGCCAAATCACACAAGATCAATATGCCAGGGGCAGCCCCGGTGGTGCAGCGGTTTGGCGCTGCCTGCAGCCCAGGGTGTGATCCTGGAGGCCCGGGATCAAGTCCCACGTCGGGCTCCTGCATGCAGCCTGCTTCTCCCTCTGCCTCTCTCTCTCTTTCTGAATAAATAAATAAATCTTAAAAAAAGATCAGTATGCCAAACATCAAAAAGTACTATTGCTAAGTAATATAGCAATAAAAACATATCAGTTTTGATGTTTCTCATTTAAAGGTAAAATTAGTTATTGCAAATTTCTTTTCAACTTCATGTTTAAAGGTCGTCTTTTCAAAAAGAGATGTTTCACAGATGGAATGTATTTGAAAAATTCACTAGAAAACAAATACTCTTCAAAATGACACTTGGAAGGATTATACACAAAGCCTAAAGATTCTTATTGATAATACACACAAAAAAGGTCACTCTTCCATGTTTTAACTGCTTATCTTGAAATGTAGGGCACTTGGGTGACTCAGTCTGTTGAACGTCTTCCAGTCGCGTTATAATCCCAGGGTTCTGAGATCGAGTTCCACGTCAAGCTCCCTCTTTCTCAGGGCACCTGCTTCTACTTCTCCCCCTGCCTGCCCCCTGCTTGTGCTCATTCTCTCTCTATATCCAATAAATGAATTAAAAAAAGAACTGTAATTTTTGAAGTGCCAGGAAAAATAACTGTTAAACATGAAATAAGATGATCTATGCTTTACTTAAGATGAGTTCTTTTCTACAACTTAAACCTAGAAACGTACTTTAGGAGTGGCAGGGATGTAGGCACTGGCATAAAGCATAAGGATGAATACACACTCCTGAACAAAACCTGCCTGAAATCTATTAGTACTTTGTAAGTATTGACTGAGTTGTTTTGATGCATAATTTTAATGACTCCTGAATTTGTTGTTTTTTCCCCTTGATTCAGACAAATAAAATAAAAAAGTTTAATCATTACACACTTGTTCGTTAATGACTTTTAAGTGTCCATAGTTTGGGTTCTCCAAAGTGTAGTCCTGAGAAACCCAGGCAAAGAGAGAGGAGAGTGGGACAGAGAAGAGCCCACAGTGAATGTATTCATGAGGAAGTTGCTCCTAAGAGCAAGGACGGCACCATTCTGCCTGGCCATAGGGCCCTCTGAGCAGCACTGTGAAACTCACCCCAGGACTCTCTTACCTACTGGAAGCAGGCCAACTCTCGCACTCTCCTGTTAACTTTCACCCACAAGGGCGATAAGCTACAGAATTGCATCTGATGGTGGAGAGCAAGCTCCCTTAGTGGTGGAGAAAGCTCTCAGGCAGAGAAGGGAGACGGACCAGGGCTTCTGATTAAGAAACGCTGCAAACTGTCTCTAGCTACCGATGGCCCAAGGCAGACATGCTGGCTCATCGATAGCATCTGCCCTCTCGACTTTGTAACTATTATATTGTGTCTGTTTATTCATCCAATATTCATGGAGCACCTTTCATTGGGAAAGAGTTCTAACTGTTTAGGAAATAATGATCAACAAAACAAAATCCTCATTCTTGTGGATGGTATTTTAATGGGGGAAGAGGGACCATAAAAAAAAGCAAATGAGTATATAATTGGGTGGTATTGATAGAATTGTTAAGATTTATTTTTTTAATTTTTTAAAAAGATTTTATGTATTTATTTATGAGAGACCCAGAGAGAGAGGCAGAGACATAGGCAGAGGGAGAAGCAGGCCCCCTGCAGGGAGCCTGATGTGAGACTTGATCCCAGGACTCCAGGATCATACCCTGGGCCAAAGACAGGTGCTAAACCCCTGAGCTACCCAGGTGTCCCAAGAATTAAGATTTAGACAGTAAAACTGCCTATATCCTGCTTTCCCCCTCCCCCAAGCACCTGTGAGTGACAACCAGCAGTTTTGGGTTTAAGTAAATACTGTGCTCTACAGGCACCTGAAAACAATGAAACAGGTTGTCTCTTGAATGAATTTTTATTGGTCAAGGAAAATGTAGAACAATTAGTAGATTATATGAGGTGTTCGATTAAGTGATACATTCCTTTCTGACTTTGAGAGAAATAATGAATTTTAAACTTTTTTGGATTCTTGACTTAATCTGCAAAAATTCTGAGCATGTTTTAGAGTTAAAGAATAATATTTGAAATATTAATGTCACCAAAGAATATGCTTTGAGTCAAGCTGAATATGTCTTTTCTCACAGAAAATCTTCTTAACTGTGTTCAGAGCATATGCATTAATTATTAAATTTCCAGCCTGCAGCCTAGCACCTGACACATAGTATGTGCTACATTATCTGTCCAAAGTATATATGCATGGACTTATTTTAAGCAATAATTTTAGTATCTTGAAATTATTATTGCATGAGCATTTTAATTTCCATATTTGTTATGAAGCCATCGCTGCATACATTTTTTTCCACATCTATTTAAAATTTTAAAGTAAGTTGGCTATAGGGTTTAAAGAGGAAAAAAAATTATCCTAAAATTTAATTGAGAATGTTCTACAATAGAAACTGTTTAAGTTTTCATTACAGTGATACTTATCTTCTACTGAAATTCATGCTAATTGCAGAAAGCATGCCCAAAACACACAGTTCCTAAAATTTCCTATATGAAGTGTTTTTGGTATACAAATACCAGAAAATGTAAAAGATCAACTTTATGGGATGATATATACATAATAAGTTAAGTTGCTGACTTCTCTTGATAATTTTTCTCTGAACCAGAAAAAATATATTAAAAAATCATAAGCCTCTAAATAAATAGTGGAGCTTCTTGCCTCTAGGAATAGTTTTAATAAAACAGTAGTGCTATATAAACATCATCTCTGTTGTTTCTTCTTCTTTGAGAAATATGATGCAGATTCCTTTAAATAACCATATTTTTTGGGGGAGAGAGAGAGCATGAGTGGGATCGGGGAGGAAGGGACAGAGGGAGAGAGAGAATCCTTAGCAGGCTCCATGCCCAGGACGGAGCCCTGATTCGGGATCAATCTCATGACCTTGAGATCATCACCTGGGTTGAAATCAAGAGTCAAATGCTTAACTGATGGAGCCACACAGGCGCCCCTAAATAACCATTTTAAACAAGTGAGATGGGACACCTGGGTGGCTCAGTGGCTGAGCATTTGCCTTCGGCTCAGGGCATGACCCCAGGGTCCTGGGATCAAGTCCCCCATCGAGCTCCCTGCAGGGAACCTGTTTCTCCCTCTGCCTGTGTCTTTGCCTCTTTCTGTGTGTCTCTTGTGAATAAATAAATAAAATCTTAAAAAAAGAAATAAACAAGTAATAAGCCACATCATAGTATAATGCAAATAAAGCTTCTGACATTCCAAGGAAATTACTATGTCTACTACACCTGTATACAAACACACACACAAAGCAGAGGCTTAAGTTAAATTCTATGGTGGGTATTGTGGTTTTGATTTGTATTTCCCTGATGGCAATTGATTCAGAGTATTTTCTCATGTGCTTGTTGGCCATGTCTATGTCTTCTTCTGTGAGATTTCTGTTCATGTCTTATGCCCATTTCATGATAGGATTGTTTATTTCTTTGCTGTTGAGTTTAATAAGTTCTTTATAGATCTTGGAAACTAGCCCTTTATCTGACGACAAATACCCACCATTTGCTTCAATGTGGATGGAACTGGAGGTTAGTATGTGGAGTGAAATACGTCAATGGGAGAAGGACAAACATTATATGGTCTAATTCATTTGGGGAATATAAAAATAGTGAAAGGGAATAAAGAGGAAAGGAGAATAAATGGGAAATATCAGAAACGGAGACAGAACATGAGAGACTCCTAACTCTGGGAAACGAACTATTGGTGGTGGAAGGGGACGTGGGCGGGTCGTGGGGGTACTGAGTGATGGGCACTGAGGGCCGCACTTGATGGGATGAGCACTGAGTCTTATTCTATATGTTGGCAAATTGAACACCCATAAAAATTTATTAAAAAAGAAAACTTCAAAGGTAAAAAAAAAAAGAAAGAATTAAGAAGATAGATAAATCATTTGCCAGGTTCATTAAAAAGGAGAGGGAAAGACTCAGATCAATAAAATCATGAATGAGAAAGGACAGAAACCAGCAACACCAAAAATTGCAAACGGTTATAAAAACTTATTATGAGCAGCTATATACCAATCAATTAGGCAATCTAGAAGAAATGGACACATTTCTGGAAAATCACAAACTACCAAAACTGGAACAGGAAGAAATAGAAAAGCTGAACAGGCCGATATCCAGGGAGGAAACTGAAGCAGTCATCAAAACCCCAAGGCACAAAAGTGCAGGGCCAGATGGCTTCCAAGGGGAATTCTAATGAAAGTTTAAAGAAGAAACCACACCTATTCTACTGAAGCTGTTCCGAAAGATAAAAAGAGATGGAGCACTTCCAATATCATTCCATGAGGCCAACATCACATTAATTCCAAAACCAGACAGAGACCCCACCAAAAAGGAGAATTACAGAACAATATCCCTGATGAACACAGATGCAAAAATTCTCAACAAGATACTAGCCAGGAGGATCCAATGGTACATTAAGAAGATTATTCACCATGACCAAGTGGGATTTATCCCGGGAATGCAAGGCTGGTTCAACACTCGTAAAACAATCAATGTGATTCATCATATCAGCAAGAGAAAAAATGAGAGCCATAGGATCCTCTCAATAGATGCAGAGAAAGCATCTGACAAAATACACCATCCATTCCTGATCAAAACTCTTGAGAGTGTAGGTATAGAGGGAACATTCCTTAGCATCTTAAAAGCCATCTACAAAAAACCCACAGCAAATATCATTCTCAATGGGGAAACACTGGAAGCCTTTCCCCTAAGATCAGGAACAAGATATGGATGACCACTCTCACCACTGCTATGTAACAGAGTACTAGAAGTCCTAGCCTCAGCAATCAGGCAACAAAAAGAAATGAAGGGCATTCAAATTGGCAAAAAAGAAGTCAAACTCTCCCTCTTGGCAGATGACATAATACTGTACCTAGAAAACCCAAAGACTCCACTGCAAGATTGCAAGAACTCATACAGCCATTTGGCAGTGTGGCAGGATACAAAATCAATGCCCAGACGCCAGTGGCATTTCTATACACTAACAGTGAGACAGAAGAAAGAGAAATTAAGGAGTCAATCCCATTGACAATTGCACCCAAAAGCATAAGATACCTAGGAATAAACCTAACCAAAGAGGTAAAGGATCTATACCCTAAAAACTACAGGACACTTTTGAAAGAAATTGAGAAAGACACCAACAGATGAAAAAATATTTCATGTTCATGAATTGGAAGAATTAAAATTGTGAAAATGTCAATGATACCCAGGGCAATTTACACATTTAATGCAATCCCTATCAAAATACCATGGAGTTTCTTCAGAGGGTTGGCACAAATAATCATCTTACAATTTGTGTGGAATCAGAAAATACCCCAAATAGCCAGGGGAATTTTAAAAAAGAAAACCATATCTGGGGGCATCACAATACCAGATGTTACCTTGTACTACAAAGCTGTCGTCACCAAGAGAGTGTGGTACCAGCACAAAAGCAGACACAAAGATCAATGGAGCAGAATAGAGAATCCAGAAATGGACCCTCAACTCCATGGTCAATATTTGACAAAGCAGTAAAGATTATCCACTGGAAAAAATACAGTGTCTTCAAAAACGGTGCTGGGCAAGTTGGACATCCATATGCAGAAGAAGGAAATTAGACCATTGTCTTACACCATGCCCAAACATAAACTCAAAATGGATGAAAGATCTAAATGTGAGACTAGATCCATCACAATCCTAGAGTAGAACACAGGCAACACCCTTTTTTTAAAAAATACATTTATTTTCTATTGGTGTTCACTTTGCCAACATACAGAATAACACCCAGTGCTCATCCCATCAAGTGCCCCCCTCAGTGCCCATCACCCATTCACCCCCACCCCCTGCCCTCCTCCCCTTCCACCACCCCTAGTTTGTTTCCCAGAGTTAGGAGTCTTTATGTTCTGTCTCCCTTTCTGATATTTCCTACCCATTTCTTCTCCCTTCCCTTCTATTCCCTTTCACTATTATTTATATTCCCCAAATGAATGAGAACATATGTTTGTCCTTCTCCGATTGACTCATTTCACTCAGCATAATACCCTCCAATTCCATCCACGTTGAAGCAAATGGTGGGTATTTGTCATTTCTAAAGGCTGAGTAATATTCCATTGTATACATAGACCACATCTTCTTTATCCATTCATCTTTCAATGGACACTGAGGCTCCTTCCACAGTTTGGCTATTGTGGACATTGCTGCTAGAAACATCGGGGTGCAGGTTTCCAGGCGTTTCATTGCATCTCTATCCTTGAGGTAAATCCCCAGCAGGCAACACCCTTTTTGAACTTTGCCACAGCAACTTCTTGCAAGATACATCTAGAAAGGCAAGGGTAACAAAACAAAAATGAATGATTGGGACTTCATCAAGATAAAAAGCTCCTGGACACCAAAAGAAACTCAACAAAAGTAAAATACAACCTACAGAACACGAGAAGATATTTGCAAGTGACCTATGAGATAAAGGGTTAGTATCCAAGATCTCTACAGAACCTACTGTACTCCACAGCAAAGAAACAAACAGTCCAATCATGAAATGGGCAAAAGACTTGAACAGAAATTTCACAGAGGAAGACATAGACACGGCCACAAGCACATGAGAAAATGCTCTGCATCACTTGCCATCAGGGATATACAGATGAAAAGCACAATGAGATACCACCTCACCCCAGTGAGAATGGTGAATATTAAGAAGGAAGGAAACAACAAATTTTGGAGAGGATGTGGAGAAAGGGATACCCCCTTGCACTGTTGGTGGGAATGTGAACTGCTGCAGCCACTCTGGAAAACTGTGTGGAGGTTTGTCAAAGAACGGTAAAAATAGAACTGCCTTATGACACATCAGTTGCACTGCTGGGGATTCACCCCAAAGATACAGATGCAGTGAAACACTGGAACACCTGCAACCCAATGTTTCTAGCAGCAATGTCCACAATAGCCAAACTGTAGAAGGACCCTCAGTGTCCATCAAAGGATGAATGGATACACTCATCTATGTATACAATGGAATATTACTCAGCCTTTAGAAATGACAAATACCCACCACTTGCTTCAATGTGGATGGAACCAGAGGGAATTATGGTGAGTGAAATAAGTCAATTGGAGAAGGACAAACATTATATGGTCTCATTCATTTGGGGACGATAAAAGATAGTGAAAGAGAATAAAGGGGAAAGGAGAAAAATGAGCAGGAAATATCAGAAAGGGATGCAGAACATGAGAGACTCCTAATTCTGGGAAACAAACTAGGTGTGGTAAAAACAGAGGTGGGTGGGTTTGGGGGGGACTGGAAGATGGGTCCTGGGGGTGGCACTTGATGGGAAGATCACTGGGTATTACTCTATATGTTGGCAAATTGAACACCAATAACAAATAAATTAAAAAAAAAAGAAGCTGCAGCTGTAGTGCCAGCTAGGTGGCAATTCCTTGCAGGCTAGGACAACATTCTCCAGACAGAGATACATGTTCCAAATAAGTTTCTAATATATGATGCCGTTTCTCCCATAGCTCACATACACAGGCGCAGGAATCAAGGACTGGAACTGGGATTGGTACTGCTCACTTTATCCCTTCATGATCTACTTGAAAAGTGTTTAATTTCTGTTCCCACGATTTTAAATTCCGCTGGCTTAGAGGTCTCAGGCTCAAAGAAAGACACAAAAACAATCCTTGTGAACTGGAAATTGAAACTGCTGCCTGGCCACTTTGAGCTCTTCATGCCTCTGAATCAATAGGCAAGGAAGGAAGTTAATATGCTGGCTGTATGATTAATCCCAAATACCTCGGAGAAATTGGTTGAACTCCACAATGGAGGTTAAAATAGCATGTGTGAAAATCATAGGATAACTTAAGACATCTTTTATTATAATTACATGTTTTAATTTTCATTTCCTTCCATGTATTTTTTAATTTATACTTTAAATTCCCTGTTGAACCACTCATTATGAGCAGGAGGATATTCTTTAACCCCCATGTATTTCTGGGTTTCCAAATTTTTTCTTGTGGTTGACCTTAAGATTCATATCATTGTGGTTGGAAAATATGCATGGTATAGTCTTCATCTTTTTATACTTATTAAGTCTGATTTGTGTCCTGGTATGTGATCTATTCTGGAGAATGTTTCATATGCACTCAAAAAGACTGTGTCTTCTGCTGTTTTAGGAAGAAATGTTCTGAATGTATTTGTTAAGTTCCAAAAGAAGGAAAGACAGGAAACGACAAATACCATTTGCTTCAATGTGGATGGAACTGGGTATTATGCTGAGGGAAATAAGTCAATCGGAGAACGGCAATCATTATTTGGTGCCATTCATTTGGGTAATAAAAAATAGTGAAAGGAAATAAGGGGAAAAGGAGAGAAAATGAGTGAAAATATCAATTGAGGATGACAGAATATGAGAGACTCCTAACTCTGGGAAACGAACAAAGGGTTGTGGAAAGGGAGGGGGTTGGGGTGACTGGATGGTGGGCACTGGGGGCAGAATTGACCTAATGAGCCCTGGTTGATATGCTCTATGTTGGCAAATTGAACTCTTCTCATTAAGAACCTGACTACATCCTGTCAGCCCTTTCTGGCCTTCCAGGTTTCTGTGGAGAGGTCTGCTGTTAACCTATTACTTTTCCCCTCAAGGATAGAGAGCTCTTGTCTCTTGTTGCTTTGAGAATCTTCCTTTATCTTTGGAATTTGCAGGTTTCACCATGCAACCTCAGGGTGTTGAATGGTTTTTATTGATTTTAGGGGGGTCGGATATCTCTGTCTCCAGGATCTGCATGCCTGTTTCCTTCTCCAAATTAGGGAAGTTCTCGGCTATGATTTGTTCTAATACACTTTCTGGTCCTCTGTTCCTTTCAGCACCCTCTGGAACCCCCATTAAATGTAGATTTTTCCTTCTGAGGCTCTCATTTATTTCCTTTAACCTTTCCTTATGGTCTTTTGTTTTTCTCTTTTTCCCTCAGCTTCCTTCCTTGCCATCCACCTGCCTTCTATGTCACTCACTCATTCTAAAACCTCATTAACCTCATCATTAAGACCTTCAGTTTGGATTGCATCTCATTTAATTGATTTTTAATTTCGGCCTGACTAGATCTAAATTCTACAATCATGAAGTCTCTTGAATCCTTCATGCTTTTTTCCAGAACCACCAGTTGCCTTAATATTGTGCTTCTGAATTGGAATTCGGATATCGAATTGTAACCACAATTCTGTAACTCTGTGGGAGTGAGGACTGTTTCTGATTGTTTGTTCTTACTTTTGGTCATTTTGCTCAGTGCAGAGTGGCTAAAAACAAGTTGTACTGGAAAAAGGAAGGAATAAAAGAAAAAAGGGGGGACAAAACACAAAACAAATATAGCAACAAAAAGCAAGAAACATTTCAAAATTTAAAAAAAATAAGGAGGGGTATCATCTGATTCTATATACGGTAAGAATCAGACGAATTCCCCTGGAGCTTTCCAGCGCTACTTGGTCAAGAAATTGCTCTTGCCCTTTCCTTGCAGCTGGTCTGCGGTGGGAGGGACCTTCTGTTTTGATTGTCAGGTGTGTGCCCCTGAAAGAGCTGCCACACACCATCCCAGGTGCAGGGTTCAGTGGGAGCTGTTTATCCTGTGAGGCCCATGCTCCCTGGGGGCTCGGCTCCGTCCCTGACACAAGGTTACATAGTGAGGAAAAACAACACTTTTGGCAGCCACCTCTCCAGCCCTAGAGTCAGCTTCCTCAGTACGTCCTTCAACTCCCAATCCGCGGGAGCCTGGATGCTCCGGGCTCCGGGTGTGGGGCCACCGACCTTCACAGTTCAGAGGTGCCTGGCGGCAGGAGCATCCTGGCTGTCCTATGTCCTCCTGGCCTCTCCCTTTCCAAAGGGAAAGGATTTAGGCTGTGTCCCCTGGCTCCCCGGACTCCGGAACCTGCACCCCTGGAATTGTTCTCCTGGAGTCGTGCAAACCCCTCCTTGCCAAGCCGCTGCCCAAGCCACCACCTGAGACTCTCCTGGGGCCCGCTGGGCGTGCGCTCCAGCCGTTTACGGAACTCGGCCCACGGTGTGTGGCGTCCTCTCCCCACTTTTCTGTCAGTGTCCCCGGGGCTCCACTGCTCCTCCTGGGATCCTGCCCCAGTTTCCTGTGAGCACATTTCCATCCGGGAAGATTGGTAAACTTCCTGATTCTCCTGGTCTGGGCTTTCCTTTCCTTGAGGCTATCCTGCCCGGCCTTAGCCCGGCTCCTCGTGGGGGTTCTCCCCCCCTGGAGTCTTTATTTATTTTTCCATCTTCCTACCTTGAGAGAAGCCAAACTCTTTTCACTGTAGCGTTCCAGCTGTTCTCTCTTCAAATCACAGGCCGAATTTGTAGGTTTTCAGGATGATTTGAAAGTTATCTAGGTAAGTTAGTGGAACAAGGGAATTCGAGATTCTACGCTTCTGCCATCAGACATCACTTGTTTGTCATTATTTTGATTTCCTATTTTCCCATTCTATTTACACAACTATTTTATTTTACCTTATTTTTATTTTACTTTTTAAAAATCTGAACTCAATTTGCCAGCATATAATAAACCATTAGTTTCAGGTGTTGTGATCAGTAATTTATCATTTGTGTGTAACACCCAGTGCTCATCACACCACGTGCCCTCCTTAATGCCCCTCTCCCAGGTACTCATCCCCCACCCACCTCCCCTCTAGCGACCTGCCATTTATTTCACAAAGTTAAGGCTCTTTCAAGGTTTTTCTCTCTCTCTGATGACTTCCCATTCAGTTTTCCCTCCATTCCCCTATGATTCTATGCATGTTTCTTTTATTTCACATATGAATGAAACCATATGATAATTGTCTTTCACTGACTGACTTATTTCACTCTCTGAGTAATACCCTCCAGTAACATCCATGTCGATATAAATGGTAAAGTTTCATCCTCTCTAAAGGATGACTAATATCCCATTGTATCTATAGACCACATCTTTATCCATTCATCTGTCGATGGATATCTAGCTCCTTCCACACTGTGGACATTGCTGCTGTGAACATTGGGGTGCAGGTGTCCCTTCTTTTCACTACCCCTGTATCTTTGGCGTAAATAAACAGTAGTGCAATTGCTAGTCATAGGGTAGCTCTGATTTTATGTTCTTGAGAAACCTGCACACTTTTCTAGAGTGGCTGCACCAGTTTGCACTCTCACCAACAATGCAAGAGGGTTCCCCTTCTCCACATCCTTGCCAACATTTGTTGTTTCCTGCTTTGTTCATGTTACCCATTCTGACAGATGTGAGGTGGTATCTCATTGTGGGTTTTATTTTGTTTTGTATTTTCCTGATATTGAGTGATGTGGAGCATTTTTTTTTCATGTGTCTGTTCTCCACATGTAGGCCTTTTTTGGAGAAATTTCTGTTCATGTCTTCTACCCATTTCTTCACTGGATACTTGTTTTGAGTGTAGACTTCCATAAGTTCTTTATGGATCTTGAATACTAGCCTTTTGTCTCTTATGTCATTTGCAAATGCTTTCTCCCATTTTGAAGGTTGCTTCTTAGTTTTACGGACTTTTTCCTTTGCTTTTGAACTTGATGAAGTCCCAATAGTTCAGGTTGGCTCTTGCTTCCCTTGCTTTTATAGACATGTCTTGCATAAGTTGCTATTGCCAAGGTCAAAGAGGTTGCTGCCTGTGTTTTTCTGTAGGATTGTTATGGATTGCTATTTCACCTTTAGTGAGTTTCATCCATTTTGAGTTTATGTTTGTATGTGGTGTAAGAGAATGGTCCAATTGAGTTCTTCTGCATGTGGCTGTCCAATTTGTTGAAGAGACTGTCCTTTTTTCCAGCGGATATTCTTTTCTGCTTTGTCGAAGACTAGTTGACCATAGAGTTGACGGTCCATTCCTTGATCAATGTGTCTGTTTTTCTGCCAGTATGATACTATTTTGATGATGACAGCTTTGTCTATGACATGCAGAAAAAGCCTTAGACAAAATGTAGCCTGAAGTACAGACATTGTGATATAAACTGCTTTTGATTTCTTTTGCAACGTTCCTATGGCTAATTGGGGTCTTTTCCAGTTCCGTGCAAATCTTAGAGTTATTTATTTTTGCTCTGTGAAAAATGTCAATGGTATTTTGATAGGGACTACTTTGAAAGGGTACATTGCCATGGGTAGCATGGACATTTTCACAATATTGATTTTTCAAATCCATGAACATGCAATGGTAACTCATCTCTTTGCTCTTCCACAATTTCTTTCATAGGTGTTCTGTAGTTTTTAGTTACAGATCCTTTACCTCTTTCATTATGTTTATTACTAGGTATTTTATGGTTTCTGGTGCAATTCTAAGAAAGATCAACCCTAAATTTCCCTGTCTTCTGTATCTTGTTAGGTGTCTACAAATACGACTGATTCCTCTGCATTGATTTCTCATCCTGCCACATTGCTGTATTACAGTACGAGTCCTAGCAAAGTTAGAAACTCTTGTGTTTTCCACATAAAGTATCATGTTACCTGAGAAAAGTGGGATTTTGACTTCTTCTTTGCCAGTTTGAATGCCATTTATTTCCTTTTGTTTTCTGATGGCTGAGGCTACTAATTCTATTACTCTATTGAAGAATGGTGGTGAGAGTGGGCATTCTTGTTGTGTTCCTGTCCTTAGGGGAAAGGCTGCCACTTCTTTCCCATTGAGAATGATATTCACCATGGGTTTTGAATATGGATTTTATGATGTTAGGTCTATTTCCCAATCCGTACACTGTGGAGAGTTTTAATCAAGAAAGGATGCTGTATTTTGCCTAAGGTTTTTTCTGCATCAATTCCGAAGATCATAAGATTCAGGCCCTTTCTTTTATTAAGGTGATCTATCACGCTGGTTGACTTTTAAATGTTGAACCACGCTTGCAGTCCAGGATCTTTTCCACATGGTCTTAGTGAATAATCCTTTTGATGTACTGTTGGATTCCCTTAGCTAATATATTGGTGATAATTTTGGCATCCATGTTCATCAGGTATATTGGTCTGTAGTTCTCCTGTTTGGTGGGATCTTTGGCTTTGGAATCAAGGTAATGGTGACCTCACAGAATGAGTTTTCAAGTTTTCCTTGCATTTCCTTGCTATATTTGCAAGATCTTCACTACCATAAGTATTATTTCTTATTCAAATGTTTGGTTGAATTCTCTGGAGGCATTCAGCCCTGGGCTGTGGTTTTCTAGGAAGTTATTGATGACTACTTCAATTACATTACTAGTAATGGATCTGTTCAGGTTTTCAATTTCTTCCTATTTCGGTTCTCCTAGCTTATAAGCTCCAGAAAAGCATCCATTTTTTTCCAGATTGCCTGATTTTGGGGCATATAATTGCTCATAATATTCTTTATAATTGTTTGCATTTATTTGGAGTTGGTTGTGATCTGCCTCTTTCATTTATGATTTTATTTGTTTGGATTCTTTATCATTTCTTTGATAAGTCTTACGAGAGTTTTCTCAATCTCATGAATTCTTCCTAAGCAGAGGCCGGCTTGCCCTAGTGCTGAGAAATGCTGGTAGTCAAGGATCCAGTGGCACATGGTGAACCTGCAATCCAGGGGCCTGCTTGGCCTAGCCCTGTCCAGGATGTGTAACCCCAAGTCCAAATCACAAGGGCAGCCCACTTACCAGGGGCCTAAGTGAGTACAGCTGAGCTGTGAGGTTGGTCTTCAGGTCCAAGGCACATGCTGATCCCCCTGTGCAGGTGCCTCCTTTTCACAATGATGAGGTGGGATGCAAGGCTCATGACTTAGAGGCATCAGCAAACCCAGTGTCCCCTGGACCCCCTTGCCTTATTCTGGGCTCTGCTGGAGTGCTGGTGGTGTGAGGCTTCTTGGTCCATCCAGCGTCTGTGTTACTCACATGCCCAGGGCCACGTGGGTTCAGAGGGTTCCCAGTCTGAGGGCTACTGGTAGGTGCTCTGTTCCGTTGACTGAATTTCTCAGTGTCCTGCTGTGTTTGAGGGTTTGTGGTCTGTGGGCTCCTGGTCAGCCAGGGATCTGGGGGAACTGATTTTCCACTACTGAGCTGGGGTAGGCAGCTCTTGGTCTGAGGGCCTGTGTTCCAATGACCAGCATCATGTCCAGTGATCAGGTGACTCCTTCTCCCAGGACTTACTTGTTTCATAAAATCCCCTCTCTGCTGGGTGCCTGGAGGCCAATGCAGACATGTACACATAGGAGTGGACTGGAGGTTTAGGGAACTCATGTGCCCTGTACTGAGCTGTGTTCAAGAGCTCCAGAGAAGCAGTGAGTTCCTTGGGCTCCCACAGGACGTGGTCTCACAGCTTTCCTGTGTTAAGCCCAGTTGTGACCCCAGAGGTGTGGGAGAGGCTATTCCCCTCTGTCTGAGTATCCATGGTATGGATTTCCAGTGTCCCTCTCCCAGAGGCCACATGGGAATATGTCCGTGAGCAGCCAGGCCAACTTCACAGTGAAAAATGGGACCAAGAGTCACCTGCTATGGGTTCGTGGACACTCAGAACTACAGACAGGGATGAAGGGAGGTGCAATCATGCAAGTGGAGGAGAAAGTTTTGGCAAGAGCCCTGGGGAAGGAGGGGTGTATAAGGGGCTTGCCATAGCAGGGGCAGAAAACAGGGCAGAGAACGTGAGGGAGAAAAGGGAGGTCTGTGCCTGAAGTGCCATCTCTTCACCACACCACAGGGGCCTGGGTGGTTGCCTTACAAAACCCTGGTGCATCATAGTGCCCTTCTATGATGTCACCACCATACCCCAGCAATCAATCAGGATCTCATTGTGGACTGGTTCATGTGGCCAATCACCATGCAGCTCAGGTGGCCAATGTCAGATGGCTTTCTCAGTGACCCTCCTGATATTGTTGCCTAGAAACCATGCTGAAACAGAAAACAGAGGAGGTGGGGGCAAGATGGTGGAAGAGTAGGGTCCCCAAGTCACCTGTCCCTTCCCAATTACCAGATAACTTTCTTTTTCTTTTTTTTAAAGCAAACCTTGACCTTTTATTTTTTTTAATTTTTATTTATTTATGAGAGAGAGAGAGAGAGAGAGAGAGAGAGAGAGAGGCAGAGACATAGGCAGAGGGAGAAGCAGGCTCCATGCACCAGGAACCCGAAGTGGGATTCGATCCCGGGTCGCCAGGATCACACCCTGGGCCAAAGGCAGGCGCCAAACCGCTGCACCACCCAGGGATCCCACCAGATAACTTTCAAATCATCCTGAAAACCTAGGAATTCAGCCTGAGATTTAAAGAGAAAACAGCAGGAATTCTACAGTGAGAGAAGAGTTCATGCTTCTTCAAATACAACATTTTTGGCCACTCTGCACTGAGCAAAATGACTAGAAGAAAAACCTCACATCAAAGGAAAGAATCAGAAACAGTCCTTCTCCCACAGAGTTACAAAATTTGGGTTACAATTCACTGTCAGAAAGCCAATTCAGAAGCACAAGTGTAAAGGTACTGGTGGCTCTAGAGAAAATCATAAAGGATTCAAGAGACTTCGTGACTGCAGAATTTAGATCTAATCAGGCTGATATTAAAAGTCACTTAAATGAAATGCAATCCATACTAGAGGTCCTAATGATTAGGGTTAATGAGGTAAAAGAATGAGTGAGTGACATAGAAGACAAGGTGATGGCAAGGAGGGAAACTGAGGAAAAAAGAGACAAATGAATAAAAGATCATGAGGATATCTTAAGGGAAATAAATGACAGCCTCAGAAGGAAAAATCTA
The DNA here is from genome assembly GCF_905146905.1 of Nyctereutes procyonoides. Lineage (NCBI taxonomy): Eukaryota > Metazoa > Chordata > Mammalia > Carnivora > Canidae > Nyctereutes > Nyctereutes procyonoides. Next base: position 2,073,359 of record NW_026575114.1, on the reverse strand, counting down.
CGTTTACCTGGGTTTTTTTTTTTTTTCGTTTACCTGGGTTTCCCGAGGGTGCTGAAAAGGACAGATCCAGAATACATATTTGAAAAAAATCATAGCTGAAAACATCCCTAATTTGGGGAGGGATACAGGCATTCAGATCCGGAAATAGAGAGACACCCCTTAAAATCAATAAAAACCACTCAACACCTCGACATTTAATAGTGAAACTTGCAAATTCCAAAGATAAAGAGAAGATCCTTAAAGCAGAAAGATACAAGAAATCTCTAACTTTTATGGGGAGAAGTATTAGCACAAAGCAGACCTCTCCACAGAGACCTGGCAGGCTAGGAACGGCTGGCAGGATATATTAAGGGTCCTAAGTGAGAAGAACATGCAGCCAAGAATACTGTATCCAGCAAGGCTCTCATTCAAAACAGGAGAGATAAAGAGCTTCCAAGATAGGCAGAAAGCGAAAGAGTATGTGACCACAAAGCCAGCTCTGCAAGAAATACTAAGGTGGAGTATGTAATAGACGAATTCCAGGGGAACAATCCACAACAACAGGGACTGGTAATAGGTATCATTATGACACTGAATACATATCTTTAAATTGTAACTCTGAACGTGGATGCACTTAACAACCTCAGCAAAAGGCACAGCTGCAGTTTCAGACTGGATAAAAAAGCAGGACCCATCTATTTGCTGTCTACAAGAGATTCATTTTAGACCCAAGGACAACTAAAGCCTGAAAATAAAAGGTTGGAGAACCATTTACCATTTAAATGGTCCTCAAAAGAAAGCAAGAGTAGCCAACCTTATATCAGATAAACTAAAATATACCCCGAAGACTGTAGTGAGAGATGAAGAGGGACACTATATCATACTTAAAGGATCTATCCAACAAGAGGACTTAACAATCATCAATATATATGCCCTGAATGTGGGAGCTGCCAAATATATCAATCAATTAATAACCAAGTTAAGACATACTTAGATAATAATACACTTATACTTGGCAGCTTCAATCTAGCACTTTCTACACTAGATAGGTCTTCTAAACACAACATCTCCAAAGAAACAAGAGCTTTAAATGATACACTGGACCAGATGGATTTCACAGATATCTACAGAACTTTACATCCAAACTCAACTGAATACACATTCTTCTCAAGTGCACATGGAAGTTTCTACAGAGACCACATACTGGGTCACAAATCAGGTCTTAACCGATACCAAAAAATTGGGATCATCCCCACATATTCTCAGACGATAATGCCTTGAAATTAGAACTAAACCACAACAAGAAGTATGGAAGGGCTTCAAACACATGGAGGTTAAGGACCATCTTGCTAAAAGATGAAAGCTTCAACCAGGAAATTAAGGAACAATTAAAAAGTTTCATGAAAACTAATGACAATGAATATACAATGGTTCAAAATCTTTGGGATGCAGCACAAGCAGTCCTAAGGGAGAAATATATGGCATTACGATTATCCATCCAAATACTGGAAAGGACTCAAATACAAGCACGAACCTTACACCTAAAGGAGCTGGAGAAAAAACAGCAAGTAGATCCTACATACAGCAGAAGAAGAGAGTTAATAGAGATTCGAGCAGAACTCAATGAATTAGAGACCAGAATAACTGTGGAACAGATAAAAAAAAAAAGCCAGGAGTTGGTTCTTTGAAAGAATTAATAAGATAGATAAATCATTAGCCAGCTTATTAAAAAGAAGAGACAGAACTCAAATTAATAAAATCATGAATGAGAAAGGAGAGATCACTACCAACACCAAGGAAATACAAACGATTTTAAAAACATATTATGAACAGCTAAACGCCAATAAATCAGGCAATCTAGAAGAAATTGATGCATTTTTAGAAAGCCATAAACTATCAAAACTGGAACTGGAAGAAATACAAAACCAAACAGGCCAATAACCAGGGAAGAAATTGAAGCAGTCCTCAAAGACCTCTAAAGACATAAAAGTCCAGGGCCAAATGGCTTCCCTGGGGAATTCTATCAAACATTTAAAAAAAGAACCCATTCCTATTCTACTAAAGCTGTTCGGAAAGATAGAGACGGAGTAATTTAAAACCCGTTCTATGAGGCCAGCATCACCTTAATTCCAAAACCAGACAAAGACCCCACCAAATAGGAGAATTATAGACCAATATCCCTGATGAACATGGATGCAAAAATTCTCCACAAGATATTAGCCAATAGGATACAACAATACATTAAGAAGAGTATTCACCATGACGATGTAGGATTTATCCTTGGGATGCAAGGCCGGTTCAACACTTGTAAAATATCAATGTGATTCATTGTATCAGCAACAGAAAAACAAGAACCATGTGATCCTCTCAATAGATACAGAGAAAGCATTGCACAAAATGCAGCATTCATTCCTGATCAAAACTCTTAAGAGTGTAGAGATACAGGGGAACATTCCTCGACATCTTAAAAGCCATCTACAAAAAACCCACAGCAAATATCATTCTCAATGGGGAAGCACTGGGAGCCTTTCCCCTAAGATCAGGAACAAGACAGGAATGTCCACTCTCACCACTGCTACTCAACATAGGACTAGAAGTCCTAGCTTCAGCAATCACACAACAAAAAGAATGTGTAAAATGGCAAAAAACAAGTTGTATTGGGAAAAAGAGAAAGAAGAACAAAAAGAAGAAAAACGAATAAAAAGGAAAATAGAAAAGAAGGAAAAAAAGAGAATAGAATACAAGAAAAAGGGGGGGGAGCAAAAAACAAAAATCAAGGGAGAGTCTCCTCTCATTTTCTATAGTGTAAATCCCTCGGCTTCCCCTGGAACTTTCCAGTGCTTCTTGGACAATAGTTTGTTTTTCCCCTGTCCACTAGCTGGTCGTCTGGGGGAGGAGCCTGCTGTGCTGACTTTTGGGTTTTAGCACTTGGGGGTGCTGCTCAGCCCCCTCCCTGGTGCAGGGCTCAATGAAAGATGTTTAAGCTGTTTAGCCGGTGAGGCCACTGTGAGGCTCAGTGGGGGTTGTTTATCCTGTGAGGTCCCAGGAGGAACAACAACAGTAGAGGCGGCCAGCTCTGGAGTCCTGGAGTCAGCTCCCGCAGTAGCTATGGAGCTTGCAGTCTGCAGAAGCCTGGATGCTCTGGGGGCAGGGGCCGCTGATCTGACCAGCTCGGGGCCACCTGGCGGCAAGAGTGTCCTTGCTGTCCTGAGCCTCCCTGGCTTCTGTCTGTCCCACGGGAGGCGCCGATCCTGGGCTGAGTCCCTGGCGCACTTTGCTCCCAGGCCTGAGCTGTTGGAATTGTGCTCCAGGCCGCCCAGGCCCCTCCATGTGGAGCCTCTGCCCGAATGCATTCTGAGCAGTCCCCAGGGCCGTGCAGCTCCCTGCATGGAGCCTCTGCCTGAGCCCCTTCCGATCTGCACCCAGGCCCGAGCAGCTCCCTCCCAGTGGAGCCGCTGCCTCAGCCGCCTCCAAGCTGCTCTGGGGCCCACTGGATGTACGCCGCAGCCCTTTAGGGAGCTCGGCCACGGTGTGGGGTGCGCTCTCCCCGGGGGCGCTGGTGCTCTCTTAGTGTCCCAGGGAGGCTGAGGGCATCCCCGCCCCTCCTGGGATCTTGCTCCAACTCCCGGGAAGATTGGTGAAACCCCTGCTTCTCCAGGATGGGGCTTTCCTGTCCTGGGGACACTCGCCGTGGCCTTAACCCAGGTCCTCGCGGGGCCCCTCCCACTTGGATGCCTTTTGTTTCTTTATTTCTTCCCCTGCCCCATCTTCCTACCGTGATAGAAGCATGAACTCTTCTCACTGTAGCATTCCAGCTGTTCGCTCTTTACTTTTTTTTTAATTTTTATTTATTTATGATAGTCACAGACACACACAGAGAGAGGGGGGGGGCAGAGACACAGGCAGAGAGAGAAGCAGGCTCCATGCACCGGGAACCCGACGTGGGATTCGATCCAGGGTCTCCAGGATCTTGCCCTGGGCCAAAGGCAGGCACCAAACCGCTGCGCCACCCAAGGATCCCCAGCTGTTCTTTCTTTAATCTCAGGCCAAATTCGTAGGTTTTCAGGAGGATTTGAAAGTTGTGTAGGTAATTTGGTGGGGACAGGTGATTTGGGGACCCTGCTCTTCCATCATCTTGCCCCCTCCTACTCTGTTTTCCGTTTAAAATTGTCTCTAGGCAACGGTATCAGGAGGGTCAATGAGAAAGCCATCTGACATTGGCCACCTGAGCTGCATGGTGATTGGCCACCTGAACCAGGCCCCTCCGAGAGCATGCCTGACTGGCCAGGGCATGGCGGTGACATCACAGATGAGAACTCTGATGCACCTGAGTTGATATAAAAGCATGACAACCTCGCAGGTGCCCATGATGACAGAGATGGCACTTCAGCCACAGATCTCCCTGCTCTCCCTCAGCTTGTCTTCCCTGTTTTCTGCCCATACCCATCGCAAGCCCCCGGACCACCCTCCTGCCCCAGTCCTCTCGCCAAGACTTTGGGCTCCACCTGCATGTTTACACATCCATTCATCCCCCGTATGGTCCTGAGAGTACATGAACCCATAGCAGGCAACTCCTGCTCCCAATTCCCACTGAGAGGTTGGCCTGGCTGCTCACGGACATATTCCCATGTGGACAGTGGGAGCGGGACACTGGGAATCGGTACCATGGATACTCAGAGGGGAAATGCCTCTCCGACACCGCTGGGGTCAACCCGGAGCTCAACACAGGAAAGCTGTGGGTCCCCGTTCTGAGGGAACCCAGGGCACTCACTGCTTCTCTGGTGCTCTCTAACCCAGCTCAGTACAGGGCGCAGGAATGCCCTAACCCTCCACTCCACCCCCATGTGTACAGTGTTTGCAGTGCCTCCAGGCACCCGGCAGAGAAGGGATTATATGAAACAAGTAAGTCCTGGGAGAAGGAGTCACCACAAAACTGGACATGGTGGGGGTCAGTGGAACACGGGCCCTCAGACCACAAGCTGCCTGCCCCAGGTCAGTAGTGTACAAATGGATGCTCCAGATCCCTGGCTGACCAGGCGCACATACACCACAAACCCTCGAACACAGCAGGACATGGAGAAATTCAGTCCCCAGAACAGAGCACCTATCAGGATCCCTCAGACTGGGAACCCTCTTAACCCTCGTGCCCCTGGGCATGTGAGTCACCCAGACACTGGATTGCTATCAAAATACCATGGACTTTCTTCAGAGAGCTGGAACTAATTATCTTAAAATTTGTGTGGAATGAGCAAAGACCCCGAATAGCCAGGGGAATATTAAAAAGAAATCCATAGCTGGGGGCATCACAATGCCAGACTTCAGGTTGTACTACAAAGCTGTGGTCATCAGGACAGTGTGGTACTGGCCCAAAAACATACACATAGATCAATGGAACAGAATAGAGAATCCAGAAGTGGACCCTCAACTTTATGGTCAACTAATAATATTTGATAAAGGAGGAAAAACTCTCCACTGGAAAATACCGTCTCTTCAATAGATGGTGCTGGGGAAAATGGACATCAACATGCAGAAGAATGAAACTAGACCACTCTCTAGCACCGTACACAAAGAGAAACTCAAAATGGATGAAAGATCTCAATGTGAGACAAGAGTCCATCAATATCCTAAAGGAGAACATAGGCAACACCCTTTTGGATCTTGACCACACTAACTTCTTGCAAGATACATCCACGAAGGCAAGAGACGGAGAAACAAAAATGGTCTATTCGGACTTCATCAAGATAGGAAGCTTTTGCACAGCAAAAGATACAGTCAAGAAAACTAAAAGAGAACCTACAGAATGGGAGAAGACATTTGCAAATGACGTAACAGATAAAGGGCTAGTATCATAGATCTCTAAAGAACTTATTAAACTCAACAGCAAAGAAACAAACAATCCAAACAGGAAATGGGCAAAAGACATGAACAGAAATCTCACAGAGGAAGATATAGACATGGCCAACAAGCACATGAGAAAATGCTCCGCGTCCCTGGCCATGAGGGGAATACAAATCAAAATCACAATGAGATAACCACCTCACATGTGTGAGAATGGGGAAATTAACAAGGCAGGAAACCACAAATGGTGGAGAGGATGTGGAGAAAGGGGAACCCTCCTGGACTCTTGGTAGGAATGTGAACCGGCACAGCCACTCTGGAAAACTGTGTGGAGGTTCATCAAAAAATTAAAAATAGATCTGCCAAAAAAGGTAAAAATAAAAAAATAAAAAATAGATGTGCACTAAGACCCAGCAATTGCAGTGCTGGGAATTTAACCCAAAGATACAGATGCAATGAAACGCCGGGATACCTGCACCCCGATGTTTATAGCACCAATGTCCACAATAGCTAAGCTGTGGAAGGAGCCTCGGTGTCCATGGAAAGATGAATGGATAAGGAAGATGTCGTTTATGTATACAATGGAATATTACTCAGCCATTAGAAACGACAAATGCCCACCATTTCCTTCGATGTGGATGGAACTGGAGGGTGTTATGCCGAGTGAATAGGGCAATCTGAGAAGGCAGACATTATATGGTCTCCTTCATTTGGGGAATAGAAAAAATAGTGAAATGAAACACTCTGTTGGTTCCTACTGGCTAGAATCTTTTTGTTTGTTTGTTTGTTTGTTTTGTTTTTTGTGTTTTTTTTGTTTTTTTATAATAAATTTATTTTTATTGGTGTTCAATTTGCCAACATACAGAATAACACCCAGTGCTCATCCCGTCATGTGCCCCCTCAGTGCCCATCACCCGTTCACCCCCACTCCTCACCCTCCTCCCCTCCACCATCCCTAGTTCATTTCCCAGAGTTAGGAGTCTATATGTTCTGTCTCCCTTTCTGATATTTCCCACACATTTCTTCTCTATATGTTCTGTCTCCCTTTCTGATATTTCCCACACATTTCTTCTCTTTCTTTCACTATTATTTATATTCCTCAAATGAATGAGAACATATAATGTTTCTCCTTCTCCGATTGACTTACTTCACTCAGCATAATACTGGCTAGAATCTTGTGAGAATTTTTCCATCCATGTTCATGAGGGATATTGGTCTGTAATTCTCCTTTTTGGTGGGGTCTTTGTCTGGTCGTGGAATTTAAGTGATGTTGGCCTCATACAAGGAGTTGCAAATGCTACATCTCGTTATCTTTCAGAACAGCTTTAGTAGAAGAGGTATGGCTTCTTTAAACGTTTGATAGAATTCCTCTGGGAAGGCATCTTGCCCTGGATTTTGTGTCTTGGTAGGATTTGAGGACTGCTTCAATTTCTTCCCTGGTTATTGGCCTGTTCAGTTTTCTATTTCTTCCTGTTCCAGTTTTGGTAGTTTGTGGTTTTCTAGAAATGTGTCCATTTCTCCAAGATTGCCTAATTTATTGGCATGTAGCTGCTCATCATAAGCTTTAAAATTCGTTTGTATTTTTTGTGGTGGTGGTGTTCTCTCATTGATCATTCATTATTTTATTAATTTGAGTCCTTTCCCTCTTCTTTTTAATAAGGCTGCCTAATGATTTATCTACGTTATTAATTCTTTCAAAAAACCAACTCCTGGATTCGTTCATCCATTACACATTTCTTCTGGTCTCTCTTTCATTGAGTTCTGCCCAAATCTTTATTGACTCTCTTCTTCTGCTGTGTGTAGGATCTATTTGCTGTTTTTTTCTCCAGTTCCTTTAGATGCCACATTCGCTTTTGTATTTGAGTTCTTTCCAGTTTTTGGATGGATGCTCATATTGCAATGAATTTCCCCATCAGGACTGCTCCTGTTGTATCCCAAAGATTTTTAACAGTTGTATCTTTATTCTCATTAGTTTCCATGAATGTTTCATTCTTCTCTAATTTCCTGCTTTACGCTTTCATCTTTTAGCAAGATGGTCCTTAAGCTCTATATGTTTGAAATCCTTCCAAACTTTTTCTTGTGATTTAGTTCTAATTTCAAAGCATTATGGTGTGAAAATATGCAGGGGACGATCCCGATCTTTTGGTATCATTAAGTCCTGTTTTGTGACCCAGTATGTGGTCCACTCTGGAGAAAGATCCATGTGCACTTGAGAAGAATGTGTATTCAATTGTGTTTGGATGGGAAGATCTGTAAATATCTGTGAAATCCATCTGGTCTAGTGTACCATTTAAAACTCTTGTTTTTAGAGATGTTGTGTTTAGAAAACCTGTTGATTGAGGAAAGCGCTTCATTCCAGGCACCAAGTATGAGTGTATCATTATCTAAGTAGGCCTTAAGTTTGGTTATTAATTGATTGATACACTTGGCAGCTTCCACATTGCGGGCATAAATTTTGGGCATAAATATTGATGACTGTTAGGTCTTCTTGTTGGATAGATCCTTTAAGTATGTTATAGTGTCCCTCTTCATCATTTACTACAGTCTTTGTGAAGAAATGTAATTTATCTGATCTAAGGATGGCTACCCCTGCTTTCTTTGGAGGACCTTTGGAATGGTTCGTTTTTCTCCAACCTTTTATTTTCAGGCTGTAGGTGTCCTTATGTCTAAAATGAGTCTCTTGTACACAGCAAAGAGATGGGTTTTGCTTTTTTATCCAGTGAGAATCGGCAGTTGCACCTTTTGGTGGGGTCATTAAACTCATTCACATCCAGAGTTACTATTGAAAGCTATGTATTCAGTGTCATCATGAAACCTATTCAGTCCCTGTTTTTGTGGATTGTTCCCTTGGACTTCCTCTATTACAGAATCTCCCTTAGTATTTGTTGCAGAGCTGGCTTCATGATCACATATTCTTTCAGTTTCTGCCTATCTTGGAAACTCTTTATCTCTCCTTCTATTATGCATAAGAGCCTTGCTGGATAAAGTATTCTTGGCTCATGTTCTTCTCATGTAGGACCCTGAATATATCCTGCCAGCCCTTTCTGGCCTTCCAGGTCTCTGTGGAGGGGTCTGCTGTTATACTAATACTTCTCCCCATAAAATTTAGAGATTACTTGTCTCTTGCTGCTTTCAGGAAATTCTCTTTATCTTTCAAATTTGCAAGGTTCACTATTAAATATCCAGGTGTAGAGCAGTTTTTATTGATATTGGTGTGGGATCTATCTTTAAATATCATTAAATAGCAGCTCCCCATCTCTTTCTCCCTAAGGTCCTGGCAGCCACCTTCCTACTTTCTATTCCTATGAATTTGACTACTTTAGATAGCTCGTATAAGTGGCATTTTAAACAAAATCTGATCTATATTTTTATTACATATGCAGTCACAAAAGCCATGGCAATATGATTTTATATGTTAGTATATTAGCACGTTAATTGTTTCAAAGAGCTTGCATTGATATTAAGTCCCCCTTTATTCAGTACTTTCTCTCCTGTCACCCTCTTACTCAGACTTCCCACTCTTCGAACCCTTTTCATCATGGCCTTCAAAACTCAATCCCACTGTAAACAAGCATTCTGTACTCTTAGTCTTAACTGAAACCTCACTTCCCTGGAGAATCTTTTCTCTCTCCAAACCTATAATGAAGGCTCTTTGTTCTCTTATAACTCACACAGTCCAAGGCCACGGTGATGGGGTATAGGAAGGAGTATATTAGTTAATAGGTAATAGTCTTTTGGTTAGTAGTAATAGAGACTCAGACTAATGTCTAGCATAACCTTAAAAAATTATGGACCTATATAACTGAAGAGAGGTATTCTCAAAGATGCAAACAAATATCAGAAATATTATTCCAACTTTCAGTCATTATTTCTACTTGTCTCTGCTCAAAATAATTTTCTCAGGATTCTATGGCCATCTTCTAGGCAGTGGGCAAGATGGCTGCTGATAACAAGGTCACATCATCTTTACCCTCATCGTGAAGAGTACATTTACAATTCAGAAGTACTGTAGTTGAATAGCTTGGGTAATAAAGCTATTCTTTGATCCAGTTACTTTCTTTGTGAACACTTTCCATAACTTTCTATTGGTCCAGCCTGGGACATAAGTCCACTAATTTGTGAGGCTGAACACCAAAATAGATAGCTCCTCCAAAATCACATGAAGTTCTTATCTTCAAAGAAAAACATAAAACAGGCTATCTACTAGAGAAGTGGCATTCTTTAGCACCTCATGTTAGTTTTAAATCATGTCTTCTTTATCTTACTCTAATAAAAGCTAACAAACCTCTCCTCCTTTGAGACATGTTAGCCAGCTCCTATTCTCAGCCATCTACTGCCATTGGTCAATACTTAAATAGGTTTGGCACAAGTTTTTTGAAATATTTATCATCATAGTGTACTACTTCCATGTCCATTTGGATGACTTCCCCAATAGCCTAAAGTCTTAAGTTCATAGTTCCTTGGTCCCCTAAAATGTAGTCATCTTAATTTTCTTTTTTTTCTAAATCTTATAAACCATGGAAATCTTCTTTTTAAAAAACCTTAAGATTCTAGTGTTAATCTCTCTGACCACAAATTCTGACGTTCTCCCACCATGTCCACACAGACATCCAACAGAAACATCAAGCCTGATATGTCTAATTGAAAAATCATGGTAGACTATATTAAGATTGTGCCCCAGGCACTGCTACAGTTCATACACCTTGTCTCTGACCTGCTTGCCCACCTGACATAGAGCAGCTGCCTGTCAACAGCGATTCCAGCTCTGACCAGATCTCCTCCTTTGGATTTTCTGAGTCCTAGTCTAGGCGTACATGCAATAACATGTAAAAGGCACCAGCTTTAATCTCAGGTCATCCAGATGTTGTGAGCATCAAACAAGTTCCCTCTGGCCACATGAGTTCCAGTTTGTTTCCTCAGGTTCCACTCTGTCTCTATGGATCTCAGCTTGCATTTTCCTTTCCTATGTGTCCTGCTGACCTACACTAACTGCAAGCCCACCATCATACGCAGAGGGGACTTAAAAATATTATTTATCCAGTTTCCCTTCATGATGATTAGCAACTTTTCTCTGATCTTCCAACATCACTGTTAAGATCTCTGTGCCTCCAGGTTCTTGTACACTTTGTACGATCTAATCCCTACAATAAATCTATTTCATATAGCTCATAGGGGTACTCATTCCCTAATCAAGCTGTAACTGAGACACCTGATTGGAGGTTATTGCACAAAACTCTGAGAAGTATCTATAGAAAAATAAAAGTCTTTAAGAAGCAAAAGAATTCACATCAAAGGAGAATTTATATTCTTAGATGTGTTTGAAAAGTTCTGTATGATTGGAAATGAGAGGAATAGCAGGACTGAAAAACACTAATAAATTTTATGTCTCAAATCACTTAGGATGCTATTTCTATGTATCCTCATCCCTTTTTCCATTCCACACAAAATCAAGAATCATTAACAATTTTTTACTAACTGGTCGTATGCTTTTTCCCACCAACCTCAACCAAACATTTTATGTTACATCTCAGTACATATTGGTAGATTCAGCCTATTTTCAACTTTTCTTCTTCTGTATACCCCATAAGATTACAATAAGGATTCTCTAAAATTATAAAAACACAATAACTAAAAGAAAATAGTGGGGGCATCCAAAAACAAGTACTTTAACATATTTCTGGAAGATGGAAATTGAGAAAGAATACCTCTTGTGCTAAAGCTCTAACCCAAAATAAGAGAGAAGGAGGTTTCAGCAGATATGGGAAACACCTTGTCCAGCAGAAATCAAGATGCTTCAGAATAGAGACTATAGGTAGAAGAAAGGTCAGGAGAAAGTGGACATGAAAACGAGATTAAATGAAGACCTGTATAAGACATAGACACCTGTCTTCTCACACAGAATGACTTGTAGTTAGGCATTTCACTGGTGCCAGAAAGCAAAGTCCCTCTCCTTCTAGTGTTAGCTAAAAGAAAAGGCAGCTGGCTCACTTCCCTCTAGCTATAATGTAAAGCTTCTAGCCACCAAACCTCTTCACATACAGAACACACCATAACCTTTTAATTCCCTCAGTTTTAAATAGAAATGGGCAACACATGACTACCAGAAAACTGAAGGAAGGTTGCAGTGTAACAGAAAGACCAAGATAAATAGCAAAATTTTCCCCTAAACAAAAAGAATATCCAGGAAACAGCAGAAGAGAGCCTTAAGTAAAACTTTAGTGTCCTTACACAGAATATACTAAAGAAAAGATCAACAAAATTGAGAATCAATATAAAGTCTAATTATTAAGAATTCTAAAGACATGAGAACAATTTATCAAAGAATTAAGATAATTCTCCAGAGATGAAAGGAGGACCTGTCTCCAATCTGGTAGGGTCTACTTGCAACCAATGGTATGAATTTAAAAAGAACCATACTTGGGCACATTATTATAAAACTTCAAAACTCCAAAAGTTAAAAGATATTAAAATGCTTCCACAGAGGGCTGGGAAAGACAATTGTGTACACAGAAATTAGAATCAGAAGCATTGATTCCTGGGATGCCTGGGTGGCTCGGTGTTTGAGTGTCTGCCTTTGGCTCATTCTGAGGTCCTGGGATCAAGTCCTGCATCAGGCTCCCGGCAGAGAGCCTGCTTCTCCCTCTGCCTGTGTCTCTGCCTCTCTCTGTGGGCTCTCATGAATAAATAAATAAAATCTTTTTAAAAAAATACATTGATTCCTTTTTGTTTTATTAGCGACAGACACCACATAGTACAGCAATATTTTTAAGGTTCTGTGGGAAGCTTTTTTCCAACTTAGCATTCTCTACCCAGCCAAACCATTAATCAAGTGGGAGAGAATGAAAAAGAACTTTTTGGTCTGAAAGCACTGATAGATTTATCTCCATACCCCCTTCCTTTGGAAGTTCCATGAGGAGTGGTGACAGGTGTGAGAGTTGTGTGAGGTAAACCCTCATGACTCCTAGCAGGATGACACTAGGAAGTGTCAAATGGTAAGTCAAGAAATCGCATTATACATGATTTATTGGAGACATGGAGTTAACCACCAGAATAACAAAAAAATTGAAGTTGTAAAAGTAGCGACTTCTAAAGAAGGACTTAGGTGGTCGGGTAAATACAACTCTAACCACGTACATATATTAACCTGAAGTAATTTTTATTTTATTTATTTTTATTTTTATTTTTTTTAATTTTTATTTATGAGAGTGAGAGAGAGAGAGAGAGAGAGAGAGAGAGAGAGAGAGAGAGGCAGAGACATAGGCAGAGGGAGAAGCAGGCTCCATGCACTGGGAGCCCGATGTGGGACTCGATCCCAGGTCTCCAGGATCGCGCCCTGGGCCAAAGGCAGGCGCTAAACCGCTGCGCCACCCAGGGATCCCTGAAGTAATTTTTATTTTTATTTTTTTATCAGTTTTTATTTTATTTTATTTTTAATAAATTAATTTTTATTCGTGTTCAATTTACCAACATACAGAATAACACCCAGTGCTCATCGCGTCAAGTGTCCCCCTCAGTGCCCGGCACCCATTCACCCCCATCGCCCACCCTCCTGCCCTTCCACCTCCCCTAGTTAGTTTCCCAGAGTTAGGAGTCTTTATGTTCTGTCTCCCTTTCTGATATTTCCCACACATTTCTAATCCCTTCCCTTATATTCCCTTTCACTATTATTCATATTCCCCAAATGAATGAGAACATACACTGTTTGTCCTTCTCCGACTGACTTACTTCACTCAGCATAATACCCTCCAGTTCCATCCACGTTGAAGCAAATGGTGGGTATTTGTCATTTCTAATGGCTGAGTAATATTCCATTGTATACATAAACCACATCTTCTTTATCCATTCATCTTTCGATGGGCACCGAGGCTCCTTCCACAGTTTGGCTACTGGGGACATTGCTGCTAGAAACATCAGGGTGCAGGTGTCCCAGCGTTTCATTGCATCCGAACCTTTGGGGTAAATCCCTAACAGTGCAATTGCTGGGTCGTAGGGCAGGTCTATTTTTAACTCTTTGAGGTACCTCCACACAGTTTTCCAGAGTGGCTGCACCAGTTCACATTCCCACCAACAGTGTAAGAGGGTTCCCTTTTCTCTGCACCCTCTCCAACATTTGTTGTTTCCTGCCTTGTTAATTTTCCCCATTCTCACTGGTGTGATGTGGTATCTCATTGTGGTTTTGATTTGTATTTCCCTGATGGCAAGTGATGCAGAGCATTTTCTCGTGTGCATGTTGGCCATGTCTATGTCTTCCTCTGTGAGATTTCTCTTCATGTCCTTTTTTTTAACTTTTTTTTGTTTTATTTATTTATGATAGGCACACAGTGAGAGGGAGAGAGAGGCAGAGACACAGGCAGAGGGAGAAGCAGGCTCCATACACCGGAGCCCAACGTGGGACTCGATCCCGGGTCTCCAGGATCGCGCCCTGGGCCAAAGGCAGGCACCAAACCGCCGCCCCACCCAGGGATCCCCTCTCTTCATGTCTTTTGCCCATTTCATGATTGGATTGTTTGTTTCTTTGCTGTTGAGTTTAATAAGTTCTTTATAGATTTTGGAAACTAGCCCTTTATCTGATAGGCCATGTGCAAATATCTTCTCCCATTCTGTAGGTTGTCTTTGAGTTTTGTTGCCTGTATCCTTTGCTGTGCAAAAGCTTCTAATCTTGATGAAGTCCCAATAGTTCATTTTTGCTTTTGTTTCTTTTGCCTTCGTGGATGTATCTTGCAAGAAGTTCCTGTGGCCAAGTTCAAAAAGGGTGTTGCCTGTGTTCTCCTCTAGGATTTTGATGGAATCTTGTCTCACATTTAGATCTTTCATCCATTTTGAGTTTATCTTTGTGTATGGTGCAAGAGAGTGGTCTAGTTTCATTCTCCTGCATGTGGATGTCCAATTTTCCCAGCACCATTTATTGAAGAGACTGTCTTTCTTCCAGTGGATAGTCTTTCCTCCTTTATCGAATATTAGTTGACCATAAAGTTCAGGGTCCACTTCTGGGTTCTCTATTCTGTTCCATTGATCTATGTGTCTGTTTTTGTGCCAGTACCACACTGTCTTGATGACCACAGCTTTGTAGTACAACCTGATATCTGGCATTGTGATGCCCCAGATATGGTTTTCTTTTTTAAAATTCCCCTGGCTATTGGGAGTCTTTTCTGATTCCACACAAATCTTAAAATAATTGGTTCTAACTCTCTGAAGAAAGTCCATGGTATTTTGATTGGGATTGCATTAAATGTGTAAATTGCCCTGGGTAACATTGACATTTTCACACTATTAATTCTGCCAATCCATGAGCATGGAATATTTTTCCATCTCTTTGTGTCTTCCTCAATTTCTTTCAGAAGTGTTCTGTAGTTTTTAGGGTATAGATCCTTTACCTCTTTGGTTAGGTTTATTCCTAGGTATCTTATGCTTTTGGGTGCAATGGTAAATGGGATTGACTCCTTAATTTCTCTTTCTTCAGTCTCATTGTTAGTGTATAGAAATGCCATTGATTTCTGGACATTGATTTTGTATCCTGCCACGCTACCAAATTGCTGTATGAGTTCTAGCAATCTTGTGGTGGAGGCTTTTGGGTTTTCTATGTAGAGTATCATGTCTTCGGTGAAGAGGGAGAGTTTGACTTCTTCTTTGCCAATTTGAATGCCTTTAATGTCTTTTTGTTGTCTGATGCTGAGGCTAAGACTTCCAGTACTATGTTGAATAGCAGTGGTGAGAGTGGACATCCCTGTCTTGTTCCTGATCTTAGGGGAAAGGCTCCCAGTGCTTCCCCATTAAGAATGATATTTGCTGTGGGCTTTTCGTAGATGGCTTTTAAGATATCGAGGAAAGTTCCCTCTATCCCTACACTACAGAGTTTTGATCAGGAATGGATGCTGTATTTTGTCAAATGCTTTCTCTGCATCTAATGAGAGGATCATATGGTTCTTGGTTTTTCTCTTGCTGATACGATGAATCACATTGATTGTTTTACGAGTGTTGAACCAGCCTTGTGTCCTGGGGATAAATCCTACTTGGTCATGGTGAATAATTTTCTTAATGTGTTGTTGGATCCTATTGGCTAGTATCTTTATTTATTTATTTATTTATTTATTTATTTATTTATTTATTTATTTATGATAGTCACAGAGAGAAAGAGGCAGAGACACAGGCAGAGGGAGAAGCAGGCTCCATGCATCGGGAGCCCGATGTGGGATTCAATCCCGGGTCTCCAGGATTGCGCCCTGGGCCAAAGGCAGGCGCCAAACCGCTGCGCCACCCAGGGATCCCTATTGGCTAGTATCTTGTTGAGAATTTTTGCATCCATGTTCATCAGGGATATTGGTCTGTAATTCTCCTTTTTGGTGGGGTCTTTGTCTGGTTTTGGAATTAAGGTGATGCTGGCCTCATAGAATGAATTTGGAAGTACTCCATCTCTTTCTATCTTTCCAAACAGCTTTAGTAGAATAGGTATGATTTCTTCTTTAAACGTTTGATAGAGAGAAGAGGGGCAAGATGGCGGAAGAGCAGGGTCCCCAAGTCACATGTCGCCACCAAATTACCTAGATAACCTTCAAATCATCCTGAAAATCTACGAATTCGGCCTGAGATGTAAAGAGAGACCAGCTGGAATGCTACAGTGAAAAGAGTTCGCACTTCCATCAAGGTAGGAAGACGGGGAAAAAGAAATAAAGAAACAAAAGGCCTCCGAGGGGGAGGGGCCCCGCGAGTGTCCCCAGGACAGGAGAGCCCCGTCCCAGAGAAGCAGGAGCTGCACCAACCTTCCCGGGCGGAAAGGGGCTCGCAGGGAGTTGGAACAGGACACAGGAGGGCGGGGATGCCCTCGGGCTCCCTGGGACACTAACAGACACCTGCGAGCGCAGGAGAGTGCGCCGAGCTCCCTAAGGGCTGCAGCGTGCACCGAAGCAGCTCGGAGGGGCTCGGGAGCGGCTCCAGGGAGGGAGCTGCAGGGCGGGAGCGCAAATCCAACAGGGCAGGCCCAGAGACAGGGCGCCGGGACACAGCCCAGGATCCGGCCTCCACCCGGGACAGGCAGAGGCCGGGAGGGCCCAGGACAGCGAGGACGCTCCTGCCCCGAGCTGAGCACATCAGCGGCCCCGCCCCGGAGCCTCCAGGCCCTGCAGACGGAGAGCTGAGAGCCCAGAGCCCCGAGCCCCGAAGTTCCTGCGGAGGCTGAATCCAGGCTTCCAGAGTTGCCATAGCAACTGCAACTGTTCCTCCTGGTGCCTCACGGGGTAAACAACCCCCGCTGAGCCCTGCAGCAGGCAGGGGCAGAGTAGCTCCCCCAAGTGCTAACACCTGAAAATCAGCACAACAGGCCCCTCCCCCAGAAGACCAGCTAGATGGACCAGTCATACTCCCCCGTGTTCCAATACAACTTGTTTTGGGCCACTCTGCACTGAGCAAAATGACTAGAAGGAAAACCTCACCTCAAAAGAAAGAATCAGAAACAGCCCTCTCTCCCACAGTTACAAAATCTGGATTACAATTCAATGTCAGAAAGCCAATTCAGAAGCACTATTATACAGCTACTGGTGGCTCTCGAAAAAAGCATAAAGGACTCACGAGACTTCATGACTGCAGAATTTAGATCCAATCAGGCAGAAATTAAAAATCAACTGAATGAGATGCAATCCAAACTAGAAGTCCTAACGACGAGGGTTAACGAGGTGGAAGAACAAGTGAGTGACATAGAAGACAAGTTAATGGCAAAGAGAGAAACTGAGAAAAAAAGAGACAGACAATTAAAAGACCATGAAGACAGATTAAGGGAAATAAATGACAGCCTAAGGAAGAAAAACCTACGTTTAATTGGGGGGTTCCTGAGGGCGCCGAAAGGGACAGAGGGCCAGAATATGTATTTGAACTAATCCTAGCTGAAAACTTTCCCAATCTGGGAAGGGAAACAGGCATTCAGATCCAGGAAATAGAGAGATCCCCCCCCAAAATCAATAAAAACCGTTCAACTCCTCGACATCTAATAGTGAAGCTTGCAAATTCCAAAGATAAATAGAAGATCCTTAAAGCAGCAAGAGACAAGAAGTCCCTGACTTTCATGGGGAGGAATATTAGGGTAACAGCAGACCTCTCCACAGAGACGTGGCAGGCCAGAAAGGGCTGGCAGGATATATTCAGGGTCCTAAATGAGAAGAACATGCAACCAAGAATACTTTATCCAGCAAGGCTCTCATTCAAAATGGAAGGAGAGATAAAGAGCTTCCAAGACAGGCAGGACCTGAAAGAATATGTGACCTCCAAACCAGCTCTGCAAGAAATTTTAAGGGGGACTCTTAAAATTCCCCTTTAAGAAGAAGTTCAGTGGAACAATCCACAAAAACAAGGACTAAATAGATATCATGATGACACTAAACTCATATCTGTCAATAGTAACTCTGAACGTGAATGGGCTTAATGACCCCATCAAAAGGCGCAGGGTTTCATACTGGATAAAAAAGCAGGACCCATCTATTTGCTGTCTACAAGAGACTCATTTTAGACAGAAGGACACCTACAGCCTGAAAATAAAAGGTTGGAGAACCATTTACCATTCAAATGGTTCTCAAAATATACCCTAAAAACTATAGAACACTTCTGAAAGAAATTGAGGAAGACACAAAGAGATGGAAAAATATTCCATGCTCATGGTTTGGCAGAATTAATAGTGTGAAAAGGTCAATGTTACCCAGGGCAATTTACACGTATAATGCAATCCCAATCAAAATACCATGGACTTTCTTCAGAGACTTAGAACAAATTATTTTAAGATTTGTGTGGAATCAGAAAAGACCCCGAACAGCCAGGGGAATTTTAAAAAAGAAAACCATATCTGGGGGCATCACAATGCCAGATTTCAGGTTGTACTACAAAGCTGTGGTCATCAAGACAGTGTGGTACTGGCACAAAAACAGACACATAGATCAATGGAACAGAATAGAGAACCCAGAAGTGGACCCTGAACTTTATGGTCAACTAATATTCGACAAAGGAGGAAAGATGATCCACTAGAAGAAAGTCTCTTCAATAAATGGTGCTGAGAAAATTGGACATCCACATGCAGAAGAATGAAACTGGACCACTCTCTTGCACCATACACAAAGATAAACTCAAAATGGATGAAAGATCTAAATGTGAGACAAGATTCCATCAAAATCCTAGAGGAGAACACAGGCAACACCCTTTTTGAACTTGGCCACAGTAACCGGAGAAGGACAAACAGTGTATGTTCTCATTCATTTGGGGAATATGAATAATAGTGAAAGGGAATATATGGGAAGGGAGAAGAAATGTGTGAGAAATATCAGAAAGGGAGACAGACATAAAGACTTATAACTCTGGGAAATGAACTAGGGGTGGTTCAGGTGGAGGAGGGCGGGGGGTGGGGGTGAATGGGTGATGGGCACTGAGGGGGACACTTGACGGGATGAGCACTGGGTGTTATTCTGTATGTTGGTAAATTGAACACCAATAAAAATTAACTTATAAAAAAAAGAAAAAAAAACGTTTGATAGAATTCCCCTGGGAAGCCATCTGGCCCTGGACTCTTGTGTCTTGGGAGGTTTTTGATGACTGCTTCAATTTCCTCCCTGGTTATTGGCCTGTTCAGGTTTTCTATTTCTTCCTGCTCCAGTTTTGGTAGTTTGTGGCTTTCCAGGAATGCGTCCCTTTCTTCTAGATTGCCTAATTTATTGGCGTAGAGCTGTTCATAATATGTTTTTAAAATCGTTTGTATTTCCTTGGTGTTGGTAGTGATCTCTCCTTTCTCATTCATGATTTTATTCATTTGAGTCTTCTCTCTCTTCTTGTTAATAAGGCTGGTTAATGGTTTATCTATCTTACTAATTCTTTCAAAGAACCAACTCCTGGTTTTGTTGATATGTTCCACAGTTCTTCTGGTCTCGATTTCGTTGAGTTCTGCTCGAATTTTAATTAACTCTCTTCTGCTGGGCGTCGGGTCCATTTCCTGTTTTTTCTCTAGCTCCTTTATGTGTAAGGTTAGCTTTTGTATTTGAGTTCTTTCCAGTTTTTGAATGGATACTTGTTGAAGTAATTTTTAAATGTACTACCAGAGCTCCAATTAAAATCCTTTGTCTAATGTTTTATAATAATAACTACATGGACTGTGGTGAGCAGAATAATGCCCACAATGAGGACTATATCTTGTGAATATGTTATCCTATGTGGCAAGAAGGGACTTTGCAGATATGATTAAGGTTCAGGATCCTGAGATGGGGAGATTAGCATAAGTTATCTAGGTGGGCCTGACATAATCACAAGGTCCTTAAAAGTAGAAGAGGAGGGCAGCCCCGGTGGCTCAGCTGTTTAATACTGCCTTCAGCCTGGGGTGTGATCCTGGAGACCTGGGATCGAGTCCCACGTTGGGCTCCCTGCACAGAGCCTGCTTCTCCCTCTGCTTGTCTCTCTCTCTCTGTCATGAACAAAGAAATAAAATCTTAAAAAAAAGTAGACAAGGAAAGCAGAAGGGAGTCAGAGGAGATGTGACTAGGAAGAGTAGGTGGAGAGGTGTAACTTTGCTGGCTTTAGAGATGGAAGAAGATGCCAAAAACGTAGGCAGTCTCTGGAAACTGGAAAGGCAAAGACATTGATTCAACCCCAGAGATTCCAGAAAGGAATACGGTCCTATTGACCCCTCAATTTTATTTCAGCAAGATCCATTTCATGCTTCCAACCTGCCAAAGTATAAGAAAGATTTTTGTTTTATTTTACCATGTTTGTGGTCGTTTGTTACAGCAACAATAGAAGACTAATACATAGACTTACATGTGACCGGAATTAACTCCTTTTGATGTTTTCCCATCTTAGACTATTCTTTTCAGCTATTATGATCAGGTTTTCCATTTTAAAGGGAAGCAAAACAGACCCTTTGCTTTTCCTATTTTATAGGTACTGGCTTTTTTGTTTAGTATTTCAGGGAGTTTACCACCATAGTATCAAATCTTCCTTGGTATCAATTTTGGATCCATTATAATGTGTCTATTTTCAGTGAAGCCATGATGGAACATTTTTTGATGATCTTCTTTCCTAGAAACCTGAATAATTCATCTGATTGCCCATGTTTTTTTTCAAGAGCTTCAACATCCAGAAACCACATTTTCAGAAACAAAAAAGAAAGTGATTAAGTGAAAGAAAAAATGATTCTGTTTTTTTCTGACACAATTAGTTTTATTTCTCTGTATCGAGTCTTCTAGACATAACTTCAGGTGTCACAGCAAGGTCAGAAGCTTTTGTTAAACACTCCACTTAACAAACATGTATTTTCATTTAATTATACCTTAAAGTAATTTTATGGTTGTCATTATATATGTACAAATTTTCACTTTCTCTAAACTGAAATTCTCTTTGCCTCTTTATGGGGAAAACATGGACTTTGAGCTAAATATATCTAGATTCTGGACCTGGCTCTCTCATTTACAGTCCACATAACCTTGGGCATGTTATTTAAGCTCTCCGAGCTTTCTCCAACTATAAATACAGAGGTTGTAATACTTTATACTGCCTACCTCACCTCTGCACTATTGACATTTTTTAATAATAAATTTATTTTTTATTGGTGTTCAATTTGCCAACATACAGAATAATACCCAGTGCTCATCCTGTCAAGTGCCCCCCTCAGTGCCCGTCACCCATTCACCCCCACCCCCACCCTCCTCCCCTTCCACCACCCCTAGTTAGTTTCCCAGAGTTAGGAGTCTTCATGTTCTGTCTCCCTTTCTGATATTTCCTACCCATTTCTTCCCCTTTCCCTTCTATTACCTTTCACTATTATTTATATTCCCCAAATGAATGAGACCATATAATGTTTATCTGTCTCTGATTGACTTATTTCCTTCAGCATAATACCCTCCAGTTCCATCCACGTTGAAGCAAATGGTGGGTACCTGTCATTTCTAATGGCTGAGTAATATTCCATTGTATACCTAAACCACATCTTCTTTATCCATTCATCTTTCGATGGATGCTCTTTGTTGTAAGGAGCTGTCCTCATGTTTTTCAGCAACTCTGGTCTCTCTAATGTTAGATGGGAGTACATCCCCCACCCCTCGTTACAATCAAAATTTTTTTCAGACATTGTCAAATGCCCTCCCTGGGGCAACAATTACTTGTTTCTTGAGTGGGTTAAATGAAATTATGTGAGTCATTTAGCACATTTTGACACATAATAGGTACAGAATAAATGTGATTTTTGTATTATTGGTAGACCTGGATTCTCAATAATGACAACAACCACGTTGTATTGCATAAAAACAAAGAATGAGAAATCAGAGAATGAAACTTTTTAAGTTATTATCAGGGACAAGATTGGCTATAATTCAGAAAGGAAATAATTCAGTATTAGTTCGATTAGGATTATAGGAGTTTGGTTGTGTCTATTCTAAGGAAGGAAAGGAGGGAACCTGAATAAGTTAAAGCATTTGTGAATTTGACAGATACCAATTTCTTTTTTTTTTAACTTTTTTAAAAATTTATTTATGATAGTCACACACAGAGAGAGAGAGAGGCAGAGACATAGACAGAGGGAGAAGCAGGCTCCATGCACCGGGAGCCCGGCGTGGGATTCGATCCAGGGTCTCCAGGATCGCGCCCTGGGCCAAAGGCAGGCGCCAAACCACTGCGCCACCCAGGGATCCCAACAGATACCAATTTCAACACTAGCTGACATTTTTTTCTTCTTTTAGTCCCCTGAGAAAAACACAGCCATTGGAATTGTTTTTTTAATAATAAATTTATTTTTTATTGGTGTTCAATTTGCCAACATACAGAATAACACCCAGTGCTCATCCCATCAAGTGCCCCCCTCAGTGCCCATCACCTCTTCACCCCCATCCCCTGCCCTCCTCCTCTTCCACCATCCCTAGTTCATTTCCCAGAGTTCTTTATGTTCTGTCTCCCTTTCTGATATTTCCTACCCATTTCTTCTCCCTTCTCTTCTATTCCCTTTCACTATTATTTATATTCCCCAAATAAATGAGACCATATAATGTTCGTCCTTCTCCGATTGACTTATTTCACTCAGCATAATACCCTCCAGTTCCATCCATGATGAAACAAATGGTGGGTATTTGTTGTTTCTAATGACTGAGTAATATTCCATTGTATACATAGACCACATCTTCTTTATCCATTCATCTTTCCATGGACACTGAGGCTCCTTCCACAGTTTCAGCCATTGGAATTTCAAATTAAATTCAAGCCTTATTTCCAACTGTCTGATAATGTAGAAAGAGTTCAGCATTGAGAAACAGGCAGGAAAATGTCTAAACATTCCGAACCTATTTCCCTATCTGCAATATAAGGAGCAATAATATTATTACTTGATAGTGTTTTGTGAATATTCTGTATTTCATCTGGCAACCTACGATAGAACTCAAGGATTAAGCACCTGAGACTCTACCATTTATTGGTACCTCCTATAAACCAGGCATTGGTCGAAGAGCTTGGCATATATTAACTCAATCTTTAAAACAAAGACAAGAACTCCAAGAGCAGGACAGCACTAATCTAACCCTTTTTTTAGAAAGGCACCAAGGTGCTAAGGAACTTGCCAAAGGTCACATGACCAGGGGGTGATGGAGCTAGAATCACAACCTTCCAATTCCAGAGTTTAAACTTATAACAAGTAACATATCCTAACTCTTATCCTCGCCTAGTTAGATATATATAGCTGGAGTCTGCATAAGGTCCCTTACTTAGGTTGATGGAAATGACTTTTCACTTTGTTTTAAAGAATTTTGGGTTAATAAAGAAGACAGACGTGATAATTCAGATTCCAAACTCTGGATTCAAAGTCTTAAAAATTTGGATCACAGTGGAGGAGGGGCAAGATGGCGGAAGAGTAGGGTCCCCAAATCACCTGTCCCCACCAAATTACTTAGATAACCTTCAAATCATCCTGAAAATCTATGAATTCGGCCTGAGATTTAAAGAGAGAACAGCTGGAATGCTACAGTGAGAAGAGTTCGCGCTTCTATCAAGGCAGGAAGACGGGGGAAAAAGAAATAAAGAAACAAAAGGCCTCCGAGGGGGAGGGGCCCCGCGAGGAGCCGGGCTGAGGCCGGGGCGAGAGTGTCCCCAGGACAGGAGAGCCCCGTCCTGGAGAAGCAGGAGCTGCACCAACCTTCCCGGGCGGAAAGGGGCTCACAGGGAGCTGGAGCAGGACCCAGGAGGGCGGGGATGCCCTCGGGCTCCCTGGGACACTACAGACACCTGCGCCCCGGGAGAGTGCGACGAGCTCCCTAAGGGCTGCAGCGCGCACGGCGGGGCCGGAGCAGCTCGGAGGGGCTCGGGCCGCGGCTCCGCGGAGGGGGCTGCGGGGCGGGAGCGAATCCAACAGCGCAGGCCCCGGAGCACAGGGCGCTGGGACACAGCCCAGGATCTGGCCTCCCCCGGGACAGGCAGAGGCCGGGAGGGCCCAGGACAGCAAGGACGCTCCTGCCCCGAGCTGAGCAGATCAGCGGCCCCGCCCCGGAGCCTCCAGGCCCTGCAGACGGAGAGCCCCGTAGTTCCTGCGGGGGCTGACTCCAGGGCTCCAGAGCTGCCATTGCAACTGCGGCTGTTCCTCCTGGGGCCTCACGGGGTAAACAACCCCCACTGAGCCCTGCACCAGGCAGGGGCAGAGCAGCTCCCCCAAGTGCCAACACTTGAAAATCAGCACAGCAGGCCCCTCCCCCAGAAGACCAGCTAGATGGACCAGTTCCAGGGGAAGTCAAGGGACTTAAAGTCGACAGATTCAGAAGTCACTCCCCCGTGTTTTTTTGTTTTTTTTTCTTCTTTTTTCTTTTCTTTTTGATTTCTGATTGCTTCCCCCACGCCCCGTTTTTTTCACCATTCTTTCTTTTTCTTTCTCTTTTTCTTCTCTTTTTTTCCTTTTTTTCTTCTTTTTCTTTATTCTTTTTCTCTTTTCTTTCCTTCTCTCTCTTTCTCTCCTTTTCCCAATACAACTTGTTTTTGGCCACTCTGCACTGAGCAAAATGACTAGAAGGAAAACCTCACCTCAAAAGAAAGAATCAGAAACAGCCCTCTCTCCCACAGAGTTACAAAATCTGGATTACAATTCAATGTCAGAAAGCCAATTCAGAAGCACTATTATACAGCTACTGGTGGCTCTCGAAAAAAGCATAAAGGACTCACGAGACTTCATGATGCAGAATTTAGATCCAATCAGGCAGAAATTAAAAATCAACTGAATGAGATGCAATCCAAACTAGAAGTCCTAACGATGAGGGTTAACGAGGTGGAAGAACGAGTGAGTGACATAGAAGACAAGTTAATGGCAAAGAGGGAAACTGAGGAAAAAAGAGACAGACAATTAAAAGACCATGAAGACAGATTAAGGGAAATAAATGACAGCCTAAGGAAGAAAAACCTACGTTTAAATGGGATTCCTGAGGGCGCCGAAAGGGACAGAGGGCCAGAATATGTATTTGAACAAATCCTAGCTGAAAACTTTCCCAATCTGGGAAGGGAAACAGGCATTCAGATCCAGGAAATAGAGAGATCCCCCCCTAAAATCAATAAAAACCGTTCCAACTCCTCGACATCTAATAGTGAAGCTTGCAAATTCCAAAGATAAATAGAAGATCCTTAAAGCAGCAAGAGACAAGAAGTCCCTGACTTTCATGGGGAGGAATATTAGGGTAACAGCAGACCTCTCCACAGAGACGTGGCAGGCTAGAAAGGGCTGGCGAGATATATTCAGGGTCCTAAATGAGAAGAACATGCAACCAAGAATACTTTATCCAGCAAGGCTCTCATTCAAAATGGAAGGAGAGATAAAGAGCTTCCAAGACAGGCAGGACCTGAAAGAATATGTGACCTCCAAACCAGCTCTGCAAAAAATTTTAAGGGGGACTCTTAAAATTCCCCTTTAAGAAGAATTTCAGTGGAACAATCCACAAAAACAAGGACTAAATAGATATCATGATGACACTAAACTCATATCTGTCAATAGTAACTCTGAACGTGAATGGGCTTAATGACCCCATCAAAAGGCGCAGGGTTTCAGACTGGATAAAAAAGCAGGACCCATCTATTTGCTGTCTACAAGAGACTCATTTTAGACAGAAGGACACCTACAGCCTGAAAATAAAAGGTTGGAGAACCATTTACCATTCAAATGGTTCTCAAAATATACCCTAAAAACTATAGAACACTTCTGAAAGAAATTGAGGAAGACACAAAGAGATGGAAAAATATTCCATGCTCATGGATTGGCAGAATTAATAGTGTGAAAAGGTCAATGTTACCCAGGGCAATTTACACGTATAATGCAATCCCTATCAAAATACCATGGACTTTCTTCAGAGACTTAGAACAAATTATTTTAAGATTTGTGTGGAATCAGAAAAGACCCCGAACAGCCAGGGGAATTTTAAAAAAGAAAACCATATCTGGGGGCATCACAATGCCAGATTTCAGGTTGTACTACAAAGCTGTGGTCATCAAGACAGTGTGGTACTGGCACAAAAACAGACACATAGATCAATGGAACAGAATAGAGAACCCAGAAGTGGACCCTGAACTTTATGGTCAACTAATATTCGACAAAGGAGGAAAGATGATCCACTAGAAGAAAGTCTCTTCAATAAATGGTGCTGAGAAAATTGGACATCCACATGCAGAAGAATGAAACTGGACCACTCTCTTGAACCATACACAAAGATAAACTCAAAATGGATGAAAGATCTAAATGTGAGATAAGATTCCATCAAAATCCTAGAGGAGAACACAGGCAACACCCTTTTTGAACTTGGCCACAGTAACCGGAGAAGGACAAACAGTGTATGTTCTCATTCATTTGGGGAATATGAATAATAGTGAAAGGGAATATAAGGGAAGGGAGAGGAAATGTGTGAGAAATATCAGAAAGGGAGACAGACATAAAGACTTCTAACTCTGGGAAATGAACTAGGGGTGGTGGAGGGGGAGGAGGGCGGGGGGTGGGGGTGAATGGGTGACGGGCACTGAGGGGGACACTTGTCGGGATGAGCACTGGGTGTTATTCTGTATGTTGGTAAATTGAACACCAATAAAAATTAATTTATTAAAAAAAAGGATGAGATCATGCCTTCAGAGACAAGAGGGATGGACCTAGCAGGTATTATGCTGAGTGAAATAAGGTAGACTGATAAAGACAAATACCATGGTTTCACTCACATGTGGAATCCAGAAGAAAACTACAAAAAAGAATAAACAAACAAAAAATGCAGAATTGGGACTATAAATACAAAGAACAAACTGATGGTTGACAGAGAGGAGGCGGGGGCGAGGTGCAGGGAGTGGGAGATACAGGTTTGCAGTTAGGGAATGAATAAGTCAGAGAAATAAAAGGCACAGCATAAGGAATATAGCCCATGATACTGCAATAGCCTTGTGTAGTGACAGATGATAGCTGTACTTGTGGTGAACATAGCATAATGTATAAACATTTTTAATCACTATGTTGTACACTTGAAACTAATGTGACAATGTGTGTCAGCTATACTCGGGTTTTTTAAAATGCCACAATATAAAGGCCTTGAACACAAATCATTTCAAGATGTGGGAGTAGATGACTTAAGGATGTAGGAGCAAAGCTTTTGGGTGAGAGGATGTATAACTTTGTAATTTTGATATATATTGCCAAATTGTTCTCCTAAGAAATTGGATCAATTTTCACTCCTGCCAGCAATTATGAAAGGGTCTATTTCACACAGTCTTGCAAATAATGTTTTATTACACTTTTTGATGCTTGCCAGTTTGAGAGATGAAAAGTATTTCATTGGTAGTTTTAATTGTTAATTGTCATATTTTGAGTACAGTGGAGCATTATGTCAAATATAGAAGAACTATTTGTCTTTCTTCTGTAAACTATCTTTTCATGTCCCTTTTCATTGGGGTGATAGGTCTTTTTTAAATTTATTAACAGCAATTTTCATATATTAGAGAGATCCATTCTTTGTGTGATGTACATGACTTTTGGATCTAAATTTCATGTTCCTATCATTATACTAAAATAATAAAAATCATTTTTAATGATAGTATCTCCAGAACTTGCAAATCTTTCACATTAATTATCTATTCGCATGTAATGATACTCCTTTTGTTTCTTTCCTGTAAGATTATTTCATCTCTGTAATTAATTTACAGTGTTGATGAATTTCAACTTTCAATTTTCCATATTTCTAAGCATCTTTAGAGAACCTTCTGAGATTCTAATCTTACCTCTGAGTACTCCTTCTTAGCAAAAGGCATGTTTCCTTTCTGAAATTTTTTACCCAAATATCTGGAAATAAATTAACTTCTAGACTTCTAAATTTTAGAATTTCACAGTGGCATAGATCTTTCTTTTGAATCTAAGCTATTTGAGCACCTGGATTTTTCTGGGGGTTTGTGACAGCAAGTTGTATTTCTTGAGCTTATTCCTCCTCATGACAATGTCCTAACCCATGGAAATTGTCCTACTCTAAATTTACCTCTCGAGCATGTTGTACCTCTCCCTATTTGCTGACCCCTTGGGTATGTCCCAGAAAGAAACTATTGCACCACTTTTTCCCATGCCTTCCTGTCTACAGATGACTTTTAGTGGACTATGGCTAACCAAATTCAAATCCTGAAAATATAAAGAACAGATTGTAATTGACAAACTCTTTGTTTTCAAGTTATTTATGTGGCTTTTCAGCAATGACACAAAGCTCTGTCTCCGAAAAACAGAAAGAACTTCTTAATTCACCAAGTATTTAAATCTACTCAATATAATGGGTGGGCTAATGCATGAATCCTGGCCTGGCACAAAGGAAGTGCTGTGAAAAACCCATTCTCAAGCCATATATGCTGCTCAGTTTGCCACCATGAAGGGTACTTAGGTAAAAGATTGAGAGGAATTAAAGAAGGCTTAAAGATTTACAGTGCGAATAATTCAAGTAGTTGGAAAATTAAATCTATAAATAAAAGCATAAGGACCTGTGGTTTTCTAGCCTACAAAAGAAAAGTCTCCAGAGTCCTTTAATAATGTGTTTCCGGGTCATAAAATAAACATGGAAAGAATGGTGCTTGCATAGTCATCTGGGGACAAGGGAAAATGAGCACATGAGAGGAGGAAGAGTATAGGTTAGAAACCAGATAGCACTTTGAATATGCTCCTCATTTAAAAAATAGGGACGTGTTCTTTTTTCTACATATATTATAGTTTAAGAAAAAGTTAAAAAATGAAACGACTGATTTTTATATGGGTGGGATGCCTTTGGATAGATCAAAGAGTAGATGGTTTCCTAAAGCTTAGTGATAATGAGTATGGCCTCTGCCATTGGATTTCTTGGATTAAATTCTAGCTCTACTTTCTCCTGTTTGGATGACCTTGGGCAAATCTCTCTCTTCATTTCTCTTAGGCTCATCCCTCCCTTCTTTTTTTTTAAGATTTTATTCATCTATTTATGAGACACACACAAACACAGAGAGAGAGAGAGAGGCAGAGACATAGGCAAAGGGAGAACCAGGTTCCCTGCTGGGACCCCCATTTAGGACCCCAGGATCATGACCTGAGCCAAAGGCAGATGCCCAACCACTGAGCCACCCAGTCACCCTTCATTCCTCACTTCTAAATTAGGTATAATTAGTGTTGTTATGAGGATTATACAAGATGATGTACATGACCTAGTTAAGATTTGGTTTTGTTTTAAAAAGCAGAACATCCAAATATTAGTAGTCTAAACAAGAGACAAATTACTTTTGTCTTACGAATAATTCTCACTAGGTGACTAGGGCTCTGATGTGGTGCTCCTGGTATGCAGGTACTGGTTTGTGTGGTTGCTGTACTATGGATGACTTCCATACCTAAGTATCTGTCTATCCTAGCCATGTCATTGTCTACATTCTTGCATTAAGAAGGATAAGGAAAGGCTTTTTTTTTTTTTAGAACACTTCCACTTCCAGGCCATTGGTCAGAATTTAGTTGCATAATGACACCTAGCCAAGGAAGATTAGGACACACAGTCTCTTTCCAAATAGCTATGTACTTAGCCACAAATCATGGGTTCTCTTAATATCGATAAAGGGGAATATAGTTATTGAGGGAGCACATATATTTAGAAATAGCAGCTTCTGCTACAGAGTACAAAATGCTTAGCGTAGAGTCTAGCAATAGATAAAAACTCTTATGGTTGTAATCATTGCAAACTCAGATTCATATACCCAGTATCGCATCAGCTATTTACACCTGTGTATTTTTTTTTATAAATTAATTTTTATTGGTGTTCAATTTACCAACATACAGAATAACACCCAGTGCTCATCCCGTCAAGTGTCCCCCTCCGTGCCCGTCACCCATTCACCCCCACCCCCCACCCTCCTCCCCTTCCACCACCCCTAGTTCATTTCCCAGAGTTAGAAGTCTTTATGTTCTGTGTCCCTTTCTGATATCTCCCACACATTTCTTCTTCCTTCCCTTATATTCCCTTTCACTATTATTCATATTCCCCAAATGAGTGAGAACATACACTGTTTGTCCTTCTCCGATTGACTTACTTCACTCAGCATAATACCCTCCAGTTCCATCCACGTTGAAGCAAATGGTGGGTATTTGTCATTTCTAATGGCTGAGTAATATTCCATTGTATACATAAACCACATCTTCTTTATCCATTCATCTTTCGATGGGCACCGAGGCTCCTTCCACAGTTTGGCTATTGTGGACATGGCTGCTAGAAACATCGGGGTGCAGGTGCCCCGGCGTTTCATTGCATCTGAATCTTCGGGGTAAATCCCTAACAGTGCAATTGCTGGGTCGTAGGGCAGGTCTATTTTTAATTCTTTGAGGAACCTCCACACAGTTTTCCAGAGTGGCTGCACCAGTTCACATTCCCACCAACAGTGTAAGAGGGTTCCCTTTCTCCACATCCTCTCTAACATTTGTTGTTTCCTGCCTTATTAATTTTCCCCATTCTCACTGGTGTGAGGTGGTATCTCATTCTGGTTTTGATTTGTATTTCCCTGATGGCAAGTGATGCAGAGCATTTTCTCATGTGCATGTTGGCCATGTCTATGTCTTCCTCTGTGAGATTTCTCTTCATGTCTCTTGCCCATTTCATGATTGGATTGTTTGTTTCTTTGGTGTTGAGTTTAATAAGTTCTTTATAGATTTTGGAAACTAGCCCTTTATCTGATATGTTATTTGCAAATATCTTCTCCCATTCTGTAGGTTGTCTTTGAGTTTTGTTGACTGTATCCTTTGCTGTGCAAAAGCTTCTTATCTTGATGAAGTCCCAATAGTTCATTTTTGCTTTTGTTTCTTTTGTTTTCGTGGATGTATCTTGCAAGAAGTTACTGTGGCCAAGTTCAAAAAGGGTGTTGCCTGTGTTCTCCTCTAGGATTTTGATGGAGTCTTGTCTCACATTTAAATCTTTCATCCATTTTGAGTTTATCTTTGTGTATGGTGCAAGAGAGTGGTCTAGTTTCATTCTTCTGCATGTGGATGACCAATTTTCCCAGCACCATTTATTGAAGAGACTGTCTTTCTTCCAGTGGATCGTCTTTCCTCCTTTGTCGAATATTAGTTGACCGTAAAGTTCAGGGTCCATTTCTGGGTTCTCTATTCTGTTCCATTGGTCTATGTGTCTGTTTTTGTGCCAGTACCACACTGTCTTGATGATCACAGCTTTGTAGTACAACCTGAAATCTGGCATTGTGATGCCCCCAGCTATGGTTTTCTTTTTTAAAATTCCCCTGGCTATTCGGGATCTTTTCTGATTCCACACAAATCTTAAAATAATTTGTTCTAAGTCTCTGAAAAAAGTCCATGGTATTTTGATAGGGATTGCATTGAACGTGTAAATTGCCCTGGGTAGCATTGACATTTTCACAATATTAATTCTGCCAATCCATGAGCATGGAATATTTTTCCATCTCTTTGTGTCTTCCTCAATTTCTTTCAGAAGTGTTCTATAGTTTTTAGGGTATAGATCCTTTACCTCTTTGGTTAGGTTTATCCCTAGGTATCTTATGCTTTTGGGTGCAATTGTAAATGGGATTGACTCCTTAATTTCTCTTTCTTCAGTCTCATTGTTAGTGTATAGGAATGCCATTGATTTCTGGGCATTGATTTTGTATCCTACCACGCTACCAAATTGCTGTATGAGTTCTAGCAATCTTGGGGTGGAGGCTTTTGGGTTTTCTATGTAGAGTATCATGTCATCGGCGAAGAGGGAGAGTTTGACTTCTTCTTTGCCAATTTGAATGCCTTTGATGTCTTTTTGTTGTCTGATTGCTAGGAATTCCAATACTATGTTGAATAGCAGTGGTGGGAGTGGACATCCCTGTCTGGTTCCTGATCTTAGGGGAAAGGCTCCCAGTGCTTCCCCATTAAGAATGATATTTGCGGTGGGCTTTTCGTAGATGGCTTTTAAGATATCGAGGAAAGTTCCCTCTATCCCTATACTCTGAAGAGTTTTGATCAGGAATGGATGCTGTATTTTGTCAAATGCTTTCTCTGCATCTAATGAGAGGATCATATGGTTCTTGGTTTTTCTCTTGCTGATATGATGAATCACATTGATTGTTTTACGAGTGTTGAACCAGCCTTGTGTCCCGGGGATAAATCCTACTTGGTCATGGTGAATAATTTTCTTAATGTGTTGTTGGATCCTATTGGCTAGTATCTTGTTGAGAATTTTTGCATCCATGTTCATCAGGGATATTCGTCTGTAATTCTCCTTTTTGGTGGGGTCTTTGTCTGGTTTTGGAATTAAGGTGATGCTGGCCTCATAGAATGAATTTGGAAGTACTCCATCTCTTTCTATCTTTCCAAACAGCTTTAGTAGAATAGGTATGATTTCTTCTTTAAACGTTTGATAGAATTCCCCTGGAAAGCCATCTGGCCCTGGACTCTTGTGTCTTGGGAGGTTTTTGATGATTGCATCAATTTCCTCCCTGGTTATTGGCCTGTTCAGGTTTTCTATTTCTTCCTGTTCCAGTTTTGGTAGTTTGTGGCTTTCCAGGAATGCGTCCATTTCTTCTAGATTGCCTAATTTATTGGCGTAGAGCTGTTCATAATATGTTTTTAAATTCATTTGTATTTCCTTGGTGTTGGTAGTGATCTCTCCTTTCTCATTCATGATTTTATTCATTTGAGTCTTCTCTCTCTTCTTTTTAATAAGGTTGGCTAATGGTTTATCTACCTTATTAATTCTTTCAAAGAAGCAACTCCTGGTTCTATTGATCTGTTCCACAGTTCTTCTGGTCTCAATTTCGTTGAGTTCTGCTCGAATTTTAATTAATTCTCTTCTTCTGCTGGGCGTCGGGTCGATTTGCTGCTTCTTCTCTAGCTCCTTTATGTGTAATGTTAGCTTTTGTATTTGAGTTCTTTCCAGTTTTTGAATGGATGCTTGTATTGCGATGTATTTCCCCCTCAGGACTGCTTTTGCTGCATCCCAAAGATTTTGAACAGTTGTATCTTCATTCTCATTAGTTTCCATGAATCTTTTTAATTCTTCCTTAATTTCCTGGTTGACCCTTTTATCTTTTAGCAGGATGGTCCTTAACCTCCACGTGTTTGAGGTCCTTCCAAACTTCTTCTTGTGATTGAGTTCTAATTTCAAGGCGTTATGGTCTGAGAATATGCAGGGGACGATCCCAATCTTTTGGCATCGGTTCAGACCCGATTTGTGACACAGTATGTGGTCTATTCTGGAAAAAGTTCCATGTGCACTTGAGAAGAATGTATATTCAGTTGAGTTTGGATGTAAAGTTCTGTAGATATCTGTGAAATCTATCTGGTCCAGTGTATCATTTAAAGCTCTCGTTTCTTTGGAGATGTTGTGTTTAGAAGACCTATCAAGGGTAGAGAGAGCTAGATTGAAGTCACCAAGTATAAGTGTATTATTATATAAGTATTTCTTTACTTTGGTTAATAATTCGTTTAAGTATTTGGCAGCTCCCACATTCGGGGCATATATATTGAGGATTGTTAAGTCCTCTTGTTGGATAGATCCTTTAAGTATGATATAGTGTCCCTCTTCGTCTCTCACTACTGTCTTCGGAGTGAATTTTAGTTTATCTGATATAAGGATGGCTACCCCTGCTTTCTTTTGAGAACCATTTGAATGGTAAATGGTTCTCCAACCTTTTATTTTCAGGTTGTAGGTGTCCTTCTGTCTAAAATGAGTCTCTTGTAGACAGCAAATAGATGGGTCCTGCTTTTTTATCCAGTCTGAAACCCTGCGCCTTCTGATGGGGTCATTAAGCCCGTTCACGTTCAGAGTTACTATTGACAGATATGAGTTTAGTGTCATCATGATATCTATTTAGTCCTTGTTTTTGTGGATTGTTCCACTGAACTTCTTCTTAAAGGGGAATTTTAAGAGTCCCCCTTAAAATTTCTTGCAGAGCTGGTTTGGAGGTCACATATTCTTTCAGTTCCTGCCTGTCTTGGAAGCTCTTTATCTCTCCTTCCATTTTGAATGAGAGCCTTGCTGGATAAAGTATTCTTGGTTGCATGTTCTTCTCATTTAGTTCCCTGAATATATCCTGCCAGCCCTTTCTGGCCTGCCACGTCTCTGTGGAGAGGTCTGCTGTTACCCTAATATTCCTCCCCATGAAAGTCAGGGACTTCTTGTCTCTTGCTGCTTTAAGGATCTTCTCTTTATCTTTGGAATTTGCAAGCTTCACTATTAGATGTCGAGGTGTTGAACGGTTTTTATTGATTTTAGGGGGGATCTCTCTATTTCCTGGATCTGAATGCCTGTTTCCCTTCCCAGATTGGGAAAGTTTTCAGCTAGGATTTGTTCAAATACATATTCTGGCCCTCTGTCCCTTTCGGTGCCCTCGGGAACCCCAATTAAACGTAGGTTTTTCTTCCTTAGGGTGTCATTTAATTCCCTTAATCTGTCTTCATGGTCCTTTAATTGTTTGTCTCTTTTTTCCTCAGTTTCCCTCTTTGCCATTAACTTGTCTTCTATGTCACTCACTCGTTCTTCCACCTCGTTAACCCTCGTCGTTAGGACTTCTAGTTTGTATTGCATCTCATTCAGTTGATTTTTAATTTCTGCCTGATTGGATCTAAATTTTGCAGTCATGAAGTCTCGTGAGTCCTTAATGCTTTTTTCGAGAGCCACCAGTAGCTGTATAATAGTGCTTCTGAATTGGCTTTCTGACATTGAATTGTAATCCAGATTTTGTAGCTCTGTGGGAGAGATGGCTGTTTCTGATTCTTTCTTTTGAGGTGAGGTTTTCCTTCTAGTCATTTTGCTCAGTGCGGAGTGGCCAAAAACAAGTTGTATTGGGAAAAGGAGAGAAATGAGAGAAGGAAATAAAAGAGAAAAAGAAAAAAGAAAAGAAAAAGGAAAGAAGAGAAGAAAAAGGGAAAGAAAAAGAAAGAAAGGTGAAAAAAAAAGGGGGTGGGGGAAGCAATCAGAAATCAAAAAGAAAAGAAAAAAGAAAAAAAAAACACAGGGGAGTATTTCTGTAGACTTTAAGTCCCTTGACTTCCCCTGGAACTGGTCCGTCCAGCTGGTCTTCTGGGGGAGGGGCCTGTTGCGCTGATTTTCAGGTGTTAGCACTTGGGGGAGCTGCTCTGCCCCTGCCTGCTGCAGGGCTCAGCGGGGGTTGTTTACCCCGTGAGGTCTCAGGAGGAACAGTTGCAGTTGCTATGGGAACTCTGGAAGCCTGGATTCAGCCTCCGCAGGAACTACCGGGCTCGGGGCTCTGGGTTCTCCCCGTCTGCAGGGCCTGGAGGCTCCGGGGCGGGGCCGCTGATCTGCTCAGTTCGAGGCAGGAGCGTCCTTGCTGTCCTGGGCCCTCACGGCCTCTGCCTGTCCCGGGGGAGGCCGGATCCTGGGCTGTGTCCCGGAGCCCTGTGCTCCGGGGCCTGCGTTGTTGGATTTGCGCTCCCGCCCCGCAGCTCCCTCCCTGGAGCCGCTCCCGAGCCCCTCCGAACTGCTCTGGTGCGTGCTGCAGCCCTTAGGGAGCTCGGAGCACTCTCCTGCGCTCGCAGGTGTCTGTTAGTGTCCCCGGGAGCCCGAGGGCATCCCCGCCCTCCTGGGTCCTGCTCCAACTCCCTGCGAGCCCCTTTCCGCCCGTCCGGGAAGGTTGGTGCAGCTCCTGCTCCTCCGGGACGGGGCTTTCCTGTCCTGGGGACACTCGCCCGGGCCTCAGCCCGGCTCCTCCGGGGCCCCTCCCCCTCGGAGGCCTTTTGTTTCTTTATTTCTTTTTCCCCCGTCTTCCTACCTTGATAGAAGCGTGAACTCCTCTCACTGTAGCATTCCAGCTGGTCTCTCTTTAAATCTCAGGCCGAATTCGTAGATTTTCAGGATGGTTTGAAGGTTATCTAGGTAATTTGTTGGGGACAGGTGATTTGGGGACCCTACTCTTCCGCCATCTTGCCCCTCCTCCTATTTTACTTTTCAAAGTAATGTCTACCCCTAGTATGGAGCTCAAACTCATATAGTACCCTTAATCTGACTCACTTTAAAATTTCTCTTTGTCTTCTCTGCAGTTGGTTTATGATATGTTTGGCCATAGTAAGTTGTCTGTTTTAGTTTTAGTTTTGTTATTATCTATTTTTTATGTTGTTTTTAGTATTCATTCTGTTTGGTGTTTGTCGGAGCTTCCTGGTTCTGTAGTTTGGTGTCTGTCATCAATTTTAGAAATTTAGCCATTATTAGGTTTTTGTTTTGTTTTTTCCAATTCTCTCTTTTTTTCTCTTTCTTTTCTATTCATTCAATAAATAAATATTTATTACACATATTTTAGACTTTTGAAATTGTCCCAAAGTTTTACCTTTCCTCATTCCTTTTTCTCTTTATATTTCACTTTCATAGGCTAGCAAGGTATGAAGAGGGTGAGCATTCTCTAGTCTTCCAATTAAGTCTCATTATTTTAGTGGCCTGTTTTGTTAGAGCTATGAATTCCACATCTGTTTCTCTCCCTTTACCCCCCACCTGGCCCCCACCCCCCCACCTATTTTCTTCCCTAGCTACAATGTTCCAGAACCCTCGTGGCTCTGTTTTTCTCTCTTTAGTCGAAACATGAAGACTGTATGGGACTTAGATGAGGCTCAGAATTGTGCTCAAATTCTTTCCACAAGAGAGTATTCCTTTGTTATGGTGAAGGCTCTGGACATATTGCATACTGACTATTCTTTCCTTCTCTCTACCAGAGCCATGAAGGTACCTTTCTTGGATCTTCACTCTGAGAAATTGGTGACATTTCTAGAAGTAAAGCTGTGGTCCTGAGGATTTTCTCCATCTCACATTAGTGCACATTCAGCAGTGCATCAAAATGACAAGGTAAGTGTTCCTACCAGTTTATGGCTCCTGTGCCACTTACTGCAGGTAAGCAGATCTCTTTTCTAGACAGGGTCATGCCTGTTTCTACAGATTTAGGGCTCTGCAACCTCAGTTCTCTGATTTGTCCTACATGTCACTGATTTTTATATTTTTCCAGGTTGCTCTTATAAGGATGATGTGATGACTTCCAAGTTTGTTACATGTAAGAAATGAAACTCGAAGTGTAATTAAGTGCTTTTACGCTTCAAATAAGTGCTAAAAATTCTTGGGGTACCTGGGTGGCTTAGTGGTTGAGCGTCTGTCTTTGGGTCAGGTCGTGATCCCGAGATCCTGGGATCAAGTCCCACATCAGGCTCCCCACAGGAAACCTGCTTCTCCCTCTGCCTGTGTCTCTGCCTCTCACTCTCTCTCTTTGTCTCTCATGAATAAATAAAAATTAAAAAAAAATTCTTAACTACTGGTTTCTAACTACCTAGTCTTTTTTTTTCCAGTCAGAATGGTTGTGGAAGTATCATGTAGGCAGCTTCTCAGAAAAGCAGATACCTAGAGATTCTCTTTCAGAAATATTGTGCCTGGACACTATTGTTAAAAACTGCCCCTGATGATTCTCATGGCAACCACGTTATAGAACCTAATATTCTAGAAAATATTTTTAGCTGATGCTATCATCATTATTTTCCATTTTCTACCTTTTCTAATATCAAACATACAGATTAACTTATTTTAAAGCAGTTACTCTGATCTTAAATAGTCTATTTTTCATATTTCTTCAAGATTTTGGTCCTACAGAATAGTATAATCCAACTTATGGTTATCATCAATCTGTCTCAGGCCTAAGATCACATTTGACTGGAACCAAGGTACCTATTAAAATTCTAGAAAGACCTTTAAAAGATGATACATGGAAGTATTAATCAGTATCCTTAAAATGATAGAAGCAGTCCATTCAATTCATTGGCAGGGAGGGAATACCCAAAAGTACATTTAAAATTCTATAGTAGGGAACCCTGGGTGGCGCAGCAGTTTGGCGCCTGCCTTTGGCCCAGGGCACGATCCTGGAGACCCAGGATTGAATCCCACGTCAGGCTCCCGGTGCATGGAGCCTGCTTCTCCCTCTGCCTATGTCTCTGCCTCTCTCTCTCTCTCTCTCCCTGTGTGACTATCATAAATGAATTTAAAAAATTAAAAATAAAATAAAATGAAATAAAATTCTATAGTAGAAAATGGTTAATTAGGAAGATATAATTAGGGCACCAGAAAATTTGATATGTAAAGTGAAGTTGAAGACCACGCTTAATACTCCATTGATATAAAAGTTAATACAAATCCCAGAACACACTTGACCTATCTCTATATAGCGCAACACTAAATGTATGAAGAGAATCCTGTAGTATTTGATAAAATAAATTTTTATTTTTTAAAATAAAAAATTTTATCTCAAAACTTAGCCTCATAATTTTAATTTTGTTTATTGTTATAAGTAAGATGTATCTGTATATGTGCATCTGTATGTGTATTTATATGCTGACATGTATAATTTTCCATCAGATGAAAGGGATAGAAAATTTG
This sequence comes from Nyctereutes procyonoides, assembly GCF_905146905.1. Lineage (NCBI taxonomy): Eukaryota > Metazoa > Chordata > Mammalia > Carnivora > Canidae > Nyctereutes > Nyctereutes procyonoides. The sequence goes on along the minus strand of NW_026575114.1, from coordinate 2,034,705 downwards.
CAGAGACAGGAAGGAACTGAAAGAATATGTGACCTCCAAACCAGCTTTGCAAGAAATTTTAAGGGGGACTCTCAAAATTCCCCTTTAAGAAGAAGTCCAAGGGAACAATCCACAAAAACAGAGACTGAATAGATATCATGATGACACTTAACTCATATCTTTCAATAGTAACTCTGAACGTGAACGGCTTAGTGACCCCATTAAAAGGCACAGGGCGTCAGACTGGATAAAAAAACAGGACCCATCTATTTGCTGTCTACAAGAGACTCATTTTAGACAGAAGGACACCTACAGACTGAAAACAAAAGGTTGTAGAACCATTTACCATTCAAAGGGTCCTCAAAAGAAAGCAGGGGTAGCCATTTTTATATCAGATAAACTAAAATTTACCATGAAGCCTGTAGTGAGAGATGAAGAGGGACACTATATCATACTTAAAAGACCTATCCAACAAGAGGACTTAACAATCCTCAATATATATGCCCCGAATGTGGGAGCTACCAAATACATCAATCAATTAATAACCAAAGTTAAGGCATACTTAGATAATAATACACTTATACTTGGTGACTTCAATCTAGTGCTTTCTACACTCGATAGGTTTTCTAAACACAACATCTCCAAAGAAACGAGAGCTTTAAATGACACACTGGACCAGATGGATTTCACAGATATCTACAGAACTTTACATCCAAACCCAACTGAATACACATTCTTCTCAAGTGCACATGGAACTTTCTCCAGAATAGACTGCATACTGGGTCACAAATCAGGTCTGAACAGATACCAAAATATTGGGATCGTCCCCTGAGTATACTCAGACCATAATGCCTTGAAATTAGAACTAAATCACAACAAGAAGTTTGGCAGGACTTTAAACACGTGGAGGTTAAGGACCATCCTGCTAAAAGATGAAAGGGTCAACCAGGAAATTAAGGAAGAATTAAAAAGATTCATGGAAACTAATGTGAATGAAGATACAACCATTCAAAATCTTTGGGATGCAGCAAAAGCAGTCCTGAGGAGGAAAGACATCACAATACAAGCATCCATCCAAAAACTGGAAAGAACTCAAATACAAAAGCTAACATTACACCTAAAGGAGATAGAGTAAAAACAGCAAATAGATCCTACACCCAGCAGAAGAAGAGAGTTAATAAAAATTCGAGCAGAACTCAATGAAATCAAGACCAGAACAACTGTGGAACAGATCAACAAAACCAGGAGTTGGTTCTTTGAAAGAGTTGATAAAATAGACAAAACATTAGCCATTATTCAGAATTAATATTGGCAAAATGTCAATGTTACCCAGGGCAATTTACACGTTTAATGCAATCCCTATCAAAATACCATGGACTTTCTTCAGAGAGTTAGAACAAATTATTTTAAGATTTGTGTGGAATCAGAAAAGACCCCAAATAGCCAGGGGAATTTTAAAAAAGAAAACCATAGCTGGGGGCATCACAATGCCAGATTTCAGGTTGTACTACAAAGCTGTGATCATCAAGACAGTGTGGTACTGGCACAAAAACAGACACATAGATCAATTGAACAGAACAGAGAACCCAGAAGTGGACCCTGAACTTTACGGTCAACTAATATTCGACAAAGGAGGAAAGACTATCCACTGGAAGAAAGACAGTCTCTTCAATAAATGGTGCTGGGAAAATTGGACATCCACAAGCAGAAGAATGAAACTAGACCACTCCCTTGCACCATACACAAAGATAAACTCAAAATGGATGAAAGATCTAAATGTGAGACAAGATTCCATCAAAATCCTAGAGGAGAACACAGGCAACACCCTTTTTGAACTTGGCCACAGTAACTTCTTGCAAGATACATCCACGAAGGCAAAAGAAACAAAAGCAAAAATGAACTATTGGGACTTCATCAAGATAAGAAGCTTTTGCACAGCAAAGGATACAGGCAACAAAACTCAAAGACAACCTACAGAATGGGAGAAGATATTTGCACATGGCCTATCAGATAAAGGGCTAGTTTCCCAGATCTATAAAGAACTTATTAAACTCAACAGCAAAGAAACAAACAATCCAATCATGAAATGGGCAAAAGACATGAAGAGAAATCTCACAGAGGAAGACATAGACATGGCCAACATGCACATGAGAAAATGCTCTGCATCACTTGCCATCAGGGAAATACAAATCAAAACCACAATGAGATACCACCTCACACCAGTGAGAATGGGGAAAATTAACAAGGCAGGAAACAACAAACGTTGGAGAGGATGCAGAGAAAAGGGAACCCTCTTACACTGTTGGTGGGAATGTGAACTGGTGCAGCCACTCTGGAAAACTCTGTGGAGGTTCCTCAAAGAGTTAAAAATAGACCTGCTCTATGACCCAGCAATTGCACTGTTAGGGATTTACCCCAAAGATTCAGATGCAATGAAACGTCAGGACACCTGCACCCCGATGTTTCTAGCAGCCATGTCCACAATAGCCAAACTGTGGAAGCAGCCTCGGTGTCCATCGAAAGATGAATGGATAAAGAAGATGTGGTCTATGCATACAATGGAATATTACTCAGCCATTAGAAACGACAAATACCCACCATTTGCTTCGACGTGGATGGAACTGGAGGGTATTATGCTGAGTGAAGTAAGTCAATCGGAGAAAGACAAACAGTGTATGTTCTCATTCATTTGGGGAATATGAATAATAGTGAAAGGGAATATAAGGGAAGGGAGAAGAAATGTGTGGGAAATATCAGAAAGGGAGACAGAACATAAAGACTCCTAACTCTGGGAAATGAACTAGGGGTGGTGGAAGGGGAGGAGGGCGGGGGGTGGGGGTGAATGGGTGACGGGCACTGAGGGGGACACTTGACGGGATGAGCACTGGGTGTTATTCTGTATGTTGGTAAATTGAACACCAATAAAAATTAATTTATTAAAAAATAAAAAATAAAAATAAATAAAAAATAAAAATAAAAAAGAACACCTGTCCTTCAGGCAATTCTGCATCCTACCCAGTACTTCTCTGGGGAGACGTGATTTCCGATGGCATAAAGTGGGGTTCGTGAGGATCATCACGAAGGAAAAAGTATTCCCTGGAATTCCCTGCCTTTTGGAAGTGAGGTTGACCGTGGCAATTACATTGTAATAATTACCAACCTTTCTTTATTTTGAATGGGGATCTGGTTTCTTTTCATCTTGATGCAGAAATTGAAACTATGTAACCCTCTGCCACGTTAATACACTTTAACTTTGGGGGAATAAAGCCAAATTTTTCCAAAGTTGCTGCATCAACTGACAGACACTTCCAGTAGCCACAAATTAGTAAGTGAAAATTCAGGAAAGAGGAATTCTATGAGGCAGCTGGATGCAGTGGGAAGAGGAAGTGCGGATGGTTAGATGTAAGTTACTATGAAGAAATTAAGAATTTTTTTATTGGCATGATTTTTACCTGATCTTTTTGAAATGAGCAGGTAATCTAATGGCAGCAATCCTAATTACATTGTATTAACTCCATGACTTGTAATTGGATTTTTCCTTTTTTTTTCAGCCTGAAAAGGTTTACTCTGGTACACCTTGCATTTATATTTTCATAATGTGAGACATTTTGTTCAACTTTGTGTTGGAACTCAAGGCCAATAATATGAAAACGTCAAACCTGAAAATATTTTGCAAGGCTTTGGTTTACTTATTCATGTGAAATTAAGAATGAGCGTTGAAAATGATGTTCAGTTGCTTTTCTGACATGTTGTAGTATTTTATAAAATGTTACATATAACTTTATACAAACAAATGTGTACAACCAAGAAACTGTTCACATCTCCTCCATTCGTATTATCTAATTTACCACAAAATTACTGCAGTTAGAAAAAAATCAAGCACCTCAGACATTTAGAAGGAGATACATTACTGTGAAACAGGATTTAGGAATAAATGTCAAGAGGAAATTACCTCCATTTCAGGAAATTCTTAATTATGGAAATTAAATTAATATTATTTCCAGTTCTTCATGGATGACCTTGCCTTTTTTTTTAAGGTTTGCAATAAAAGGCAAGTGTTTTGAAAAGCGTAATTAACTCACAGTGTAGATACATTGCTCTGTTGTCTTTTTTTTTAATATAGCATTTGTGCTTTTGGCCTTTAAAATCACATGAATTTGATACAAAATGTCAGAAGATAAAATATTACTATAAAATAAATATTCCTATAAAAAAGAAAAGAATGCAATTGCAAAATGGCTATAAACTTTTCTCTATGAAAATAAGGCACTTTTTATTCATGATTGGCATAGTTTTAGAGTAGTAAAAAGTAAAGTGCCTATTGATTTCACAGAGAACTTTATTATTTTCATAGGCAGAGTCCAAATACCTTCATAATCACTTAAATGAAAAGTAAGATTATTTTATTAAAGAATTAAAGGGTGTTGTTTTTTCAGTCAAGTAGCAAATTTTAGGAATATGTTCTGAAATATACCATTTGGAGGCAAATTTTGAATAAATGAAGTCACTTTAGACTATTCACGTTACTTTTACTTCCATCTCCTTATTATTCTCCACATCACACAGCGTCCACTTTCTGGATCTGTTATTTATTTTAACTATCACTAAAATATGTGTTAACATATAATGTATATTCATATATACTTTAAAAAACACAAACACATAGGCATCAATACAAAATGTATAAATATGTAAATAAATATTATATACATGTGCCTAAGTTGATACACATTCTGTCTCCTATTACTTTTCTGGAAGGACGGGAAATGAACCATTGATGATAATTCTTTAAAGAAGCCAGAGAAGAACAATTTTATATTTCATTTTGTACCTTTTTGAATTACTATTATTTTTTCCATTAGCTTACAGAACTTCTGTTAAAAAAGGACTCTCTGGCAATATTTGAGGCCTTTCTCTTCATATTTTTCCTATATAAAAAAATCTTACCAAATGTTATTTAAAATTAAATCTCTTCTTCTACAATAACCCTTTTGATGACGTACTCAGAAAGGTCTTAAATATAGGGTAATATATTAGAAATGGCCTGGATTTAAATACCAGCTCAATGATGTTGGTCACATTAACTTAAATTCTTTCGTAAGATCCCCCATTTGTAAAAATGGGTTAGTGGTACCAACCTCATAGGACTTGCATGGAAATTAAATGCAAATATGTGAAGTTCTGACCTCCTACCGAGGTGCTATATGAGGGATTATTATTACATTATGATATGATAATAATATTAAATATAGTACTTTTTCACATAAAAATGTAGTAAGGGAGCAGGGAGGAGCTTTGGGAGGTGATGAATATGTCTGTGGCCTTGATGGTAGTGATGATTTCATGGGTATATATTTATCTCCAAACCCATCAAATTGTAGACATAAGTATGTACAACTTGGAAAGAAGAAAGGAAGGAAGAGAGAGGGAAAGAAGAAGGGGAAAAGGTCTCTATGGGTCACCCAATAGACAATGAGGCAGGAAATGATTTTTGAAAATTAAGAGGTACTGATTGAAGACACCTTAAGTCAAGAGGCATTTTCTATTTAGAAACTGGAATTTCATCCAGTTTTATAGTCATCCTATAAAACTTCTAATTGTTACTGAAAATTCAACACTTAATGAACTTGGGTTACCAAATTATAAAAATTTTATGTCTCTGGCAAACTTGTTTTGGAATTACATGCTTAATCATTCCTTTATTATTTTTTTAACTCCACCAATTTTGAGAGAGGATTTGAAACAATTTACTATCAAACGAAACAAAAGATTAAATAAACAAGTGCCAAGTATTAAAGATGAAGGGAGAAAAAACAATGATGTTAAATAAAGGCATAATGAATGTAAGGTCAGCTCTGAATTTCCTGGCAGCCAAAGAAAAGAAGGAAAATGTAGCATATTTCACAGCTCTGTTTATCCAAGAAAGGAAACGGTCTTAATTCCTGAGGAGTTTCTTTTTAGAAGAAGTAGAATCTAAAATAATCTGGTCAGGTTGGTTCCATAAACTGGTTATTTACCAACATAATAAACAGCGTCTGCACCAAGAGTTTCACAAAAATTTAGAACTATTTTTGATTTGGACTTTTTATGCAAAGTACATTGCAGGAACATGAAGGCATTTTCATAGGAAATACAAATGATGTGATCAAAATATATAACTTCCAGATAATGAGATTCATGTGTAGAGTTTAGCAAATTCCGAGTGACATTTCTCTCTTTGTGGACTGAAGGCCACCAGAATTAGGACAACCTGAGACACTCATTAAAAATGCATATTCTTGGCTTTCACCTAAAACCATTTAAATAATCTCTGGAGGTGGGAGCCATGACAATTGCATTTTTACTTCTTACATAAAATTTTAAGAACCACTGATCTGTAAGAATGTGTCTTGAGCCTATCTCTATTGTTATCATCCTGGAATATTACCAACCTTGGGCGGAATTTTGAAATGAGGTAAAAAGAAACCATGTTAAATTATGATCCAGACAAAGTTGTGGAAGTGATAGTTTTCAAAATGCATTAATGAATGTGTACAGAGAGAAACATGGATAGAAATTCAATAATCTTGAATATAGGTGATAACCTGATTCTTTATTGCAAAAGCCCTATGCTATCTTGTGCTACAAAATGGGTTTTCATGGAGAGTAAACTATTAGTATTCGTATTCGGGAGAAAACTGGAATAAAGAAGATGCAGCTGATTCCTTTGGGGGAATTGAGGGTTGTAAGTTTTTAACGGCATTGATTTCTTAACTGTCAGGGATGGGTGGGTTGAGCCTTCCTTAGTGGAAGCCTAGGTTAATTGACCAGTTGGTCATAATGAAAGTTAAAGAACATGGAATCTTGGATCAGAGCCTCAGAAGGAGGGAGAAGCTCATGAGGAGCAAAACAGTACCATGCATGAAGATTGTCTAAATCTCGTGAGATGGAAATTTTCTTTGGGTAAATATATTTTCTCTCCTCTTCCCCTCTTTTTTTCCTACTATGTAAACGGAAAGTTGATTTGAAAGGATTTACTTTCCAAAGAGGATAATTTTTAATCACATGTTAGAGATTTGAATTGTAGAAGATCTAAAGATAGAAAACAAATTACTGGTGGATTCTTAGATCATAATGGAGCATAAAAGGAGGTTTTATGTTAAAAATCTACTGAATGGCTGATTTGATGTTGAGCTATTTAGTTGGCTTTTTATGATGTTAGCCTGTCCAAAATGACTTCGTGTTCTTTCCTGGTAGATAGAGGGAAGTAGGCAGTACTTCACAACACGAGGTCAGGGTGCAGAGAGAGCCACCTTGTGAAAGGACTATTCAAGATTAACATGGCCAGGGATTGACATTCACTTCCTGCCTTGGAGGAGGAGCTAATCCTGATTAGCTGTGGCTACAGGATTTCTGATTATCAACTTTCACAAAAAGAGGAAACCAATACTGCAAAGTTGTGATTCAATTATAAAAGTTCTGATACACATGATCTTCTGCAAACTCAAATGTTAACTTAATGTTAAGATCAGGAGGTTTGACGTGACACTTTGAAATCTTGGTTTGAACTGGGTTCATTTAGATGATAAAGAGAAAGGAGTCTTGACGATCCCTCTGCAAAGCCTCTCTTCCTGAACAGAATATATATGGAGAGGGAGGGGGAACTGGAGAGAGATGTGTAAGGAGATAATATCTTACGGCGGGGCAAGGAAGAGTCTACACTGATTGGTACCCATCACCACCTGAGCCATCTAGGATTTAAGAGGAATTGGTTTTCCTGAAGAGCTAGGCATACATTTAAAAAAATTGTTTCTATACTTCCATTATATTTGTTTATTTTCGGTACCTCTAGAAACCAAATAAGGAAAACAAAATCCATAGATCTATAATGCCCAACCTGTAGACTTGTGTTGTAAGGTGCCTCAACATGCCTGCTGACAAAAACTCTCTCTTCAAAGAACCTCCTACTTGAGTTGAAATCTCCCCCACAGGTTTTATAGAACACTGCTTTGTGGATCACAGATACTGAGTAAAGATTTTTTTTAATCTTTTTACTTTAAATTGTTTTTTTCTTTGCTGTTGAGTTTAATAAGTTCTTTATAGATCTTGGAAACTAGCCCTTTATCTGATACGTCATTTGCAAATATCTTCTCCCATTCTGTAGGTTGTCTTTGAGTTTTGTTGACTGTATCCTTTGGTTTGCAAAAGCTTCTTACCTTGATGAAGTCCCAATAGTTCATTTTTGCTTTTGTTTCTCTTGCCTTCATGAGTAGGAAATATCAGAAAGGGAGACAGAACATGAAGGACTCCTAACTCTGGGAAATGAACTAGGGGTGGTGGAAGAGGAGGTGGAAGGGGGTGGGGATGAATGGGTGACGGGCACTGAAGTGGGCACTTGACGGGATGAGCACTGGGTGTTATTCTGTATGTTGGCAAATTGAACAGCAATAAAAAATAAATTTATAAAAAATATTTTTACTTTAAAGTTAAAGGTGCAATCCATTTTGGGAACTTACATCACTCATAAACACAGTTGACCCTTATATCATCTGGGGTTTGGGGTGCCAATGCCCCCCCATGCATTGTTGAAAATCTGTGGATGACTTTTGACTCCCCAAAACCTTAACTCCCCACAGCCTCTTGTTGAAAGCCTCTACTTATTATATATACTGTAGTCTTACAATAAAGTAAGCTAGAGGAAAAAAATGTTTTTAAGAAAATCATAAAAAAATCGTTAAGAAGGAGGAAATACATGTCAGGTCCTGTACTGTATTTATCAAAGAAAATCCATGTGACAGTGGGCCTGGGTAGTTCTAACCCATGTTGTCCAAGAGTCACCTGTACTTTCTAGCTGCTTCTCTCTCAACTACATGTCCTTGGACACACACGTATCTACATACAGAGATACAATTTCCACAGGTGCAGCCTTCAGCTCAACATACATTAAAAACATTGTACATGAAATAAATTTCTAGAGTTTTGACACTTTTTTAGTACACTGATTGATTCCTCTATAAAACTGTTTTCCGGGATCCCTGGGTGGCGCAGCGGTTTGGCGCCTGCCTTTGGCCCAGGGCGCGATCCTGGAGACCCAGGATCGAATCCCATGTCGGGCTCCCGGTGCATGGAGCCTGCTTCTCCCTCTGCCTGTGTCTCTGCCTCTCTCTCTCTCTCTTTCTCTCTCTCTGTGATTATCATAAATAAAAAAAAATTTAAAAAAATGTTTTCCAAATCCTTATCCATTTCCCTTAACCTTTGAAAGAATTCCCCTACATTCTGTACTGTTCTCTCATCTCCATGCTGTTGGCTCATAACTATACGTATCTACCCTGGGCCATTCTTCTGAACTTCAGACGATAATTTCCAGATTTATGACATCAGGAAATATTATGCCCTTAGCTTTTATAGACAATAAGCATAAGTAATGGCCATATAGAGAATATTTCTAAATCTAATGCAAAACCATTAGACATAGAGTATTGTCTAGCGGGCACATTACTCACCATCCCATATTACTAAGAGCTATGAAAATATAAATATATATATTTTTTCTTGTATGCTCTGTTAAAATTTGGATGTTTCCTGTGTGACTGATGTCCGGGGTCACCAGTAATGGGTCCCATGACCAATTAGTGGTGACAGCCATAGTGGGTGAGGGGAGTAGAGGGGAGTTTCCTTACCTGGCACAAGCAAAGTCTCAGTGGCAGAAAAATGCAGAGCATATTCTGGGCACAGTGTATAGATTCTTTTGGCACTGAAATGTCTGTTGAATGTTGACTGAACAAAAATCTGGGATCACTTGTCAGTTTTTGGATCTTAATAAATTCCGCTATGAATGGATTTGAAAGTAATCATTACAGCATAAATCATAATCCCTTCACTTCTCAGTTATATTGGTTCTCGTATGTACTTTTACCTTTCTTGCGTGTTTCAACTCTCATAAGTTATCAATCAGTATCTGTGGAATGCATGAAATAGTAAATTACAAACGTCTCTCTGAGCACATAAAAATTTGAGTTATATTTATGAAATGAGAGAACCCATTTTAGCAGGAGGATAGAGCAGAGATTGAATAAGGTGACTCTCGAATCTCCTTTTATGGTCTTAACCCTTGAGACTCCCAAATAATCTGTGACGTGACACATTACTTTAGCTCGCTATAATACAGTTCTCTGTAACTCTCTCTCTCTCTCTCATCATCACGTTAAGATGGGTATTTATCAATAATATGTGAAATTGATGTACGTTAGGTGTCACCCATGGTCTAACACACCAGAGTACTGTTGTTTAGCAGAAACAAATACGATACCCAGAAACACAGAAAAACAGATGCACAGGAGTACACAAAACTTAGCAAGTCAACCCAGAATCCTGATTGGATTTAACTCAATTTATTGACTCTTCCTACGTGCCAGAAAATGCACTTGGCACTGCGAAGAAAAAATACAAGTATGAGAGAATAAGTTCTGCACGAAGCTGGGATTTTAAATCCTGGCTCTCTGCACTGTGACTGACTCTGCAGAGCCTGCATGCAGTGTAAAAATATATTTGTGTTTGTGTGATAGAAAATGTGTGAGGAACTCTCTAATGCTTTGAAATGAGCGATCGTTTGCCTGCATGGGAAAGAACAAGAGTCCACCCTCAACTCTTGTGGTCAGGTTAGAGAGTCTAGAGGATATGAAATTGCCAGGGTATTTGAACATAGGTTTTGTCTGGTCAGTACCTCTCTTCTTCTTTTTAGGCCTGTCCTAGTTAATAGGAAACAATGGCTGGGATGCATGTAAGCTCACTTTTGTTTTTATTTTACCCTTTAAGTATGAATTTTTATTTATTTTGTCTTTAAGCTTTTATTTAAATTCAGGCATCTAAACTAACTTTTGAATGGATCTCTAAACGTATTGTTTTTCTCTTAATTTTTTTGTTGGCAAAATGTAATTGGTATTTGCTTTTTTCCAAATAGTTTAAGATCGCCTATACACATTATGGTTTTAACTGATGAACAACATAAGTGGATAGATAATGCAGTATTACGATCAAGAATATTACATTTGCTCTCTAATATAAATATATGTTGTTTCAGAGATAATTACATTGCAACAGATTAAGTGGGTCTTTATTGTAAATGTTCCAGATATATTTTGGGTTTTTTGTTTGTTTAAGATTTTATTTTTAAGTACTCTACACCAGACATGGGGCTCAAACTTGCAACCCTGAGATAAGGAGTTGTGGTTCCGACTGAGCCAGGCAGGTGCCACTGTGGTAGTCAGTCATATTTTGAAAGACACATGTCTATTTGTTTCTGTGTATTTTTAAAATTTCTTCTTTAATTTCCTGCTGTACTCATTCCTTCTTTAGTAGGATGTTGTTTAACCTCCATGTGCTGGTGATCTTTCCAAATTTTTTTCTTGTGGTTGACTTCAAGTTTCATAGTATGATAGGAAAATATGCATGGTGTGATCTCAAACTTTTCATATTTATTTCTTGAGGCCTGATCTGTGACCCAGTATGTGATCTATTCTGGAGGATGTCCTATGTGTGTTCTGCTGCTGTAGGATGAAATGTTCTGAATATATCTGTTCAGTTGACCTGGCCCAATGTGTCATTCAAAGCCAGTGTTTCCTTATTAATCTTGTGTTTAGATGATCCATCTGTTGACATATGTGGGTGTTAAAAGTCCCCTACTATTATTGTATTATTATCAATGAGTTCCTTTATTTTTGTCATTGTTTCATATATTTGGGTGCTCCCGCATTGGGGACATAAATATTTACAACTGTTAGGTCTCCTTGTTGGATAGACCAACTTTATTATGATATAGTGCCCTCCTTCATCTCTTGTGACAATTTTTGGGTTAAAATCTAGTTTGTCTGATATAACTATGGCTACTCTGGCTTTGTTTGACATTAAGCATGATAAATGGTTCTCCATCCCCTCACTTTCAGATTGCAGGTGTTTTTATGTCTGAAATGAGTCTCTTAGAGGCAGCATATAGATGGGTTTTGTCTTTTTATCCGTTCTGATGCCCTTTGTCTTTTGAAGTATTTAGTCCATTTAAATTCAGAGTGATTTTTTAAAGATTTTTTATTTATTTGTGAGAGACAGAGAGAGAGAGAGAGAGAGAGAGAGAGAGAGAGAGGCAGAGACACAGGCAGAGGGAGAAGCAGGCTCCATGCAGGGAGCTCAATGTGGGACTTGATCCCAGGCCTCCAGGATCACGACCGGAGCTGCAGGTGGCGCAAAACCGCTGAGCCACCCGGGCTGCACCAGAGTGATTATTGATAAATACGGATTTAGTGCCCTTGTATTACCTGTTAAGTCATTGTTTCTGGAGACTTCCTGTGTTACTTTCTAGTTTTGTTGCTTTTGGCCTGCCTTGCCCACTCAGAGTCCCCCTTAATATTTCTTGCAAGGGTGGTTTAGTGGTCACAAACTCCTTTGTTTTGTTTGGGAAAACCTTTATCTCTCCTTCTATTCTGAATAACAGCCTTGCTGGATAAAGTGTTACCGGCTGCATCTTTCTCCCATCCAGTACATCGAATATATGCTACCCTTACTTCTGACCTGCCAAGTTTCTGTGGAGAGATCTGCTGCTAATCCTGTTTGTCTTTCCTTGTAAATTAGGGATTTCTCTTCCCTTGCTGCTTTTATAATTTTTCCTTCTGTATTTTCCAAATTTTACCATGATTTGTCTTGGTGTTGGCATGTTTTTGTTGATTGTTGAGTGCTCTTTGTGTCACCTGAATTTGAATGTCTGTTTCCTTCCCTAGATTAGGGAAATATTCAGCTATAATGTATTCAGATGAACCTTCTGCCTCCCTTTCCCTCTTTTCTTCTTCTGAGACTAATACAAATTTTATTAAACTTTATGGAGTTGTTGAGTTCCCTAAGTCCACATTTGTGATCTGATATTTTTCTTTCTGTCTTCTTTTCAGCTTCACAATTTTTCCTATAATTTTATCTTCTATTTCACTTACTCATTCCTCTGCACCTTCCATTCTTGTGGTCATTAGATCTAGTCTGTTTTATGTTACCCAGGGCAATTTACACGTTTAATGCAATCCCTATCAAAATGCCATGGACTTTCTTCAGAGAGTTAGAACCAATTATTTTAAGATTTGTGTAGAATCAGAAAAGACCCCAAATAGCCAGGGGAATTTAAAAAAAACCGTAGCTGGGGGCATCACAATGCCAGATTTCAGGTTGTACTACAAAGCTGTGATCATCAAGACAGTGTGGTACTGGCACAAAAACAGACACATAGATCAATGGAACAGAATAGAGAACCCAGAAGTGGACCCTCAACTTTATGATCAACTAATATTCGATAAAGGAGGAAAGACTATCCACTGGAAGAAAGACAGTCTCTTCAATAAATGGTGCTGGGAAAATTGGACATCCACATGCAGAAGAATGAAACTAGACCACTCTCTTGCACCATACACAAAGATAAACTCAAAGTGGATGAAATATCTAAATGTGAGACAAGATTCCATCAAAATCCTAGAGGACAACACAGGCAACACCCTTTTTGAACTCGGCCACAGTAACTTCTTGCAAGATACATCCACGAAGGCAAAAGACACAAAAGCAAAAAATGAACTCTTGGGACTTCATCAAGATAAGAAGCTTTTGCGCAGCAAAGGATACAGTCAACAAAACTCAAAGACAACCTACAGAATGGGAGAAGATATTTGTAAATGACATATCAGATAAAGGGCTAATTTCCAAGATCTATAATGACCTTATTAAACTCAACAGCAAAGAAACAATCCAATCATGAAATGGGCAAAAGACATGAAGAGAAATCTCACAGAGGAAGACAGACATGGCCAACAAGCACATGAGAAAATGCTCTGCATCCCTTGCCATCAGGGAAATACAAATCAAAACCACAATGAGATACCACCTCACACCAGTGAGAGTGGGGAAAATTAATAAGGCAGGAAACAACAAATGTTGGAGAGGATGTGGAGAAAGGGAAACCCTCTTGCACTGTTGGTGGGAATGTGAACTGGTGCAGCCACTCTGGAAAACTGTGTGGAGGTTCCTCAAAGAGTTAAAAATAGACCTGCCCTATGACCCAGCAATTGCACTGTTGGGGATTTACCCCAAAGATTCAGATGCAATGAAACGCCGGGACACCTGCACCCCGATGTTTCTAGCAGCCATGTCCACAATAGCCAAACTGTGGAAGGAGCCTCGGTGTCCATCGAAAGATGAATGGATAAAGAAGATGTGGTCTATGTATACAATGGAATATTACTCAGCCATTAGAAACAACAAATACCCACCATTTGCGTCAACGTGGATGGAACTGGAGGATATTATGCTGAGTGAAGTAAGTTAATCGGAGAAGGACAAACATTATATGGTCTCATTCATTTGGGGAATATAAAAAATAGTGAAAGGGAATAAAGGGGAAAGGAGAAGAAATGTGTGGGAAATATCAGAAAGGGAGACAGAACATAAAGACTCCTAACTCTGGGAAACGAACTAGGGGTGGTGGAAGGGGAGGAGAGCAGGCGATGGGGGTGAATGGGTGACGGGCACTGAGGGGGGCACTTGACGGGATGAGCACTGGGTGTTATTCTGTATGTTGGTAAATTGAACACCAATAAAAAATAAATTTATTATTAAAAAAAAAGATCTAGTCCCTTTTGTATCTCAGTTATAACATTTTTTATTTTGTGCCTGACTAGTTTTTATGTCTTTTATCTCTATGGTAAGGGGCTCTCTGGTGTCTTCTATGCTTTTTTCAGACTCCGCTAGTATCCTCATGATTGTTGTTTTAAATTCTGGATCAGGTATGTTATTTATATCTGTTTTGATTACATACCTGGCCATGATCTTTTCTTGTCCTTTCTTTTGGGATGAATTCCCCCATCTCGGCATTTTGTCTAGGTCTCTGTCTTCTCTGTTAGGAAAGCCTGTTAAATTACCTGCTCCTGAGAGTAAGGGCTTTATTAAGAAGAGGTCATATACTGTCCAGGGCCTGGTACTTCAGAAAGTGTTTCTGGAGTATGCTGTGTCCACTCTGCTGCTGTGCCTTGTCAGTCCTCTGCAGAACTTCTTCTTGTCTGTAGTGGGGAGCGTTTGGATCTTGTCCGGAGTGTGGCAAGTTTTAACTAGGAGTGCTCTGGTCTGCTTGTTAAAAGAGGCCTGATCTTATTTCCACTAGAGCTGGAGCTTTGCAGCACCCTGGTCAGCACCCACGTCTTTCAGAGAAGGGGGCACCTCTCTGACTCTCAAGCACATTTGCCCTAGTAGAGAAGCACCTGTAGAGGGGCAGGGCTTGGTGTAAGCAGCTCTGGCCTCCACTGTTGGAGCTGTGCTGCTCACTGAAGTCCATCTGTGCTGATGTGTGGAGGGAAAAATAATGCAAGCCCACCCCCACCTCCCTTGAGAGGGGAGTTCATGCCTGCTGCCATGTGGAAAGCCCTCACAGAAGAGCAAACGAACTCCCCTTGTGTGTCCCAGGCACCCTTCAGATTCCTGCCTTCATCCTGTCTGTGTCTGAGTTGTCTGCCCTCTGGGAAGCACAGTGCACCTGCGTTTTATCTCGGGCATGTCAGCTGAGTTTCAAAACTCCAAACTTTAGGAACCTGGCATGGTGTGTACTGAGACTCTAGGGGAGGGTGTTATCACACTGGGGCTGGTGCTTGTTTGTCCCAGAAGGGCAGTCACACCAACATGCAGGGGCTTGGAATTTAGAGTAAAGCACAGCAAAAAGCCTGAACCCAGGTTAACCACCCTCAGCAGGTGTCTCTGCCCCTATGTTTAACGAGTAGGGGAGAGCAGTAGCATCCATGGGCTCTTTTGTCCCTGGATAGGCAATGCCATCTTAACCAGATGCATTCCAAGAAGGGGTAAATGTCTCTCCCAGTGTGTCCCAGGGGATCCTCGGATAGTGCCCTCTGCTCCCAGGCCTCTGTCCTCCTTCTCTGTGGATGCACCACAGCAGCTGTTGGGCTACACACTGGCCACAGCATGGACTTCTAAACACAGCATGGACTTCTAAAGCCTAGTCTTTGAGCTCCACTGGTGGTAAATACTTGTTACAAAGAGTAGTGTTAATCAGCACTACTCATTTTCCCAGTCAATGGTTTCGAGCAAGTGTTTTTCTTATGTGGCCCCCTGTGTGCTGCGTGCGCTCACTTTCTCCCTCTTGCCCTCTCTCCATGATCAGGGCTCCTTCCTTTCCACAGCACCCACAGTCCTTTTCTCCTCCAAATCATGTCTTTGCACCTTCTACCTTCCACAATGTTGCATCTTCTCTCCCTCTAGTTGTGTAGTTTGTTCTCTCATTCCTCAGATTGGTTTCTTGGGTGTTCAAAGTAATTTGATATTTATCTAGCTGTTTTTGTACTTTGAAGATAGGGCCCTTCTACTAATCCACTATCTTAACTCCCTGATTCTTCCCCATATACTTTTTAAATATTTATTTATTTATTTATTTATTTATTTATTTATTTATTTATGATAGATATAGAGAGAGGCAGAGACACAAGAGGAGGGAGAAGCAGGCTCCATGGAGGGAGCACGACGTGGGACTCAATCCCTAGTCTCCAGGACCAGGCCCTGGGCCGAAGGTGGCGCTAAACCGCTGAGCCACCTGGGCTGCCCTCATGAATAAATAAAATCTTAAAAAAATAATAAATTACTTCAAAGAACCAACTTTTGCGCTTTGTTCATTTTTTCTTTTTTCAATTTCATTGATTTCTGCTTTTGCTTCTACTTTGAGTTTAATTTATAACTTTTTGCAGAAGCTTAAGCCACTTATTTTAAGCCTAAGAAGTTTTCAAATGCGTGCTTTGAGATCCATAAATTTTACTCATGACTGTTCCATTTGCATCCAGCCATTTCCTGCGTATTATTTGGTTTCATTCATTTCAGATATTTTCTGATTCCCTTTATTTAGAATTGTGCTTAATTTCCAAATATTTGAGGATTTTCTACTAATCTTCTGTTATTAATTTCATTTCTTTGGGGACAGAGGGTACGCTCTGTAGGATTTCAATACTTGAAATTTATTGAGATGTGTTATAGTCTTTTTCTTAATCTTCTGAGTACACTTTAAAAGGGTGTACATTCAGCAGTTGGGTGATGTTTCAATAAATATCAGTCAAGCTGAGTGGATTAAATAGTGTTTATATTCTTATTAATCATTTTTGTCTCTTGCTGTGTTAATTATGGAGAGAAATATATTAAAATCTACAACTGTGATTGTCTATTTCTCCTTTTAGTTTTGTTAATTTTTGCTTAATGAATTTTGAAATTTTGTTAGATATATGTTTAGAATTGTCTTTTTTTTTTCAAAATGACTCTCTTACTATTATGCATTGTCTGTCTTTATTCCTGATAACACCCCTTATCTTAGAGTTTACTTTTGGCACGATCTATCTTTTTTCCAATCCATTTGCTTTTGATGTGTCTGTGTTCTTATATTTCAGTGTCTCTTGTGAACAAGATATAGCTATAGTTTGTTGGTTTATGTCTTTAATCCAGGATGACAATACTCCTTTAAATTAGAGGAGTTAGTCTATTTATGTTTAGTATAATTGCTAATATGGCTGAGTCTAACTCTACCATCTTGATATTTATTTTTAGTTTATACCATTTGATACTTGTTCCTTTGCTTTTCCTTTCCTGCTTCCATTTTTTTCAGCACAAGGTAGATCTCTTGGTGTTATTTGCAGTTATTTTATAGTGTTGCCATCCACTGTGGTAGCCACTAGCCACATGTAGTTAAGTTTAAAATCAGTCCCTCATTATATCAGCCACACTCCAGGGACCCAGTAGCCACATGTGCTTGTTACCACATTGGACAGGACAGATTCCTGCAGAAAGTTCCATCAGACAGCTCCCTGCAGATTGAGGTCAGGATTTATTTTGAGTCAGAATTAGCTAGGGTCCAGGGTGAAAAGGGTAACATTTCTAGTCAGAAGATGTGTGTTTCTGTTGTGTATTTACTATTGATGGCTTTGTAGTCTGTAAGCCTAAGAGATCTGCTCTTAGCCTCAATTTTCTTTTCTAAAACACGCAGGTAGTAATTCCTGCTCTTTGCTTCATGGAGTGCTTGTGGAAAAGAACACTATAAAATGGTTAGCTGCTTTATGAAGCCTAAGGCAGTTTTGAAGAAAATATTCAAACTCAGTTGACTGTGTTTTGTTTGGTCTTTTAGGTTGCTGACGGAGCTGGAGTCCCCTTCTTGGTGGCCATTTAGTTCCAAGCTTTGGAAGATGCCAGCAGAAACAAACCCCAAGGAAAGCACCTCAATGGCTAGTCCCAAAGTTCTTGGAAAAGAAGGGGTAGTGGTCCGAATTCCTGCTGTTATCTCCCAAGGGAATGCATCTCATGTTAAAGCAGGAAGTCTCACCATCCTTGTGTCTGGGTTGGAAATCCATGACTCCTGTTCTTTGCTCATGCACAGATTCGAAAGAGAAGACATAGATGACATAAAGGTTCACACGCCTTATGAAATTAGCATCCGACAGCGGTTCATTGGGAGGCCAGACATAGCTTATCGCCTGATATCTGCCAAGATGTCAGAAGCTATCCCCATTTTGGAGGTGCAGTTCAGCAAGAAGATGGAGCTGTTCGAAGACGCCTTGATGCCCAGAAGTGCCAGATCGTCTTCCCCAATAGAGAAGGGCTGCTCAGTCTGGCAGGCAGGTAAGTGAGCATTGGCATTTGGAGTGTGCCTCCTTCTCCAAACTTGCAGTCAGAACGTAGCATGCCTGGGGTACACTGTTCACTTGTGTCACTTGAAGCAGCTGCTGATTTCTCTGCAGCAGTGACTGTCCATGTGTTTGTGAATGAAAACAACTTAGTACTTGCCATCTCAGAGTGTGTAAATCCCAGAGCTCAGGTTTATCACCCACTGAGTGCTATGTGGGTTTCCCCGAAGGGCAGGAGGGCTTGATGGCCCTTTCAGATCAGAGGCAGGCTCCAAGTTAGGCATTTTCCCCTTTCCTCTGTGTGACCCGCCCGCCCTGGTAGGCATCCAGTCCCTCCACCCCTGACCTCAGCCTCAATCAGGGTCATCTCAGCCTGCCTTCTGGGTACCTGTTTAAGAAATCAGAATCTCTGAGAACTGCAGCATAGTTTTTGTAGGTTTGCAGGCCTCCCCTAGTGGGGAGTGTGTGGCATTGGGCGTGGCCCTGGAGGTTGAGAGAGAGTCCCAGGTCCAAGCCCCAGCCTTGCCTGGGGCAGCCTGGGGTCATCTGACTTGTCAGTTTGCCATCCAGATGGTGTCAGGTAGCATCTCGCTGGTGCCTTTATTTTCATGTCTATCATTGATTGTGATGTGGAACATCTGACGCTCCTTATTTGCTTTCTGGCTTCACGCATTTTTCTCTGTGGATTGTGTGGCTTTTTTGTTGTTGTTGTTGTTTTCGGCTTTTTTGTTGTTGCTGTTGTTTTCTACTGTGCTGTTTATTTTTTGTGATTTGTAGGAGTTCCTCACATGTAGGTTTGCATCCCTTCTTGGCTCTAGAGGCTACCAGTACCTCTGCCAGACTGTCATTCTCCGTTACAGAAATCCTTAATTTTGCTATGGTCTAATCTAGCATTTTTCCCATTAAGTTTGTTTTAGAGCCCAGCTAAAGAAATCCCAAAGTCATAAAATACCATATTTCCTAATGCTAGCATTATAGGTGACCTATGTCTGCATTATAATGATTTTTCTAACAGCCTAGTAGTCTCTGCTTATTAACTTTGATTGCTGGACATCTTTTACAGTTAGAGAAGTGTTTGTTACGGTTCTGGTTTCGTTTTGCTCGGAAGTGATTGATTTCAGCACTAATATGTAACCTGTTTCCCTAACACATGAACATTTCTAGATGGCTTCAAGTTTCAAAAGAAATATACCTGAAGATAGATCTGGTCCCATAAGCACCAAAATGTAAAAACTTCATTTAAAAACTTATTTCCTTAGCATTTCCAGATTTTTCTTTGGCCCCTCTCTCAGGGCAGGACTGAGAAGGGTGGGCAATGCCACGAGCCTAAGACTCTGAGCAGGTCAGGCCGTTGGCCACCTCTTGCCCCCACACTGCTGTTTTCCTGTGGGAGGAAGAGACTCAGGGCTGCTGGGTCCCAATGCAGAGTGCCTCCAGCCATTGCTTCTGCTGCTGCTGAACCAGAACTCCCTGCGCCAGGCGTAGTGCCAGGCACCCACAGTCCCTGTTCTCATGGAGCTCCGCCTGGTGGTTTCAGAGAAGGGACATGGCACTGAATGTCCCGTGTAGGGGGCAGCTGTGAGCACACGTGGCACAGAGTGTGGCACTGTGCAGGGGAGAAGAGGCTTTCTGGGCCCTGCCCCCACGTGTCCACGTGCAGACAGGGCTGGAGGGGAAAAGGAGGTGCATGCCAGGGCCTCTGCGGCCGTCGTCTGGCTGCAGGAAGCTAGGTGAGTACAGACTCCGCAGGGCCCGCCCTCAGGAAGGGTACAGGCCAAGGCTGCTGACCACAGGCCGAATGTCTTCTTCCTCAGGGAAGCCACAGACAGTTTCCCTCACCTAAAG
This sequence comes from Nyctereutes procyonoides, assembly GCF_905146905.1. Lineage (NCBI taxonomy): Eukaryota > Metazoa > Chordata > Mammalia > Carnivora > Canidae > Nyctereutes > Nyctereutes procyonoides. The sequence goes on along the minus strand of NW_026575114.1, from coordinate 2,014,225 downwards.
TCAGCTGGGGCTGGGCCTCCACCACCTCTGCAGACACCTTCCCAGCAACACCTAGATTGCGGGTGGCTCGCATGACGGGGTGTGTGGCCTCGCCTGTCACAGTCAGGGGCTGTGTGTATGGAATGAGTGGAACCACAACCAGGATGACATATGGGTTTTCATCCTGCGCTCAGCCCACTTCAGCCTCTGGGTGGGTTCCCGCAGGAGGTCTGTGTCTGCACGGAGCAAGAGGGGCCATCCTCCCGTGGTGAGGCCACCCCATCCCAAGGAGTTTATGCAGAGGGGAGCTGGGGAAGAGGCCAGCATGTGGGCTTGTGAGCAGCACCATGTCTGGCTTGCTGGGACCTCTGCAGGAGGCCTGGGCAGCCCTCTCTGTCGCCTCTGATGGTGTTTTCACTGTCCCAGGGTGGAAAGTACAGAAGCAGTGGAGGTGGAAACCATGACTTGACATCTCAGAAATGTACTCCTCTTCTCCAGCCAGGAGCAGTGTTGGTAGAACGTGTGACCAGCAGGTGGCAGCGTCACCACAGCACCCCTGTTTGCCTGGAGTCCGTGTCTGGAAGAACTTTCCAGAGACCTCCACAGTCATGTGAAGTGCCGGTGGCCCAGCCAGCAGCCAGCCACTGCGGTCTCCTGGGCTTCGGGGGTGGGGAATGACACAGGGGGCTGCTTCTACCCTGGGGCGAAGCCATGCAGAGTCCGTGTGTGTTCACACAGCATCTTTAAAGGACTCTTTATGTCCTGGAGTATTTCAGACATGAGGAGGAGCTAGGAGGCTGGTACAGACCCCGATATTCCCCTGCCTTGCCATTCTCATCGTCACAGCTCACACGCATGTGTGCATGCAGCATCACTCTGTGAAGTCTCAGTTCTGTCCAGGCTCTCTCGCACTCACTGTCCAGAACCCCATCTGGAACCCTCGTGCTGGGGGGGCGTCTCCCTGGACCCCCCTGGCCCTGACGGTCTTGACGGCCTGTAGGAGTGCTGCCGAGGTTTCCTAGCATGTCTCCCAATTGTGCTTCACCCGTGTTTTCTCAGGGTCCTGGGGTAATGGGTTTCAGGAAGATGACTTCAGAGCATAGCCCACGCGTGGCCTTTTATGTTTTTGGTACTTATTTTTGTCTCTGTTGTTTGCTGACTGCCATATTCTGAGAGAAGCCTTCTCTGGCCACCTGATTAAGAGACCTCCAGTTACCTGCCCTACACTTGCCCTCGGCACTGCTGCCCTCTGGTTGGCTGTTGTGCTTTCACACTGGGGCATGTGCTCTGTCCTCACCAGACACAAGATGTCTCTTCATGACCATGTCTCCAGCACCCAGAAGAGGCCCAGGCATCCAGGGGCACACGTCTGTGAGACAGTAATACATGTCTGGGGCACTGATATCCAGTGCAGGACTACTCATTGAAGACTTGGGCTTCAGGCAGTGGAGTTCAGTGCCAGGACGTGGCACCACACTGACCACAGGCACACCCCCCACCCACATGGTCACTAGGACGCAGGCACCACGCTGACCACTCACAGACCTCCTTTGGGTACTTAGAAATGGGCACCCCTTGACCCCAGCCGACCCCCTGGGAGCTGTGTGGCTCTCACACACTTGATCTCTTTCCAGGAGCCCCAGGTCCACGCTGTGCACTGTGTAGGTTTGAACATTTGCCAGTAAGTGACTTTGGCTGTAGGCAGTTGGGATTGCTTACTCGCTCTCCGTTTCAGCTCTCTGCTGTGTGAAGGGCGTGGGCATTTTGTGATGTTTGTAGGGCTTCCCACCCCAGTTGTGTATGCTTCTGGGGCTGTCCCTGTGTAGAGTAGGTGTTTCCTTCCCTGTGTCACTGATGAGGCTTTTGGGTCCCAGGGACAAGGAAGAAAATCTGCCCGTGGCCAGATGGGCTTGGAGGGGTTCTTCTGTTCTTGGGGCAGGGCCGGTGGTTCTTGCTCTGAATCCCCAGTGAGGCCGGGATCTGAGGCCAGGGTCTGCGTCTGTACGTCAGGGGGCTGGAGTCCGCAGCTGCCCATAGCAGCCCAGCTGTCGTTCCTGGAAAGTGAAATCATCCCTAAGTTCCCTTGAAGCTGGAACAATTTGTGCTGATTTTGTTTAACTGTAGTAAGTAATGACTTTAGAGGCAGAACCGTTGTATACTGAAGTAAATTCTTTTTCGAAGATATTTCAAGGCATTGAAGTAACTGAGTCAGTGGGTCAGGGCTCAACGCAGAGCACCCAGAGTGCCGAGCTCTGTGCTAGGCGTGATCCTGCTGACCCTGCAACATGTCATAACCGACACCCCTGACTTAGTGTGTTCCGTACTGAGAAATTCTCTATTTTGGCTTTCTAGTTAAGTAAAAAACCCCTTTTGTTTAACATTTTAAAAAGGTCAGCATGTCCCTCCAGAACATAGGGGTATTGGAGTGGAAACCAGAGCAGTGCTGAAGGAGCACAAGGGTGGGCGCTGGCGTCAGAGAAGCTGTGGGGTGCAACACGTTGATACCAAAGCTGTGCAAGCTAAGTGATGCCAGGACATGTGAGCGAAAGTTGCTGCTGATGGAATGGCAGAGTGGAGGACATCTGTGTATGTATGTGATGTATTCGGGAGGTGGGGGGATGCAGAGTGGGCAGAGCCAGTTGGCTGGGGACAGCGTGCCAGGGTGGCTAGAACAGGAGTCCACGAGACAGTGGAGTGGAGTGGACACCAAGGAAGGAGGAGGTTCTGGGCTGAGTGAGGAGACCACTGTTTGTCATCACATCAGCACCAATGACTTGCTAACGTGTGCATGGATTGGCCTGTAAGACTAATAATAGCTGGTGGCACATGTTTGCTATTTCTGCCGTCATACCTTCCAGCTAGCTCTGACGGCTTCTACTGCAGGCGGAACTTTTGCGGTACTTTTCCTTATGTAACATTTTAGTTGTGACACTTTAGATCACGTAAGGCCAAACAGTTGCATGCTGTGGAAAGTTCCTTACTAATTAAATCCCTTAGGAGCTGGAATAGGATGGGACTTTGGAGATTTTAAAACACAGGTTGTGAGATCAGTTTGATTGGTTGCGATCAGCTTTTATTGTTTTTGAAGAATGAACGAGAAAAGCAGACATCTGTGTGCATGGTATACAGTAAGGGCTTTGGTAAGACAGGTAGGCCTCCTGGGTGCAGCTGCGGGTGTGGCGGGCCTCCGTGGGGTGCAGTCCTCACAGGCGCTCTGTGTGGGTGCCCGCCCACTGCTTCCTGAATGCTCTCCTCTGCAGGACCTTGAGAAGCCTCTCTCGTCCCCACAGCAGCCTGCGTTTATCCTGGGTGAGGCCACGCTCCCTTTGCTTAGCCAGGCACCCCTTGGGGAGTATCACTTCGTAAGGATTACTTCGAGGACTGAGAAGAGAGGGTATTTCTGTATGTGTTGGAGGTGGCTGGTCTGTGCCCCAGAAGGAGGGGCTTGGGCAGTTGGTATATGCTGGGGATGGCTCGCTGGGCCCCTTCCCTTCCTGACAGTGCATTCATCAGGCTGCTCTGCTCAAAGGAGCCTCTGCTCACCGCCTCCAGCGTCCCCACGTCCAGGATCCTGTTGGCCCTTCTGTGCCTCCTGTTCCACAGAAGCAGAGACGCGTTCCGAGGAGTTGGTGCTGGCATCCAAACAGCGGATTCTCATCCAAATGCTGTCTGCTTTCCAGCATCGTGATACATGAACGTGACCATGCTGTGTATCCGAGGGGCCTTGTAATATGGGGAAGAACAGGCAGTAGACCTAACTGATGCCCTTCCCTGGACCCTGTGGTGCCAGGGTTTGGATGTCAGCTCTCTAAATAAAGGACGTGGCATGCAGTGGGGGGCATGCAGGGCCTCTTGAGTATCACTGCATCTCCAGGCTGCCCTTCTGCTCTTCCAGGAGCCTGCCCAGGTGCGGGTGCTGGGAACACCCCTGAGCAGGGCCCAGCCACGTTTAGCACTCTGACTCACCCCCCCACCCCCACCCCAAAGTGGCCACGCCACCAGCTTTGCTTGGCCGAGCCAGCCGGCCATTTCCTGTGCCCTGGGGAACCGCAGCGCTCTGTGGGCTGACGAGATGGTGCCGCAGTTTCCAGGACCATGTTTTATGTGCGTTTCACCAGGTTCCGCAAGTGGCCTGTTGGATACTCCCCATGTGTAGCCCTTTCCTGAGAGACCAAATACACAGCCAGACCTGGGACATTGTCAGTGGTGCACTCTCTAACCAGAGCAGGGTAAGGAGGCAGCTTGGGCTAGGGTCCCAGTGAGCCCAGGCAGCCCCCAGCCCGGCTTCACACAGCAGAGCTCAGGAAGATGGACCCACCACAGCTGCCAGCCCAGAGAGAGCTGATGGTCTTAAACATCACTCCCTGTGAGCTTCTGAATGTTCGTGCGTTGTTCGCACCTCCTGGAAGATGTCACTGCTGTTTGACTTTCCATTCCAGCGTCTGGACTGATGGACCGTGCCATGCCCCACGAGCCCTGCTCAGGGAGCCAGGAGGGCCCGTCACTTCAGCTGCAGAGGAGTGAGCCGCTCATCTCTGAGGGGGATGCCCAGGAACTGAGACAGGTAATGTGCACTCCCGGCACCACGTGGTCCCTGCATGTGACATGCTTCTTCTTCTGCCTGCCCCTAGCTCCTCGCTGGGAGATGCTGGCCTGTCTTCTGCAGGGGCCTGTCACTGTGCCCCCCAGCTCTGTCTGCTCGTGTAGCTGGAGAAAGGAAAGAGCGGTGCCCATTCTGAGTCCCTGTGTTCCATGGCACACAGACACTCCGTGCGCACGGCCCCCCTGCTGGCTGCTCTGCCTGTTGTACATGTACACGTGCAAGTATACATGTGGGCTGTGTGTGTGCAGGATATGCAGGTTCATGTGGGCTTTCTGTGCATATACATGTGTGCATATGTGTGGTACATGTACTCGTGTGTACGTGTGTGTGCTATGGGTGTGGTGCCCTGTGTTATGAGATGTACCGTGCATGAGATGTGCACATGAGGTGTACATGTACTGTGTATGTGCTATGAGACCCATCTGTGTACATCTGTGCGTTGTGACTTATAAGTGCATTTATGTACATGTGTGCTCTGTGTACATGTACTGTGTGTTCTGTGTGCTATGATACCATCCATGTATACACGTGTGTACTATTGGTGTGCTTATCTATGTCTTCATGTGTGCATGTATTCTGCGTGTATCTATGTGTGTCTGCTGTGTGTGAATATACTGGGTGTCCCAATGTGTGCATGTACTGTGTGTATGTATGTTGTGTGTGCCATGTGTGCATGTTTTTCTGTGTGTGTGCGTTGTGTCTGTGTGCCATGTGTGCATGTACTGTGCGTGTTTATGTGTGTGTGCCGTGTGTGTACTGTGCTTGTCTGAGCATGTCTGTGTGCAGATCCTGTGCATGTTTGTGTGCTGTGTTTGCATGTGTCTGCATGCCTGCATCTGTGTCTTGTGCATGTGTGTGCTGTGCGTACATGTCTGTGCATCTGTGTGCACATCCTATGTGTGTGTCTGTGTGCGGTGTTTGCGTGTCTGTGCATTTCTGTGTGTGCCTGTCCTGTGCGTGTGTCTGTGTGTGTCTGTACATGTCAGCATGTGCATGACTCCACAGGTGCACATACAACTGAGAGTACTCACTCATCCCAATTGCTCTCAAGGGCTTGACACCAGATTCTTGCCACTTTTTGTCCGGGAAGTAGAAATTTAAACAACATTTGCTAGAAATACTTTTAAATTGTCTTCCTGTGTTATTGCTGGAGAGTGCAGTGTTTTTTCCTTTTCCTTTTTGAGTAGTTTTGAAGCAGATACCGAGTGTCACCTTGTTCATCAGCATCTCAGTGCACTTCTTTAGAACATAAAAGCTGTTAAAAGCCCTCACGCTGTGCTGCACTAGCCTTGGTTTGTCAGAACCCATCGTCTCATTCAGGGAGATGTGCTTGTTGCTTTGTGAGAGAGAGAGAGAGAGAGAGAGAGAGAGAGAGTGTGTGTGTGTGTGTGTGTGTGTGTGTGTTCAGCTCACAACCGTATGAGGCCTGTTCCAGCTGCTCAGCAAAGCGCCTCTCACTACACAGCTTCCCTCTGTCGTTTCCGTTAGCTTCACAGTCTTTTTGTAGCAAAAACTCAGTTGTTTCTCTGTGGAGATTTTGGTTTGCTTCTTCCTGACTCAGTTTCCCTGGTTCATAGCTCAAAGTTTAGCCATATCCAGGCTCTGGTCTAAAGAGGTTGTGTCATCCCTGGCACCACACACTTCCACCAGGGCACATAGGAAGACCATTTGTCTTTCAAACCTGTTTTTAAAGAAAAAGGCTTACTGACATGTCAGCCTAGGCATAGCCTCCTTTAAACTTGGCCATTTCCTTTCTGGAAAAAAAGTGCTCATCTTTGCTATGGGATATTTTAAATATGCATGATTTGTCACTCTTTCCCTGGGTCTAACTTAGTCACTTTGAGTAATGACCACGGAAATGCTGCTTTCTAGCTGCGACCAGCAAATGCTGCAGGTTACCGACTGAGGTTTTTGATGCACATATTGACTCCAGAATATGGCTTCAGGACTTGAGAAACCCCCATCCTATAAGGAAACACTACCATTCTCTTGAGAATGGATGTGAGCCCACACACCTCAGGCTGCTGGGATCTGAGACCCTTCTCCCACCCTCGTGTGAAGCTGTCCTGCCGCTGTGTCAAGACCAAGACAGGGACACAGCTTTTTGATGGGAAATGTAGGGATTTTATGTTAATTCTGGTGATGGCCATGTAGTGTGAGAAGGCCCTTCCAGTTTCACACCAGCAGCCTCTGCCCTAGAAGCCAAGATGGTAGAGGTCATGATGAAGATGCCAGCAGCCGGGAATGGAATGAGCTTCCTCACTCACCTTCCACGTGAGACCATGTCTGTGGGGTTGGTCCTGAGCATCATCAGTGGCTTAGTGAGCCCTGTGGTGTCCGTGCTGGGAACAGCAGCTGCTGTGCTGAGTCAGGACGTTGGCCACAGGGTGGGGACGTGGTGACCCCTGAGTGGTGAGACTGGGGAGAGCCGCTGCGGAAGAGCAGGGCTTCACACCAGCCACCAGTCCTCCTCCCTGCAGGCACCCTGGGTCCACCAGAGAACGTTTTCTGGAGGTAAAACACATGTTTCCTATTTAGAGAATTCTTAGCTGTGTAGCTGAAGCCCCAGCATAAGTAGGAATGAGGTAAATTTCTGGGGAAAACAGAAATGCGAGAACCACTCCTCCCGTTCAGCTGTGGTTTCTGTGGCAGATGCGATTACCGTCCTTACGTGGAAATGGGTCTCGGTGACTTAGCCCGCAGTGGATGCTGAGAGACGCGGCTGGTGTGGTTTCCCCAGGACAGGAGGGTTCTGCACCCTGTGCCAACTACCACTACACGTGGGCCCCGGAGCAGCCCTCACTGCGGCGTCCACTGTCCATGGGGAGGGCCTGTGGTGGCAGCAGCCAGGCCAGGAAGCAGATTCACTGGGATAGGTTTGGCAGAGCGGCCTGAACCGTGGCTCCCATCTGAGGTGCTGACCTCTCCTCGCTCGAGCTGCTGCTTGTTTGTCACCAGATCTGGGTCCAATGCCAGGTCCATGCAGTTTGAGGTTCCGTCAGTCACCCTGCTCCCCAGACTGTCCATCCTGACCTTTCCCCCCTCTCCCCACCCAAGACCAGGATGAATAGTGAGCACTGCCAAGGGGCTCCCCTTAGGGGCTGCTGACCTTTTCCATAGTGGGGGTGTGGCATGTAGACTGGGGCACAGGTCACGGTTCCCACAGCAGGGGGTGCAGTGTGTGAACTAGGACATAGGTCACGGTTCCCACAGCATGGGGGTGCAGCATGTGGACTGGGGCGCAGGTCACGGTTCCCACAGTGGGAGTACCCTGTGTAGACTGGGGTGCAGGTCACGGTTCCCACAGTGGGGGTGCCCCGTGTGGACTGGGGCACAGGTTCCAGTTCCCACAGCAGGGCGTGCAGAGTGTGGACTGGGGCGCAGGTCAAGGTTCCCACAGCGGGGGGGTTATATGCTATTGTTTTCCTGGCCTGATACCAGTGCAAACACTGGCCATCACTTAGGCCCAGTTGGGCATCTGTTACTTTGTAAATTATCAACAAAGCTTCCTGAATACATCAAGCCTATGTCATCTGTTAAACCAGCAGAAGGGACTTGGTACCAGGAAGGAGGTGCTGAGTAACTTCTCACATCCATGGCAGGTGACATTTCGGGGAGCAAACGTCTATCGGGGGACCTGCCCTAGCTGGGCAGTCTGGTCCTGGCACTGGTGCGGCCCTGCTCTTGGCCCCACAGTCCCGGGTGGGCTGCACGCCTGCCCTGGCCCTGGCCTCTGCCTCTGGACAGCAAGGGCTCTGGGCAGCAGGGACCCTAGAACCCTCCACCTGCTGCACAAATGAGCACAGTGACAGGAAAGCTGACTCACAGGAGAATGTCATGCCCCACCTTCTGTATTATCCATGGGTTTTCTGTGCACTCTGCTGGTGAACTGCATCACTGGCAAACATGACCTGCCACTGTGGACCCCCTCCCCAGCCTCTCTGTGGCTTCACGTGCCCTTCGTGCTCTCCTCTGGGATCCTAGACAGCCCATTGCGCTCTCACACATTGGCTGTGGCCCCAGTCAAGAGCTGGCCCATGCTGTCTGTGGCTCAGGTGGGGCTCAGGTGGGGCTGGCAGGGCCCCTCACCCGCACTCAGAAAGAACAGACCTGGGCGGTGCAGATGCTTTCTGCCCCCTCCGCTGTCTCGGAAACATGAACAGGGCGGGAATGCCGGATAAGGAACCCCGGGGTCTTGTCCATTGACAGGATTCCAGACGTGCCAGCGTCTGGGTGAGCATCTCCCAGGGCAGCTGCTCTGCTGTGCAGACAGAGGAGCACCAGGGCCAGGGGCAGACGCTTTCCCGTCTTCTCAGTCAGCCTAGACGTGCCCCTGCCGTGTTAGGGGGTTTGGTCATTTATTACTGAGTTGCCTGGCTGTTTTTTATTGTAGGGAATGTATATGGTGTAAACGTTGCCATCTCGCCCACTCTCAGTGTGTAGTTCAGTGGCACTGATCATGCGCAGAGTGCCCTGCGGTGCCACTGCCTCCAGACAGTCCCCTGCAGCGCCAGCCCCGTGCTGGCCCCTCCAGTCCTTGCTCTGTCAGGTGTGTGTCCTTCCATGCTGGCCCCCCTCACTTTGCACTGTGTTTTCAGAGCTCATCTGTGTTTCCTTTTCGCAGCTGAATGGATGGCCGACAGTTTGTGTGTCCATTCATCTGTGCCTGCAGTACGTGGTGCTGCTCTGAACATTCACACAAGAATCTGTGTGGGTCTGTGTCTGCTCCTTGGGGGCATATACTAGCTAGGCGTGCAATTGCTCGGTCACGGGATAATTCTAGGTGTAGATTTTTGATGAGCTGCCAAACTCTTTTCCATAATGGCCATACCGTTTTATGTTCCTGATGGCACGGACGTGGGGAAGTGAGTCCTCTAGCTTCATTCTTCTTTTTCAGGATTGCTCTGTCTCTTCAGGGCTCCATGCAATTCCATATGGATTTGAGCATCCGTTTTTCTGTTTCTGAGGGAATAAAAGGCTGCTGGAAATTTGGTACTGCGTTGAATGTGTAGGTAACTTGGGCGCATCTTGTCATCCTGCCATCCAGGAGCACAGCACATCCCTCATTATTTAGTTTGTCTTTAATTTCTTTCAGTGCGATGTGTGGGTTTTAGGCCTTTACCTCTATTTGCTTGTGTTCTGGGCTGAGCCCTATTTGGATCCCATCGTGACCTGATAGTGGGCTGGTTTCCAGGGTCCCCCTACAGCACTGTGGGTCCTCACGTGCATGTGCCCTGACTGGACCTTGAGTTAGGGAGGCCACTGGAGGCTGATCAGCCAACTGTGAGTGAGGGCTCTCAGGGTCTCACAGTTAGGCTGCAGATCTTGAGGTGGGGACCGTGAAGGTAGGGCCTCCCTAGAAAAGAATCCTGTGCTGCTATCCACAGATAGCCCTTGGGGCCTCAAGAAATGCAGCAGAAGGGACAGGGTGGGATGTGGGGGTGGTCTCTGAGTGCTGAATGTGACAGATTGTAGCCTAGAATGTTCTTTACAGCCTCCAGAGCTTTGGCTGTGCTGGAAGCCAATTTTTCCCTCTTTACCTTCTCTATAGCATATTAATGGCCCCAACTGGAAGAACTATTTGGAGTTGCAGACAGCTTGATTTATCCCAGCTCTGTTCTTAAATGGTTGCTAATTTCTCACTGCAAGAAAATTCACAGTTTTTCAGTGAGTCAGCTTAATAACAAGATCAGGGCAGACAGTCTAGCTAATACTAACCTCACTTTAGGTGCTTCGTATTAATACAGTAATACTCGGAATCCTGGAGCTTTATCATGAAGAACAGCCAAACATTCTTTTCTTTCAGACCCTACATGAGGCCACCAGTACATAAAAGATGTTTTGGACACATCAAGGCCCATGCTTCCATGCACCACCACTCCCCTGCTGCCATTATGCAGTGATCCACAAGGCTGGACGCCCTGGGGTCCTGGTGGCACAGCTCGCAGCAGAGCTGGGCCTCCGACTCCCTGCTTCCCACATCTTGATGGCTGGTGTGAGGTGCATACATGGAGATGCATCTGCTTTGGTCAGCGGACCTCCTTTGCTGGATGAGCTGTTTTTCCGTTTTTATAAACAAGGTGGAAACATGTCCGTCTCCGCTCGTATCTGTGCTGCTGTCCCAAGATCTGTGGTGCCAGGAGGTAGAAGCTGTCAGGGCATGTGGCCAGAGCAGAGGAGAACGTAGTGATGTCTGCTGTGTCCTGGGGAGCACGTGGTGCCTCCTACTTCCAGCCCGGGTCACTGACACACCCGCACCCTGCCCGTGGAGAACAGAGCTTGCTGTGCAGACACAGTTGAGCACCTCTGCCCCTCTGGGCTGCAGATCGCTGAGTATTCCGGACCATGCCGGCACACATTTGTGTCTCACCTGTGCCTGTGTATTTCTTTGGAGTTTATAAAAGTCACTTTCTCCTCAGCTCAGTTGGACAGTTCCTGTGTCGGGTGGACGTGCTTGCAGAGATGGCTGGTCACCGGGCTGACTTACTGGTGTGGCAGGGGCTTGAGGCAGAGCCCAGGGACAGCCAGCTGATAGTTCAGAGGCTGGCGGCATGACACACCGATGACTAGACAGCTTGTCATCCTGGGCCGCAGAAGTAACAACTGTGTGAAGGTCTGGCCAGACTTCCTGTTCCCCATTTTTTCCACCCCGTGTTATATGGAATGCACATGATGGCATTTAATTTCTCTCATTCATTCCTAAAAGAGAAAAACACTGGACCAGGACTTGAGGTTCCTAGTTTGAAGACTTGCTCGGTGATTTTCTTTGCAGACTTGGTAGCTACGCAGATCACACGTGTTTTTGTAGTATTCATTTCAAGTGCAGTTTTGGCGGGTCAGCTGGGCTCTCCACAGGCCACAGAGGAGGGGTCTCGGTGAGACATTTTCAGAATCAGACAGTTCAACAGGAACGAGCCCGTGTTTACACAATAGACTCCATAACATGCTCAACTTGCATAGGCACATCAGTTGGTCTTGCTCACGAAGTAAGTTGTGTGTCTGTTATCTCTGCATAGGAGGCACAGACTCCTCCCGCTGCTGCTGCCTTGATAGGGAGGGGAGATGCTCACACAGGGGCTGGCATGGGGGACGGTGCTCAGGGGGAGGGTGTGGAGATGTGCTGTGAGGATACCACTCAGCAGCTTGCTAGAACTTCACATAATAGAAGACCATATCTCGCTAATAATTCGTTATATTGATTCTATGTTGAAATGATAATATTTTTATTGAGTTGAGTTAAACAGGATGTGTTCTTCAAATCAAAAACACTTACCATTTTTTATAGGGCACCTGAATGGCTCAGTTGGAGGAGCCTGTGACTCTTGATCTTGGGGTCGTGAATTTTTTTTTTTTATAAATTACTTTTTATTGGTGTTCAATTTACCAACATACAGAATAACACCCAGTGCTCATCCCGTCAAGTGTCCCCCTCCGTGCCCGCCACCCATTCACCCCCACCCCCCGCCCTCCTCCCCTTCCACCACCCCTAGTTCATTTCCCAGAGTTAGAAGTCTTTATGTTCTGTGTCCCTTTCTGATATCTCCCACACATTTCTTCTCCCTTCCCTTATATTCCCCTTCACTATTATTCATATTCCCCAAATGAGTGAGAACATACACTGTTTGTCCTTCTCCGATTGACTTACTTCACTCAGCATAATACCCTCCAGTTCCATCCACGTTGAAGCAAATGGTGGGTATTTGTTGTTTCTAATGGCTGAGTAATATTCCATTGTATACATAAACCACATCTTCTTTATCCATTCATCTTTCGATGGGCACCGAGGCTCCTTCCACAGTTTGGCTATTGTGGACATGGCTGCTAGAAACATCGGGGTGCAGGTGCCCCGGCGTTTCATTGCATCTGAATCTTCGGGGTAAATCCCTAACAGTGCAATTGCTGGGTCGTAGGGCAGGTCTATTTTTAATTCTTTGAGGAACCTCCACACAGTTTTCCAGAGTGGCTGCACCAGTTCACATTCCCACCAACAGTGTAAGAGGGTTCCCTTTTCTCCACATCCTCTCCAACATTTGTTGTTTCCTGCCTTATTAATTTTCCCCATTCTCACTGGTGTGAGGTGGTATCTCATTGTGGTTTTGATTTGTATTTCCCTGATGGCAAGTGATGCAGAGCATTTTCTCATGTGCATGTTGGCCATGTCTATGTCTTCCTCTGTGAGATTTCTCTTCATGTCTTTTGCCCATTTCATGATTGGATTGTTTGTTTCTTTGGTGTTAAGTTTAATAAGTTCTTTATAGATTTTGGATACTAGCCCTTTATCTGATATGTTATTTGCAAATATCTTCTCCCATTCTGTAGGTTGTCTTTGAGTTTTGTTGACTGTATCCTTTGCTGTGCAAAAGCTTCTTATCTTGATGAAGTCCCAATAGTTCATTTTTGCTTTTGTTTCTTTTGCTTTCGTGGATGTATGTTGCAAGAAGTTACTGTGGCCAAGTTCAAAAAGGGTGTTGCCTGTGTTCTCCTCTAGGATTTTGATGGAGTCTTGTCTCACATTTAAATCTTTCATCCAGACACAAGGAGGAGGGGCAAGATGGCGGAGGAGTAGGGTCCCCAAATCACCTGTCCCCAACAAATTACCTAGATAACCTTCAAACCATCCTGAAAATCTACGAATTCGGCCTGAGATTTAAAGAGAGACCAGCTGGAATGCTACAGTGAGAGGAGTTCACGCTTCTATCAAGGTAGGAAGACGGGGAAAAGAAATAAAGAAACAAAAGGCCTCCGAGGGGGAGGGGCCCCGCAAGGAGCCGGGCTGAGGCCGGGGCGAGTGTCCCCAGGACAGGAGAGCCCCGTCCCGGAGGAGCAGGAGCTGCACCAACCTTCCCGGGCGGGCGGAAAGGGGCTCGCAGGGAGTTGGAGCAGGACCCAGGAGGGCGGGGATGCCCTCGGGCTCCCGGGGACACTAACAGGCACCTGCAAGCGCCAGAGAGTGCACCGAGCTCCCTAAGGGCTGCAGCACGCACCGGAGCAGTTTGGAGGGGCTCGGGAGCGGCTCCAGGGAGGGAGCTGCGGGGCGGGAGCGCGAATCCAACAACGCAGGCCCGGGAGCACAGGGCGCCGGGACACAGCCCAGGATCCGGCCTCCCCCCGGGACAGGCAGAGGCCGGGAGGGCCCAGGACAGCAAGGACGCTCCTGCCCCGAGCTGAGCAGATCAACGGCCCCGCCCCGGAGCCTCCAGGCCCTGCAGACGGAGAGCCGAGAGCCCCGAGTTCCTGCGGAGGCTGAATCCAGGGTTCCAGAGTTGCCATAGCAACTGCAACTGTTCCTCCTGAGACCTCACAGGGTAAACAACCCCCTCTGAGCCCTGCAGCAGGCAGGGGCAGAGCAGCTCCCCCAAGTGCTAACACCTGAAAATCAGCGCAACAGGCCCCTCCCCCAGAAGACCAGCTGGACGGACCAGTTCCAGGGGAAGTCAAGGGACTTAAAGTATACAGAAATACTCCCCCGTGTTTTTTTTTTCTTTTCTTTTTTTTTTCTTTTTGATTTCTGATTGCTTCCCCCACCCCCTTTTTTTCACCTTTCTTTCTTTTTCTTTCCCTTTTTCTTCTCTTCTTTCCTTTTTCTTTTCTTTTTCTTTTTTCTTTTTCTCTTTTCTTTCCTTCTCTCTCTTTCTCTCATTCTCCCAATACAACTTGTTTTTGGCCACTCTGCACTGAGCAAAATGACTAGAAGGAAAACCTCACCTCAAAAGAAAGAATCAGAAACAGCCCTCTCTCCCACAGAGCTACAAAATCTGGATTACAATTCAATGTCAGAAAGCCAATTCAGAAGCACTATTATACAGCTACTGGTGGCTCTAGAAAAAAGCATTAAGGACTCACGAGACTTCATGACTGCAGAATTTAGATCCAATCAGGCAGAAATTAAAAATCAACTGAATGAGATGCAATCCAAACTAGAAGTCCTAACGACGAGGGTTAACGAGGTGGAAGAACAAGTGAGTGACATAGAAGACAAGTTAATGGCAAAGAGGGAAACTGAGGAAAAAAGAGACAAACAATTAAAGGACCATGAAGACAGATTAAGGCAAATAAATGACAGCCTAAGGAAGAAAAACCTACATTTAATTGGGGTTCCCGAGGGCGCCCAAAGGGACAGAGGGCCAGAATATGTATTTGAACAAATCCTAGCTGAAAACTTTCCCAATCTGGGAAGGGAAACAGGCATTCAGATCCAGGAAATAGAGAGATCCCCCCCTAAAATCAATAAAAACCGTTCAACACCTCGACATTTAATAGTGAAGCTTGCAAATTCCAAAGATAAAGAGAAGATCCTTAAAGCAGCAAGAGACAAGAAGTCCCTGACTTTCATGGGGAGGAATATTAGGGTAACAGCAGACCTCTCCACAGAGACGTGGCAGGCCAGAAAGGGCTGGCAGGATATATTCAGGGTCCTAAATGAGAAGAACATGCAACCAAGAATATCCAGCAAGGCTCTCATTCAAAATGGAAGGAGAGATAAAGAGCTTCCAAGACAGGCAGGACCTGAAAGAATATGTGACCTCCAAACCAGCTCTGCAAGAAATTTTAACGGGGACTCTTAAAATTCCCCTTTAAGAAGAAGTTCAGTGGAACAATCCACAAAAACAAGGACTAAATAGATATCATGATGACACTAAACTCATATCTGTCAATAGTAACTCTGAACGTGAACGGGCTTAATGACCCCATCAAAAGGCGCAGGGTTTCAGACTGGATAAAAAAGCAGGACCCATCTATTTGCTGTCTACAAGAGACTCATTTTAGACAGAAGGACACCTACAACCTGAAAATAAAAGGTTGGAGAACCATTTACCATTCAAATGGTTCTCAAAAGAAAGCAGGGGTAGCCATCCTTATATCAGATAAACTAAAATTCACTCCGAAGACAGTTGTGAGAGACGAAGAGGGACACTATATCATACTTAAAGGATCTATCCAACAAGAGGACTTAACAATCCTCAATATATATGCCCCGAATGTGGGAGCTGCCAAATACTTAAACGAATTATTAACCAAAGTAAAGAAATACTTATATAATAATACACTTATACTTGGTGACTTCAATCTAGCTCTCTCTACCCTTGATAGGTCTTCTAAACACAACATCTCCAAAGAAACGAGAGCTTTAAATGATACACTGGACCAGATAGATTTCACAGATATCTACAGAACTTTACATCCAAACTCAACTGAATACACATTCTTCTCAAGTGCACATGGAACTTTTTCCAGAATAGACCACATACTGGGTCACAAATCGGGTCTGAACCGATACCAAAAGATTGGGATCGTCCCCTGCATATTCTCAGACCATAACGCCTTGAAATTAGAACTCAATCACAAGAAGAAGTTTGGAAGGACCTCAAACACGTGGAGGTTAAGGACCATCCTGCTAAAAGATAAAAGGGTCAACCAGGAAATTAAGGAAGAATTAAAAAGATTCATGGAAACTAATGAGAATGAAGATACAACTGTTCAAAATCTTTGGGATGCAGCAAAAGCAGTCCTGAGGGGGAAATACATCGCAATACAAGCATCCATTCAAAAACTGGAAAGAACTCAAATACAAAAGCTAACCTTACACATAAAGGAGCTAGAGAAGAAGCAGCAAATCGACCCGACGCCCAGCAGAAGAAGAGAGTTAATTAAAATTCGAGCAGAACTCAACGAAATTGAGACCAGAAGAACTGTGGAACAGATCAATAGAACCAGGAGTTGGTTCTTTGAAAGAATTAATAAGGTAGATAAACCATTAGCCAGCCTTATTAACAAGAAGAGAGAGAAGACTCAAATTAATAAAATCATGAATGAGAAAGGAGAGATCACTACCAACACCAAGGAAATACAAACGATTTTAAAAACATATTATGAACAGCTCTACGCCAATAAATTAGGCAATCTAGAAGAAATGGACGCATTCCTGGAAAGCCACAAACTACCAAAACTGGAGCAGGAAGAAATAGAAAACCTGAACAGGCCAATAACCAGGGAGGAAATTGAAGCAGTCATCAAAAACCTCCCAAGACACAAGAGTCCAGGGCCAGATGGCTTCCCAGGGGAATTCTATCAAACGTTTAAAGAAGAAATCATACCTATTCTACTAAAGCTGTTTGGAAAGATAGAAAGAGATGGAGTACTTCCAAACTCATTCTATGAGGCCAGCATCACCTTAATTCCAAAACCAGACAAAGACCCCACCAAAAAGGAGAATTACAGACCAATATCCCTGATGAACATGAATGCAAAAATTCTCAACAAGATACTATCCAATAGGATCCAACAACACATTAAGAAAATTATTCACCATGACCAAGTAGGATTTATCCCCGGGATGCAAGGCTGGTTCAACACACGTAAAACAATCAATGTGATTCATCATATCAGCAAGAGAAAAACCAAGAACCATATGATCCTCTCATTAGATGCAGAGAAAGCATTTGACAAAATACAGCATCCATTCCTGATCAAAACTCTTCAGAGTGTAGGGATAGAGGGAACTTTCCTCGATATCTTAAAAGCCATCTACGAAAAGCCCACAGCAAATATCATTCTCAATGGGGAAGCACTGGGAGCCTTTCCCCTAAGATCAGGAACCAGACAGGGATGCCCACTCTCACCACTGCTATTCAACATAGTATTGGAAGTCCTAGCCTCAGCAATCAGACGACAAAAAGACATCAAAGGCATTCAAATTGGCAAAGAAGAAGTCAAACTCTCCCTCTTCGCCGATGACATGATACTCTACATAGAAAACCCAAAAGCCTCCACCCCAAGATTGCTAGAACTCATACAGCAATTTGGTAGTGTGGCAGGATACAAAATCAATGCCCAGAAATCAATGGCATTCCTATACACTAACAATGAGACTGAAGAAAGAGAAATTAAGGAGTCAATCCCATTTACAATTGCACCCAAAAGCATAAGATACCTAGGAATAAACCTAACCAAAGAGGTAAAGGATCTATACCCTAAAAACTATAGAACACTTCTGAAAGAAATTGAGGAAGACACAAAGAGATGGAAAAATATTCCATGCTCATGGATTGGCAGAATTAATATTGTGAAAATGTCAATGCTACCCAGGGCAATTTACACGTTCAATGCAATCCCTATCAAAATACCATGGACCTTTTTCAGAGACTTAAAACAAATCATTTTAAGATTTGTGTGGAATCAGAAAAGACCCCGAATAGCCAGGGGAATTTTAAAAAAGAAAACCATAGCTGGGGGCATCACAATGCCAGATTTCAGGTTGTACTACAAAGCTGTGGTCATCAAGCCAGTGTTGTACTGGCACAAAAACAGACACATAGACCAATGGAACAGAATAGAGAATCCAGAAATGGACCCTGAACTTTATGGTCAACTAATATTCGACAAAGGAGGAAAGACGATCCACTGGAAGAAAGACAGTCTCTTCAATAAATGGTGCTGGGAAAATTGGACATCCACATGCAGAAGAATGAAACTAGACCACTCTCTTGCACCATACACAAAGATAAACTCAAAATGGATGAAAGATTTAAATGTGAGACAAGACTCCATCAAAATCCTAGAGGAGAACACAGGCAACACCTTTTTTGAACTTGGCCACAGTAACTTCTTGCAAGATACATCCACGAAAACAAAAGAAACAAAAGCAAAAATGAACTATTGGGACTTCATCAAGATAAGAAGCTTTTGCACAGCAAAGGATACAGTCAACAAAACTCAAAGACAACCTACAGAATGGGAGAAGATATTTGCAAATAACATATCAGATAAAGGGCTAGTTTCCAAAATCTATAAAGAACTTATTAAACTCAACACCAAAGAAACAAACAATCCAATCATGAAATGGGCAAAAGACATGAAGAGAAATCTCACAGAGGAAGACATAGACATGGCCAACATGCACATGAGAAAATGCTCTGCATCACTTGCCATCAGGGAAATACAAATCAAAACCACAATGAGATACCACCTCACACCAGTGAGAATGGGGAAAATTAATAAGGCAGGAAACAACAAATGTTGGAGAGGATGTGGAGAAAAGGGAACCCTCTTACACTGTTGGTGGGAATGTGAACTGGTGCAGCCACTCTGGAAAACTGTGTGGAGGTTCCTCAAAGAATTAAAAATAGACCTGCCCTACGACCCAGCAATTGCACTGTTAGGGATTTACCCCGAAGATTCAGATGCAATGAAACGCCGGGGCACCTGCACCCCGATGTTTCTAGCAGCCATGTCCACAATAGCCAAACTGTGGAAGGAGCCTCGGTGCCCATCGAAAGATGAATGGATAAAGAAGATGTGGTTTATGTATACAATGGAATATTACTCAGCCATTAGAAACAACAAATACCCACCATTTGCTTCAACGTGGATGGAACTGGAGGGTATTATGCTGAGTGAAGTAAGTCAATCGGAGAAGGACAAACAGTGTATGTTCTCACTCATTTGGGGAATATGAATAATAGTGAAGGGGAATATAAGGGAAGGGAGAAGAAATGTGTGGGAGATATCAGAAAGGGACACAGAACATAAAGACTTCTAACTCTGGGAAATGAACTAGGGGTGGTGGAAGGGGAGGAGGGCGGGGGGTGGGGGTGAATGGGTGACGGGCACGGAGGGGGAGACTTGACGGGATGAGCACTGGGTGTTATTCTGTATGTTGGTAAATTGAACACCAATAAAAATTAATTTATAAAAAAAAAAAAAGGGGATCCCTGGGTGGCGCAGTGGTTTGGCGCCTGCCTTTGGCCCAGGGCGCGATCCTGGAGACCCCGGATCGAATCCCACGTCGAGCTCCCAGTGCATGGAGCCTGCTTCTCCCTCTGCCTATGTCTCTGCCTCTCTCTCTCTCTCCCTGTGTGACTATCATAAATAAATAAAAAAAATTAAAAAAAAATAAATCTTTAAAAAAAAAAGACATAAGAAATAGCACTTCCAGAAAGTAACCTTCACAGGGGTCTTCTAATTCTTCACTTCTTGGTGAATTCTGTTCCTAGTCTCTAGCTGCATTATTTGGTCTGTACTTCCCAACCTCCACTGCACCTGTCCCATCAAGGTTTCTGACTGATGCTGGTGTGTGAGTGGTTGCTCCTGACTTTTCCTGGCAGGATGAGGATGGAGCTTTCAGAGCTCACAGCCACTCCAGAGATCTGAGCCCCATGCAGTTCTTCTGCTCATGCTCAGTGCTGAAGAGGGCAGGGAGGGCACAGCAGGTGTGTAGATGTGTCAACAAGCACAGTCACTGAGAGGTTATCTACTGCCCAGAGGTGTGGCTGGATGGCATCCTATGGAGTGAGGAAGAATGCTGGAGGAAAGGCAGCCCGTGCCCTGGGCCCAGGGCAAGTGCAGGTGGGCAGGCTGTGTGCCCAGAAGTAGCCACTTGTCACAGCAGCCCAGGAGGAGTGACATTCCCAGACATGGAGCATATGGTTCTGAGTGACAGCTGTGCTCTGGGCTCACACCAGGGACTCAGAAAATGCACACATGTGTGCCTACCCACATGTACGTGCATGCGTGCGTGTACACACACTGACCCCAGGCTCCTCAAAGTCTCTATGGGAAACGTGCTTCTCAAGTATTTCTAAGGAGCAGGCAAAGCGAGGGCCGCAGACCCGTTGTCTTTCTCTACACATCCCTGTGTGGAGAGCCCTGAGCAGCCAAGGGGAAATCAAACGTGCCCCACCCTTGATGCTGTTGTGAATCCCCAAGGGTGCTGATGCCTTTCTGATCCCCCGAGGGCCCTGATGTCACCCCCCTCCTGCTCCCCACCCCAGGTGCTCTAACTGTATCTCTTACTACTCTTCCCTTTTGTGTATTCACTCCTCCTCGTACTACTCCCTAGTGTGGGTGGATGGGCTCTGCCTCTGCATTTTGGACTCTTGTAGAGAATGTAACTGGGCGTGCACACTGAGTTGCTCCTGAAAGGGAAGTAGGTGAGTAGTCAGGCTAGTGACCTCTCCTGTGCTCCTCAGGTGGCCCCAGCAGTGGTGGGATGGCTGGAGCCTGGTTCTTCAGCATCAGGTGGGTAGATTATCTGGACCTATTCTGCAACTGTTGTCAGTAGCAGCTGGCTGTTTGAAGGCAGCCTGTGGCATCTCCTCCTTCCTGTTTCAGTTTCCTAACATGGGCCTTGACCTCTGACACTGCCGTTCAGTCCATGTGGGGGCTGAGGTCACCATGTGCTTTATTCCTGCCCCTAAATCTGTTTGCTCTTCACTGATGGGGTTGGATTATGTTAGTCTGTTGTCACCATGTGAGGTATTTGCGCTTCCTAAAACACAAAATGTCTCGAATTCAGTTTTACTCAACATAACTGTGGACAAAATGCAAGAATCTTAGAGCAGCACAAATCAGCGTTGTGCTGACATGATACTGCTGCTTTTCAATCAGGACAAAATCCTGAGGTTAATCAGTTTGTTTCGGGTAGGGACGGGCAGACTTTCATAAAAGGCCCAGAATTCACTGCTTCATGTTTTGAACCATATGATGTCTGTTGCAACATCTGAGGTGTGCTGTTTACAAGACCACAGCCTGGACTTGTCGTCTTCAGATAAAGTTGCCTGTGACATTTGTCATTTATTTCATGTATCAGGAAATGCTTTTCTTGTTTTCTTTTTGTTAATTTTATTTATTCATGAGAGACACACAGGTAGAGACACAGGCAGAGGGAGAAGCAGGCTCCATGCAGGGGGCCTGACATGGGACTGGATCCCGGGACCCCAGGATAACACCCTGAGCCAAAGGCAGATGCTCAACTGCTGAGCCACCCAGGCGTCCCTGTTTTTCTTGTTTTGATTTTATTCTTTGAACTAATTGAATTTTAGACACGTTCTATGCATGCAAGCTGTAGGACAGGCGGTGTGTGTTCCTTAGGAGGCTATACCTGGCCTTCTGTACAGGAGGCCAACAGCACGGCAGTACTGCAGGTGACTGCAGCTGAGTCCAGGGTCGTCACCAGGAGGCCCACACCCCATCCCCAGGTTCACAGATGCAGTAATGGCACATAGTCTCCTCCCAGAGCTAGGAGAGGGGAGGAGGGTGACTGATGATGGTTTCTACAAATGATTTTCTCTACAGGCTCCAAATTATCATGCATGGAAATTTTAGGAGAGGAAAATACAAACATGCTTAAGACATTTTCAGACACCACAGAAACACTTGACTGTGCAGTCAGTGAGGGTTGGGGCTTTGGGTTGGGTTGGGTTTGGAGTTTGATAAAATGCTCTCTTGGAGGCAGCTCTGCAGGTTAGGGCATCAACCCTGGCGCAAGACTACCAGCCTCACCTGTGAGGACCCCCTCCATTCTCACTGCTGCCAGTGTAATTATTAGCTATAGGTTGGAGTAAAACTTGAAAGACACACAAATTGTAGTCAGTTTTCACATTTGCAACTGATTTCCACATCCACGTAATATTTCAGACTTTTGGCACCCATCTGGAAACTTGGAACAGCAGTCAGCCTGTCGAGGAGGTAATTTCCTTGATTCATTTTGAAAGTGAAAAGCCACAGGGTTGGAGGCAAGGGTGGTCCTGCTTCCCAGAAGGGCCCTCAGGCTCCTCCCTGGGTTTCCTCAGCAGGGAAGGTACTGACTTGCAGATCCAGGGGCTCCTCCCAGCCCTGGAGAGCTACGCAGGGGCCACGCTCTCAGTTATCAGGAGTGGAGGGCTGTGGTACAGGGAAGGGAGCCCCTGTACCCTCCTGCTGCAGGAGCTGGGGGTGACGAGCATGGAGACTGCTCTGTCAGCCTGACCTGTGTGCTGGGGCTCCTGGAGGTGTGGACAGGCATGTCCTCAAAGCATGGTTGGCGTCCCATCATGTACAACTGCAGGCAGTGGGACCTCAGAGAAGCTCTGGCACCTTCCTCCACCAGGTTTCTCAGGGTCCTTCAGATTTTGCTCAGCATCTCCTGTCCCCACCTCTGCCTTTCCCTTTCACCCTAGGGAGAGAAGTGTGAGCTGAAGAACAGGTGAGTTGCTTTCCTCAGCTGACCCTTCTGCTTGGAAGGTGGGAAAGTTACAGAAGGGGCATCTTTCCTGAAGGGAGCAAAGGCCTTGTGTCCATCTGGTTGTAGGATGCAGAAACCCAACTGGATGTGGGGGACAGTCAGGGCCTCACAGGCTTTCCTGAAAGTGCTCCAACAGCCCGACACCACTGTCCCAGGCCGCTCCCCCCCCCGCCCCGCCCCCAGTGGCTGTTCCCCCTTGCCTGGCCATGCAGCTGGTGCAGGAGGTCGGTGAGGCTGACCCTTGTTTGGAAGCACTGGGGCACTTGCCCTGGGAGGGTTGGGGGCAGTCAAAAGGGCATGCCTAGCACTCGGCGTCCCTCACATGAAGAGCTGTCATTACAAACCCCAAGAGAAGAGCATCAGTTACAGGCCCCAAAAGGACAAGGTGTGCATTGCAGCTCCTATCAGAAATTCCCCACCTCTGCAGTCCAGCCAATGAGAAACCATTACTGTCCTGAATTGCCCTTCTCTTATCCCTGAATACACCCATTTTTGCTCACAAAGTAACAATTTTATTTTTAAGGTTAAGGGAAAGCAAGGAATGTGCAGCCTCATGACGTCCCTTGGATGTCACTCTTGGGACCTCAGGCTGTGTTTTCCAATGGATGTGATATGCTGGTTCCAGATGTGGCAATAGCTCTGAGAGGTGCTGCTGGGGAATGAGATGATGGGGACGGGTAGAAGGCCTAAGCCCCAGCAGCATCTCCAAGTGCTGAGTGAGTGCTTCATCTACTAATCGAACACCTCTGGCCACTTGTGTGGCATTGCTCCAAGGGCTCACAGAGCAACCCCACAATGGCACTGACGCCACTGGCAGGTATCACGCGCTCTGCACGTGAGATTTCAAGTGACCAGCAGGAGAAAGCCTGCAAGGAGGACTGTGTGGAAAGAAGGGAAGGAGTCTCAGGTTCCAGACTAGGGCCTGGACGAGCAAAGGCTGCTCAGGGTCCAGATCCAAAACCACCCATTTATGCCCCATCTCATAGTAAAATGGTCTCCTGGAGTCTGAGGCTGGCTGCTAAACCCAGACGACCTTTCTCCCCAAGTGGCTTGACCCCACAGCACATGGCCCTGACAAAGGGTGTCACAGAGGGAACTGGAGAAATTGCTGGGGGAGTGGAACAAGATACCCTGGGTAGCAACAGTATCATCCCTCCAGACAAACCCAAATTGGGAGGTGCCCGAACCTGCAGCCGCACTTTCTTTGTGTGCTGGCAGGAGTGTTTAGGTCATGAGAAGGGAGATCATTGCATATTGTCCAAGCGCACTCTGACCTCTGGGTTTGGAAGAGTAAGTGCTCTGCCCTCGTGAATTCACACCCTGACCCTAGATGCCCACAGTTCAAGACCTGCTGCCATGAACATGCTCAGCCCTCCCTCATTACACTGCCCAGAATAGTAATGTCACCCACTTCCTAACACATCCTATGAGGACAGCATTATCCTAATACAAATCCAGCAAAGACATTACAAAGGAACCACAGACAAATATCTCTCATGAGCATAGATGCAAAAATATTCAACAAAATGTTAGCAAATCAAATCCAACAATCCATAAAAGTAATTATACACCCTGAGCCAGTGTTGTGCAAGGCTGGTTCACCATCCAAAAGTCAATTAATACAATCTATCACAACAGACTAAAGAAAAATTGTATGATCATATTAATAAATATAAACTATTTGACAAATTCTAACATGCAGTCATGATTAAAAAGTAAAAAAGAAAAAGAAGAAAGAGAAAGAAAGAAAGAAAGAAAGAAAGAAAGAAGAAAGAAAGAAAGAAGAAAGAAAGAAAGAAAGAAAGAAAGAAAGAAAGAAAGAAGAAAGAAAGAAAGAAAGAAAGAAAGAAAGAAAGAAAGAAAGAAAGAAAGAAAGAAAGAAAAACCTTCCAGCAAAATAGGAATGGGGGAAATTTTGTCAACTTCATAAAGAACATCTATAAAACATCTATGGCTTCCTGTGAAATTTCTGTTCATGTCTTTTGCCCATTTCATGATTGGATTGTTTGTTTCTTTGCTGTTGAGTTTAATAAGTTCTACATAGATCTTTGATACTAGCCCTTTATCTGATATGTTATTTGCAAATATCTGCTCCCATTCTGTAGGTTGTCTTTGAGTTTTGTTGACAGTTTCTTTTGATGTGCAGGAGCTTTTTATCTTGATGAAGTCCCAAGAGTTCATTTTTGCTTTTGTTTCTCTAGCCTTCATGGATGTATCTTGCAAGAAGTTGCTGTGGCCACGTTCAAAAAGGGATTTTGATAGAATCTTGTCTCACATTTAGATTTTTCATTAATTTTGAGTTTGTCTCTGCCTATGGTGTAAGAGAACGGTCTAGTTTCATCTTCTGCATGTGGATGTCCAATTTTTCCAGCACCATTTATTGAAGAGAATGTCTTTTTTCCAGTGGATAGTCTTTCCTCCTTTGTTGAATATTAGTTGACCATAAAGTTGAGGGTCTACTTCTGGATTCTCTCTTCTGTTCCATTGATCTATGTGTCTGTTTTTGTGCCAGTACCACACTGTCTTGATGACGACAGCTTTGTAGTACAACCTGAAATCTGGCAGAGGAAGACATAGACATGGCCAACAAGCACATGAGAAAATGCTCCGTATCACTTGCCATCAAGGAAATACAAATCAAAACCACAATGAGATACCACCTCACACCAGTGAGAATGGGGAAAATTAACAAGACAGGAAACCACTAATGTTGGAGACGATGCGGAGAAAAGGGAACCCTCCTGCACTGTTGGTGAGAATGTGAACTGGTGCAGCCACTCTGGAAAACTGTGTGGAGGTTCCTCAAAGAGTTAAAAATAGATCTGCCCTACGACCCAGCAATTGCACTGCTGGGCACTTAGATACAGATGCAGTGAAACACTGGGACACCTGCCCCCCAAATTTATATTGCAGCCATGTCCACAATAGCCGAACTGTGGAAGGAGCCTCGGTGTACATCAAAAGATGAATGGATAAAGAAGATGTGGTCTATGTATACAATGGAATATTACTCAGCCATTAGAAATGAGAAATACCCACCATTTGCTTCGACATGGATGGAACTGGAGGGTATTATGCTGAGTGAAATGAGTCAATCGGAGAAGGACAAACATTATATGTTCTCATTCATTTGGGGAATATAAAAATTAGTGAAAGAGAGTAAAGGGAAAGGAGAGAAAATGAGTGAAAATATCAGTGAGGGTGACAAAACATGAGAGACTCCTAACTCTGGGAAACGAACAAGGGGTAGTAGAAAGGGAGGTGGGTGGGGGGTGGGGGTGACTGGGTGATGGGCACTGAGCGGGGGCACTTAGCGGGATGAGCACGGGTGTTATGTTAAATGTTGGCAAATTGAACTCCAATAAAAAAATTTTAATTAAAATAAAACTAAAAAACCTGAATATATAAACTCAATTTCTGCCAAAAATAAACAAAAAAATAAAACATCTATGGCTCACATCATATTTACTGGTGAGAAATAAGAAAATTTCCTGCTCAGATCATGAACAAGGCAAAGTGTTCCCTCTCACCACTCTTTTTTTTTTTTTTTTTTTTTACTTATTATAGTCACAGATTGAGAGAGAGAGAGAGGCAGAGACACAGGCGGAGGGAGAAGCAGGCTCCATGCACCGGGAGCCCGACGTGGGATTCGATCCCGGGTCTCCAGGATCGTGTGCTGGGCCAAAGGCAGGTGCCAAACCGCTGCACCACCCAGGGATCCCCCACTCCTTTTTTTTAAATAATAAATTTATTTTTTATTGGTGTTCAATTTGCCAACATACAGAATAACACCCAGTGCTCATCCCGTCAAGTGCCCACCTCAGTGCCCACCACCCAGTCGCCCCACCCCCGCCCACCTCCCCTTCCACCCCACTAGTTTGTTTCCCAGAGTTGGAGTCTCTCATGTTCTGTCTCCTTTCTGATATTTCCTACCCATTTCTTCTCCCTTCCCCTCAATTCCCTTTCACTATTATTTATATTTCCCAAATGAATCAGACAATATAATGTTTGTCCTACTCCAAATGACTTGTTTCACTCAGCATAATACCTCCAGTTCCATCAACATTGAAGCAAATGGTGGGTATTTGTCATTTCCAATGGCTGAGGAATATTACATTGTATACATAAACCTCATCTTCTTTATCCATTCATCTTTCGATGGACACCGAGGCTCCTTCCACAGTTTGGCTATTGTGGACATTGCTGCTAGAAACATCGGGGTCCAGGTGTCCCGGCATTTCATTGCATCTGTATCTTTGGGATAAATCCCCAGTAGTGCAATTGCTGGGTCATAGGGCAGGTCTATTTTTTTTTTTAACTCTTTGAGGAACCTCCACACAGTTTTCCAGAGTGGCTGCACCAGTTCACTTTCCCACCAACAGTGCAAGAGGGTTCCCCTTTCTCCGCATCCTCTCCAACATTTGTGGTTTCCTGCCTTGTTAATTTTCCCCATTCTCACTGGTGTGACGTGGTATCTCATTGTGGTTTTGATTTGTATTTCCCTGATGGCAAGTGATGCAGAGCATTTTCTCATGTGCATGTTGGCCACGTCTATGTCTTCCTCTGTGAGATTTCTCTTCATGTCTTTTGCCCATTTCATGATTGGATTGTTTGTTTCTTTGCTGTTGAGTTTAATAAGTTCTTTATAGATTTTGGAAACTAGCCCTTTATCTGATAGGCCATGTGCAAATATCTTCTCCCATTCTGTAGGTTGTCTTTGAGTTTTGTTGACTGTATCCTTTGCTGTGCAAAAGCTTCTTATCTTGATGAAGTCCCAATAGTTCATTTTTGCTTTTGTTTCTTTTGCCTTCGTGGATGTATCTTGCAAGAAGTTACTGTGGCCGAGTTCAAAAAAGGTGTTGCCTGTGTTCTCCTCTAGGATTTTGATGGAATTTTGTGTCACATTTAGATCTTTCATCCATTTTGACTTTATCTTTGTGTATGGTGCAAGGGAGTGGTCTAGTTTCATTCTCCTGCATGTGTATGTCCAATTTTCCCAGCACCATCTTTTGAAGAGACTGTCTTTCTTCCAATGGATCGTCTTTCCTCCTTTATCGAATATTAGTTGACCATAAAGTTCGGGGTCCACTTCTGGGTTCTCTATTCTGTTCCATTGATCTATGTGTCTGTTTTTGTGCCAGTACACACTGTCTTGATGACCACAACATTGTAGTACAACCTGAAATCTGGCATTGTGAGGCCCCCATATGGTTTTCTTTTTTAAAATTCCCCTGGCTATTCGGGGTCTTTTCTGATTCCACACAAATCTTAAAATAATTTGTTCTAACTCTCTGAAGAAAGTCCATGGTATTTTGATAGGGATTGCATTGAAAGTGTAAATTGCCCTGGGTAACATTGACCTTTTCACACTATTAATTCTGCCTATCCATGAGCATGGAATATTTTTCCATCTCTTTGTGTCTTCCTCAATTTCTTTCAGAAGTGTTCTGTAGTTTTTAGGGTATAGATACTTTACTTCTTTGGTTAGGTTTATTCCTAGGTAACTTATGCTTTTGGGTGCAATTGTAAATGGGATTGACTCCTTAATTTCTCTTTCTTCAGTCTTATTGTTAGTGTATAGAAATGCCACTGATGGAGTCTTGTCTCACATTTAAATCTTTCATCCATTTTGAGTTTATCTTTGTGTATGGTGCAAGAGAGTGGTCTAGTTTCATTCTTCTGCATGTGGATGACCAATTATCCCAGCACCATTTATTGAAGAGACTGTCCTTCTTCCAGTGGATCGTCTTTCCTCCTTTGTCGAATATTAGTTGACCATAAAGTTCAGGGTCCATTTCTGGGTTCTCTATTCTGTTCCATTGGTCTATGTGTCTGTTTTTGTGCCAGTACCACACTGTCTTGATGACCACAGCTTTGTAGTACAACCTGAAATCTGGCATTGTGATGCCCCCAGCTATGGTTTTCTTTTTTAAAATTCCCCTGGCTATTTGGGGTCTTTTCTGATTCCACACAAATCTTAAAATAATTTGTTCTAAGTCTCTGAAGAAAGTCCATGGTATTTTGATAGGGATTGCATTGAACGTGTAAATTGCCCTGGGTAGCATTGACATTTTCACAATATTAATTCTGCCAATCCATGAGCATGGAATATTTTTCCATCTCTTTGTGTCTTCCTCAATTTCTTTCAGAAGTGTTCTATAGTTTTTAGGGTATAGATCCTTTATCTCTTTGGTTAGGTTTATTCCTAGGTATCTTATGCTTTTGGGTGCAATTGTAAATGGGATTGACTCCTTAATTTCTCTTTCTTCAGTCTCATTGTTAGTGTATAGGAATGCCATTGATTTCTGGGCATTGATTTTGTATCCTGCCACGCTACCAAATTGCTCTATGAGTTCTAGCAATCTTGGGGTGGAGGCTTTTGGGTTTTCTATGTAGAGTACCCCGATGTTTCTAGCAGCCATGTCCACAATAGCCAAACTGTGGAAGGAGCCTCAGTGCCCATCGAAAGATGAATGGATAAAGAAGATGTGGTTTATGTATACAATGGAATATTACTCAGCCATTAGAAACGACAAATACCCACCATTTGCTTCAACGTGGATGGAACTGGAGGGTATTATGCTGAGTGAAGTAAGTCAATCGGAGAAGGACAAACAGTGTATGTTCTCACTCATTTGGGGAATATGAATAATAGTGAAGGGGAATATAAGGGAAGGGAGAAGAAATGTGTGGGAGATATCAGAAAGGGACACAGAACATAAAGACTTCTAACTCTGGGAAATGAACTAGGGGTGGTGGAAGGGGAGGAGGGCGGGGGGTGGGGATGAATGGGTGACGGGCACGGAGGGGGAGACTTGACGGGATGAGCACTGGGTGTTATTCTGTATGTTGGTAAATTGAACACCAATAAAAATTAATTTATTAAAAAAAAAAAAAGAAATGCCACTGACTTCTGGGCGTTGATTTTGTATCCTGCCACACTGCCAAATTGCTGTATGAGTTGTACCAATCTTGAGGTGGAGTCCTTTGGGTTTTCTATGTAGAGTATCATGTCATCGGCAAAGAGGGAGAGTTTGACTTCTTCTTTGCCAATTTGAATGCCTTTAATGTCTTTTTGATGTCTGATTGCTGAGGATAGGACTTCTACTACTATGTTGAATAGCAGTGGTGAGAGTGGACATCCCTGTCTGGTTCCTGATCTTAGGGGAAAGGCTCCCAGTGCTTCCCCATTGAGAATGGTATTTGCTGTGGGCTTTTCGTAGATGGCTTTTAAGATGTCGAGGAATGTTCCCTCTATCCCTACACCCTGAAGAGTTTTGATCAGGAATGGATGCTGTATTTTGTCAAATGCTTTCTCTGCATCTATTGAAAAGATCATATGGTTCTTGTATTTTCTCTTGCTGATATGATGAGTCACATTGATTGTTTTACGTGTGTTGAACCAGCCTTGCAACCCCCGGGGATAAATCTTGCTTGGTCATGATGTATAATTTTCTTAATGTATTGTTGGATCCTATTGGCTAGTATATTGTTGAGAATTTTTACATCCATGTTCATCAGGGATATTGGTCTATAATTCTCCTTTTTGGTGGGGTCTCTGTCTGGTCTTGTGGGGGAGGGGCCTGTTGTGCTGATTTTCAGGTGTTAGCACTTGGGGGAGCTGCTCTGCCCCCTGCCTGGTGCAGGGCTCAGTGGGGGTTGTTTACCCCATGAGGCCCCAGGATGAACAACCCCAGTGGCGGGGCCAGCTCTGGAGCCCTGGAGTCAGCTCCCACAGTAACTCCAGAGCTCTCCGTCTGCAGGGCCTGGAGGCTCCGGGGCGGGGCCGCTGATCTGCTCAGCTCGGGGCAGGAGCGTCCTTGCTGTCCTGGGCCCTCCCGGCCTCTGCCTGTCCCGGGGGGACGCCGGATCCTGGGCTGTGTCCTGGCGCCCTGTGCTCCAGGGCCTGCGCTGTTGGATTCGCTCCCGCCCTGCAGCCCCCTCCGTGGAGCCGCCGCCCGAGCCCGTCCGAGCTGCTCCGGGTCCCGCTGTGCGCGCTGCAGCCCTTAGGGAGCTCGGTGGCTCTCCCCGGGGCGCAGGTATCTGTTAGTGTCCCAGGGAGCCCGAGGGCATCCCCGCCCTCCTGGGTCCTGCTCCAACTCCCTGCGAGCCCCTTTCCGCCCGGGAAGGTTGGTGCAGCTCCTGCTTCTCCGGGACTGGTCTCTCCTGTCCTGGGGACACTCGCCCCGGCCTCAGCCCGGCCCCTCGCAGCCCCCCTCCCCTTGGAGGCCTTTTGTTTCTTTATTTCTTTTTCCCCATCTTCCTACCTTGATAGAAGCGCGAACTCTTCTCACTGTAGCATTCCAGCTGTTCTCTCTTTAAATCTCAGGCCGAATTCGTAGATTTTCAGGATGATTTGAAGGTTATCCAGGTAATTTGGTGGGGACAGGTGACTTGGGGACCCTGCTCTCCCGCCATCTTGCCCTCCTATACCTCGGCCTGAGATTTGAAGAAAAACAGCTGGAATGCTACAGTGAGAAGAGTTTGCCCTTTTATCAAGGTAGGAAGATGGAAAAATAAATAAGTAGACTCCAGTGGGGGAGGGGAGAGCCCCCACGAGGAGCCGGGTAAGACCGGGCAGGAGACACTCCAGGATGGGAAAGCCCATACCAGGAGAATCAGGAACTTGACCAATCTTCCCGGATGGAAATGTGCTCACAGGGAACTCGGGCAGGATCCCAGGAGCAGTGGAGCCCCAGGTTCCCGGGGACACTGACAGAGGAAGTGAGGAGAGCACCACACACCATGGGCCGAGCTCCAAAAAGTGCTGGAGCTCGCACCCAGCGGGGCCCCGGAGCAGCTCAGATGGCGGATCTGGCAGCGGCTTCCCGAGGAGGGGGATGTGCGGCCCTGGGAGAGCGATTCCAGTGGCGCAGGCCCTGGAGCCCTGAGCCCAGGGGACACAGCCCAGGATCTGGTGATCCCCTTGGGACGGGGGGGGGGGGTGGGAGGACACAGGACAGCGAGGATGCTCCTGCTGCCGGGCACCCAGAGCTGTACAGGTCTGTGCCCCCCACACCGGAGCCTCCAGGCTCCTGGGAGCTGCAGGAGTTACTGCGGGAGCTGACTCTAGGGCTGGAGAGCTGGCTGCCACCAGTGTTGTTCCTCCCTATGTCACCATGTGCCTGGGGCGGAGCGGGGCCACCAGGAGTAGGGGCCTCACAGGATAAACAGCTCCCACTGAGCCGTGCACCTGGCAGGGGACAGGCAGCTCCCCCAGGTGCACACACCTGATAATCAGGAGAGCAGCCCCGCCCCCCCAGAATACCAGCTGGAAGGAAAGGGGAAGGGCAGGTTCTTAACCAAGCAGCACTGGAAAGCTCCAGGGGAAGTGGAAGGATTTACCGTATTTAGAATCAGACGAGACACCTCCTTGTTATTTTTTTTTATTTTGAAATGTTTCTTGTTTTTTGTTTTGTTTTGTTTTTGTTTTTTTCTGTTTCCCCCCTTTTTTTCTTTTTTTCCTTTCTTTTTCCAGTACAACTTGTTTTTAGTCACTCTGTACTGAGCAAAATGACTAGAAGGAAGAACTCACTACAAAAGAAACAGCGAGAAAAAGTCCTCTCTCCCAGAGAGTTACAGAATTTGGGTTACAATTCGATGTCAGGATGCCAATTCAGAAACACAATTATAAAGCTACAGTTGGCTCTGGAAAATAGCATGAAGGATTCAAGAAACTTCATGACTGCTGAATTTAGATCTAATCAGGCAGAAATTAAAAATCGATTGAATGAGATGCAATTCAAACTAGAGGTCCCAACGACGAGGGTTAAACGTGGTAGAAAAACAAGTGAGTAACATAGAAGACAAGTTGATGGCAAAGAGGGAAACCTTGGAAAAAAGAGACAAACAATTAAAAGATCATTAGGATAGATTTTTTAATAAATTAATTTTTTATTGGTGTTCAATTTATCAACATACAGAATAACACCCAGTGTTCATCCCGTCAAGTGCCCCCCTCAGTGCCCGTCACCCATTAATCCCCACCCCCCGCCCTCCTCCCCTTCCACCACCCCTAGTTCCTTTCCTAGAGTTAGGAGTCTTTATGTTCTGTCTCCCTTTCTGATATTTCCCACACATTTCTTCTCCCTTCCTTTATATTCCCTTTCACTATTATATATATTCCCCAAATGAATGAGACCATACACTGTTTGTCCTGGATAGATTAAGGGAATTAAATGACAGCTTCAGTAAGAGAAATCTACGTTTAACTAGGTTTCCCAAGGGCGCCAAAAGACACAGAGGGCCAGAATATGTAATTGAACAAATCATAGCTGAAAACTTCCCTAATCTGGGAAGGGAAACAGGCATTCAGATCCAGGAAATAGAGAGATCCTCCCCTAAAATCAATAAAAACCGCTCAACACCTCGACATTTAGTAGTGCAGCTTGTAAATTCCAAAGATAAAGAGAAGATCCTTAAAGCAGCAAGAGATAAGAAATCTCTAACATTCATGGGGAGAAATATTAGCATAACAGCAGACCTCTCCACAGAGACCTGGCAGGCCAGAAAGAGCTGGCAGGATATATTCAGGGTCCTAAATGAGAAGAACATGCAGCCAAGAATACTTTATCCAGCAAGGCTCTCATTCAGAATAGAAGGAGAGATAAAGAGCTTCCAAGATAGGCAGGAAGTGAAAGAATATGTGACCACCAAACCAGCTCTTCAAGAAATTTTAAGGGGGAACTCTTAAAATTCCTCTTTATGAAGAAGTCCAAGGGTACAATCCACAAAAACAGGGACTGAATAGGTAACTTATCAGAAAGGGAGACAGAACATGAGAGACTCCTAACTCTGGGAAATGAACTAGATGTAGTGGAAGGGGAGGTGGGCAGGGGGTGGGGGTAACTGGTTGACAGGAACTGAGGGGGCGCTTGATGGGATGATCACTGGGTGTTATTCTATATGTTGGTAAATTGAACACCAATAAAAAATAAATTTATATAAAAAATAAAAAATTTTACATAAAAAATAAAGCTCTTGTCTCTTTGGAGATGGTGTGCTTAGAAGATCTATCAATTACAGAAAACGCTGTGTCCGTGTCTCCCAGTATAAGTGAATTATTACCTAAGTATGTCTTTACTTTGGTTATTAATTGATTGATATACTTGGCACCTCCCACATTCAAGGCATAAGTATTGATGATTGTTAGGTCCTCTTGTTTGATAGATCCTTTAAGTATGATATAGTGTCCCTCTTCATCTCTTACTACAGTCTTTTTTTTAATTTTTTTTTAATTTTTTTTTATTTAGTTATGATAGTCACAGAGAGAGAGAGAGGCAGAGACATAGGCAGAGGGAGAAGCAGGCTCCATGCACCGGGAGCCCGATGTGGGATTTGATCCCGGGTCTCCAGGATCGCTCCCTGGGCCAAAGGCAGGCGCCAAACCGCTGCGCCACCCAGGGATCCCTCTTACTACAGTCTTTAATTTATCTGATATGAGGATGGCTACCCCTGCTCTCTTTTGAGGACTATTTGAGTGGTACATGGTTCTCCAACTTTTTATTTTCAGGCTGGAGGTGTCCTTAGGTCTAAAGTGAGTCTCTTGTAGATGGCAAATATATGGTTCTTGCTTTTTTATCCAGTCTGAATCTCTGCGCCTTTAATGGGATCATTAAGCCCATTCACATGCAGAGTTACAATTTAAAGATATGGATTTAGTGTCATCATGATACCTATTCAGTCCCTGTTTTTGCGGATTGTTTCCTTGGACTTCCTCTTTCTTTTACAGTGTTCCTCTTAATATTTCTTGCAAAACCGGTTTGGTGGTCACATATTCTTTCAGTTTCTGCCTATCTTGGAAGCTTCTCTCCTTCTATTCTGAATGAGAGCCTTGTTGGATAGAGTATTTTTGCCTGCGGGTTCTTCTCATTTAGGACCATGAATATATCCTTCTAGCCTTTTCTGGCCTGCCAGCTCTCTGTGGAGAGGTCTGCTGTTACCCTAATACCTATCCCCATAAAGGTTAGGGATCTCTCGTGTCTTGCTGCTTTAAGGATTTTCTCTTTATCTTTCGAATTTGCAAGGGTCACTATGAAATGTCGGATGTTGAATGTTTTTATTGATTTTAGGGGTAGATCTCTCTATCTCCTTCCCCAAGTTAGGTAAGTTCTCAGCTATGATGTGTTCAAATACAGTTTCTGATCCTCTGTCCCTTTCGGCATCCTTAGGAACCCCCATTAAACCTAGATTTTTCCTTCTGAGGCTGTCATTTATTTCCCTTAACCTTTCCTCATGATCTTTCAATTGTTTTTCTCTTTTTTCCTCAGCTTCCTTCCTTGCCATCAACCTGTCTTCTATGTTCACTCATTCTTCTTCCTCATTAACCTTTGTCGTTAGGACCCCCAGTTTGGATTGCATCTCATTTAATTGATCTTTAATTTCAGCCTTATTAGGTCTAAATACTGCAGTTATGGCATCTCTTGAATCCTTTATGTTTTTTTCTAGAGCCACCGGTAGCTTTATAATTGTGCTTCTGAACTGGCTTTCTGACATCGAATTGTAACCCAAATTATGTCATTCTGTGGCAGAGAGTACGGTTTCTGATTCTTTCTTTTGTGGTGAGTTCTTCCTTCTAGTCATTTTGCTCAGTGCAGAGTGGCTAAAAACAAGTTGTACTGGAAAAAGGAAGGGAAAAGAGACCAAAGAAAAAGGTGGGGGAAACAAACAAAAAACAAGGAGGGGTATCCTCTGATTCTATGTACTGTAAGTCCCTATACTTCCCCTGGAACCTTCCAGTGCTGCTTGGTCAAGAACTTGCTCTTCCCCTATCCTTCCAATTGGTGTTCTGGGAGAAGGAGGGGCTGCTGTACTGATTCTCAGGTGTGTGCACCTGGGGGAGCTGCCCCACCCTTGCCAGGTGCATGGTACAATGTGAACCCTTTACCCCGTGAGGCCCCTGATCCCTGGCGGCCCTGCTCAGTCCCAGGTACAAGGTGACACCAGGAGGAACAACAACTGTGGTTGCAGCCTGCTCTCCAGCCCTGGAGTCAGCTGCAGCAGGAACTACCGCAGCTCCCAGTCCACAGAGGCCTGGATGCTCTGGGGGTGGGGGTCGCTGATCTGCACAGCTTGGGGCCACTGGGCAGCAGGAGCATCCTTGCTGTTCTGTGTCCTCCCGGCCTCCACCTGTCCCGTGGGAGCATCGGGTCCTCGGCTGTGTCCCCCGGAGCCCTGGGCTCCAGGGCCTGGGCTGCTGGAATCACACTCCCGGGTCACGCAGCCCCGTCCATGGAGCTACCACCTGAGCTGCTCCTGAGGCCCCGCTGGGCACATGGTCCAGCCCTTTAGGGAGCTCCGCCCAGGGTGTGTGGCCTGCTGTCCCCCGGGGGCGCACTTCCTCTGTTAGTGACCCCGGGAACCTGGGGGCTCCACTTCATTTCCTCTCCTGGGATCCTGCCTGTGTTCCCTGTGAGCGCCTTTCCATTGGGAAAGGTTGGTAAAGTTCCTGCTTCCCCAGGACAGGACTTTCCTGTCCTGGGGGCACTCGCTGCCGCGGGGCCTTAGCCGAGGTCCTTGGAGGGGACCCTCCCCATTGGATGCTTCTTTTTTTTTTTTTTTTTTGGATGCTTCTTTATTTATTTATTTTTTTCCATCTTCCTACCCTGAAAGAACCGTGAAGTCTTCTCACTGTAGCATTCCAGCTGTTCTCTCTTTAAATCTCAGCCTGAATTCGTAGGTTTTCAGGATGATTTGAAAGTTATCTAGGTAAGTTGATGAGGACAGGTGGCTTGCAGGCCCTACACTTTCGCCAACTTGCCCCATACTAGGCTTCATTTTCTGTTCGTTTTCCAGATGCTTTCGGTGTAGGCTTAGGTTTTGTATTTGACACTTCCTGATACCTGAGGTAGGCCTATATTGCTATATATACTTCCCTATTAGGATTGCCTTTGCTACATCCCAAAGGTTTTGGATTATAGTGTTTTCATTTTCATTTTCTTCCATGACTGACCTTGAGCCCTGGAATCTTTTGCCTGGCCTCCATGTAGCTCTGCATTGACCTGCCATGGTTAGGGGAGAAGAGAGAGGTGCCATGGTAGACCAGATATCCAGTATGTTGTGAGGAGGAATTGGAAGAGGAAAACAAAGGAGTGGGTAGGTAGGAGAGGGAAGGCAGAAGACGGGAGAGGGGAAGAGGAGTAGGAAGGGAAGGAGGGTTGGAGGAGAGAAAGGGAAGGAAAAAGAAGCAAAGGAAGAGGGAAAAAGAGAGTGAGAAGGAGAACAGAGGAAGGAGATTAAGAGAGAGGGGATTGGGAGAGAGGGAGTATGGTATGGAGGGGTCAGAGGAGGGGAAGGTGGAATGAGGAGGGGGAAGGGCTGAAAGAGGGGAAGGAGAGAGGGAAGGGATGAGGAAGGCTGGCATTTACTGAGCAACTTCTTCACGTCTGACACTGGGTTCAATGCTTTCCAAATGCCCCCAAGTACATTTCAGAAAAGCACCACAATGTATAATAATCTGGTATCCCAGGCAGCCTGGGCTGTGTAACAAATACCACTGGACAAGCAGTTTAAACAACAAATATTGATTGTGTCTCAATCCTTGGGTCTGAAAGTCCCAGATCCTAGCCTGGGTGGGGCTGGTTCCCCCCAAGGCCTCTCTCCCTGGCATGTACATGCTGTGTCCTCCCCATGTCCTCAGGCAGTCATCAGCCTGTGTGTCTCTGTGCTCAGTCCTCTCTTCTGATAAGAACTCCCATCAGGGATCCCTGGGTGGCACAGCGGTTTGGCGCCTGCCTTTGGCCCAGGGCGCGATCCTGGAGACCCGGGATCGAATCCCACGTCGGGCTCCCGGTGCATGGAGCCTGCTTCTCCCTCTGCCTGTGTCTCTGCCTCTCTCTCTCTCATTCTATGTGACTATCATAAATAAAAAAAATTAAAAAAATAAAAAAAAGAGTACTTTAAAAAAAAAAGAACTCCCATCATATGGGATCTAGGCACATCCTAGAGACCTCCTTATGACTCAAAAACCTCTGT
The DNA here is from genome assembly GCF_905146905.1 of Nyctereutes procyonoides. NCBI lineage: Eukaryota > Metazoa > Chordata > Mammalia > Carnivora > Canidae > Nyctereutes > Nyctereutes procyonoides. Next base: position 1,976,669 of record NW_026575114.1, on the reverse strand, counting down.
AAAAACCCCATTTCCAAATACACCCCATTCTGAGGTCCTGGGGGTTGGGGCTTTGGCATGTGAATTTGAGGGGACATGGTTCAGCCCATAATATATTCTTAGTATAGAACAGGGAAGAAAAAGACAGGATACTTGAGAAAGGTGCACCCTTGTATGGGTATAGCTGGGATATAGAATGGATATGGTTTCCCCATATCTATGACGGGCCAGAGCAGAGAGATCATGGGTCTTGATGGAGGAGGCCCCCAACCTTCTCCTGTCCCTGGCTCTGAGGAGAGCCCAATGCCTCTAAGTCCTGGCATTCTGTGCAAATGGTCAGGGGGTTGGCGCCATGAGTCCAAAGGCAGAAAAATGGCCTCAGGGGCACTGAGAAGGAGAGTCCAGAGAATGTGTGGATTAGGGAGCCACTGCCCACATTGTAGAAGGAGACTCTACCAGCATCACAGTCCAGAAGAGTGCCCACCTGACGCAGGGGTTCAGAAAGGTACAGGCGAAGCCTCAGGAAGGTGAGTGCCCAGAATGTCTGCTTTTACAGCTCCAGGGCCCAGAATCCATGCTTGGGGGCCTTGGGAATCCTTCCCTTTGGATCCAAGATGTCCAGACACATGCCCAAGTTCCAGGACTTCCTGTACCCCACCCAGTAATACTTCCAGCAGAGAACTGCTCCCGGGCCAGCTCACAGGGGTCCTGGTTGAATCTGAGAGGATGTCAGGCAGCTCCTGGTCAAAGAATAGCCATTTCACATTCTTCCCGTCCTCAGACAGAGCTAGTTTGGGGCTTGCAGTGTCAGGGTCCAGGGATGGGCTGACTGTGGGAAGAGAAGAGGGTCAGGTCTGGGGGTTTGTGTCCCTAGCTTACATTCCTGCTTGGAGGGGACCCCAGGACCTCTGGGAGAGGTGACCACAGCTTCCCTGGGTGTCCCTGTGCTTCCAGCTTTTTCTGTCCAGGACCCCATGCAAATAGGCCACCCAGAATGGCTGAGGCAACTCCAGGTCAGAACCAGGGGAGGATTTCTACTAAAGAGGGTACATAGCTAGCACACAGTGCAGTCTACTCACCTCCTGGGGCTCTGTGTCTCAGTGTGTGTATGTGTGTGTGTGTGTGTGTGTGTGTGTGTGTGTGAGAGAGAGAGAGAGAGAGAAACAAAGAGAGACAGAGACAGGGAGAGGCAAGGTGAGATAGGGAGAGATACAGAGACAGAGGCCAAGACATAGAGAATCCGGCATAGATGAAGAGAGAGATAATGAGAGACAGAGACAGAGAGACAAGGAGAAACAGATAACACAGATAGGTACACACAGAGAGATAGAGAGATAGAGAACCAACATATTCTACTACCAAGGACCTTAAAGTAATACCAAAACAACCCCCCCCAAAAAAACTTCACGTGATCCCCACTCACCAATTTTGGCTCAGCTGCACAGACAATAATTTTGATGTTTTCCTCCCAGCTGTCTCCAGGAGGCATGTCTCTTCATGTGTCCCACTAGCCAGTTTGTCAGGGTCATGTTCCCTATCTAATTTTTACTCTACTTTTCAGTTGCATGGAACACAACCAGCTCTTCCCTCAACACACTGTATCTGCAGACCTCAGCAGTGAAGCTTCCCCTGGTCCTCCAACAACTCTGCCCAACTGTGCTCAGATATTATTTAATTTTCAAGAAAAATTTTTGAAGAGTAATTTTAGGTGTGCAGATAAGTGGAGCACTCCATGGTTCACTTTCCTCAATTTCAATGCCAGATATATGCCACGGACTCCAAATTCCTAGCTCCAGTCCACACTTCTCCTGGAGTGCGAGACTTGTATATTCAAGGATTTATCTGATGTCCCCAGTTGTATATTGAAAACATTTCAGTCTTAAGAGGTCTAAGATGATTTTCATTCTTTTGCCTAAATATATCTTGTTTTGCCCCAAACCTTCTGTTAGATGGAGCCACCATGGGCCGAGGAACTCATGCTACCTAGGGTCACCTTGGGTTCCTCACTCTGCTTTGCCCTTGCTGGACCCTGTTACTTGTGGCCCCAGGACCCATTTTGGGGCTGTTTCCTCTCCTCCATCAGCACATCTCCTCTGCTTAAACCCCCTCACTCATTTTGAACCTTGCTTCACATAACATCCAGACCCCTGCCTGAGCCTTCCAGGCTCTGCAGGTGTGGACACCCACAAACCCTGGTGCCTCCTCTACATACTCAGCTCTCACATACCACAGACCCCATTCTCCCTGCCATGGTTGGGGGTCCACCTCTCTTTCTCCCAAGGTGGTGGCCCCACTGTCACCCAGCCCTTCATTTGGGTGTTACCATCCCACCATCCCCAGGGGCCTGGACATCCCACATGAACTCTTCTGGCCACTTCATTATTGTATTCCAGTCTGTTCCTACAATATTTACCCTGATTAATTCTAGTTTCAGTTAAAGAAAAACTACTGGCTGATGGCTTGCATCCTCACATACATTCTATGCTCCATGAGGTCAGGAGGAAGCCATTTTATTCACTAATAGATGGCTGACTGCTGGCATAGGAGGTGACTGGTCACTATTTTACGTGAATGAATGAGTGAATGAATGGGTGATTGGCTTCTCTCTGTTTCCTCCTAGACCCTCAACAAGTGTCTGTGCTCAGGACATGTGTTTCCAGATGCCCTGACACCTCTCATCTGCCTGGTCCATGGTCTGCAGCTATACCCTTCCCTGTTCTGGGGGTTCCTTGTCCATGGCCAGACTGTACCCTCTCTACCCCAATCTCCTACCAAGAGAGTGTCCTGGGGTAGAAAGTCACTGGTTCTGCACTCTCTGTGGTAACAGGTTGCCTTCCAGTGGCTGGCTGTCTTGCTGCCTCCACTCTGCAGGTCTGTACCTCAGCTAATAAACAGGAGCTAAGGTCTCCCAAGACAGCCAAAACTTGATGTTTAGAGCCACGTGGCTGCCACTCAAGAACATTTAGGACAGCACTTCAGCACTCTGGAATAAAAAGGAACACACGCACACACTCCCACACCATACACACACAGGCACACAGACATACACCAGTGCATATGCATGAGTATGTACACACACGGGTGCAAACATATGCACATTAAGGTACAACACGCACACACAGCACACACATACATGTGCACATAAACACACAGGCCAGGGACACAGGCTTCCAGGCCCCGGTATGGGCCTCACCACTGATGATCACGTCTTCTGTCCTGCCTGCAAGAAAACAGAAAGATGTGAAACTGCGGGATTGTGCTGATCCAATGGGGCCAAAGATCAAGTTCGTGGAAGCTAAGTGAAACAAGACTTAATGAATTCTAGCTGTGATCCTATGAAACAGGAACAAATATAGGTCCTTCAGTGGCCAATAAATCAATAACAATAACAAATATAGGTCCTTCAGTGGTCATTTTCTTTTTAAGGAAGGCTTTTGTGAAGCACATCCAGATGGTCTAGGCTTCCCACTTCTGTCATGGGGACCTCTGTGCTCTGTTCCCAAGCTGGGGTCTGAACACTATGGGCAAGGAGGCAGGGAGGGCAGTGGATGGGTAAGTGCAACAATGCAAATTGATGATAATCCTACACCCATAGCAGGATGCTGTCACATGACAGGCACGTTGATGCTTTTGTCACTTGAGCAATTCTCAGGATGCTTTCATCACCCCGGATTGATAGACCCTCTGGGGCTCAAGCTCAGATATCTCTGTCTCTGAGACAGAGACCCTCCATCATTCCTGAAGTCACCTGCTGAAGAGCAGCTGAACACCTCTCACAGTCAGAGGATTTTACTGGGCACATGGTAAGTGGGCAGTCCTCGAGCTGTGTCCTGGGCAGGCCCCTCCCATTCCTCCCATGCTTGAGGGTGTGCACAGGAGAGACTTTATGCAGGGCTCCACACCTGTGCCCTGGCTGGAAGGGGTGCTTCTGCCCTACCAGGGCCTGCTAACCTTGGGAGCACTGCTCCTCTGCTCTATACCGTCTCTCTTTTTCCAGCTCCACCCTATTCCTCTCCCCCTTACATTTCTGGAAGAGACAGGTAGCTCCAGCTATGGCAAGCCCTGCTACAGTGAGGATCAGAGGCAGCACAGTTCTCCACGTCATTGATGGCAAACCTCAAGACAACAGAGCTAAAGGAAGTCTGGGAAGGCAAGATATCAGGGTAAGAGAGCACCTGTGTTCTTAGGAAACACACACACTGCAGGGTTCATGAGTCAGGGAGCATGATGTCTCAAACTAACCTGAAATGTCTCAGAGAACACTACTCGTGTTTGTACAAGACAAATTATGACAGGTGAAAAATCATGAGAAACGGTAGATGAATGGCAGAATGTTAAACCCTGGGTGTGTCTGCACAGCATTCTGCATGATATTCTTGCAAATTTTCTGTGCATTTGAGTTTTTTTTTTTTTTAGAAATGAAAAGTTTAGATGAAGTTATGAAGTGAAACTGGGAAGCCCCCAAGGTCTCCTTCTGAATGTGAAGGCAAGGTCCATTTGGACAATGGAATATTGTTTAGCTTTAATGAGAAAGGGACTATTGGTACAGCCACTGTAGACAGCAGGATGACGGTTTCCCAGAAAATTAAAATTGAACTACCACATGATCCATGAATTCAATTCCTGGTTGTTTATCCAAAGAAAATAAAAATATTAACTCAGAAAGATATATGCACCCCTATGTTTATTGTAGGAAGAGTCTGCAGTGTTTAAAATAGGCAAGATATGGAAACAGTCCAAGTGTCCATTCATGGATGAATAGATTAAAAAATATATTTATACAATACATATATTTCGCTATAAGGAATAAGGAAACTGGGCCATTTGAAAAACATGGATGAATCTTGTGGGCATGCTTCTAAATGAAGTAAGTCAGAGAGGGAAAAATATTGGGTGGTATTATGTATACATGGAATCTAAGATAAAATAAAACAAGAAAAACCCAAACCCCCAGAAAGCCAGAGAGCCAAGTACTTAATGCAGAGAAAAGACTGGTGTTTTCCAGAGGTGAGAGATGGGGGTGGGTGTAATGGATGAAGACAGACAAAAGGTACACATTTATAGCTATAAAATAAGGTCTGGGGAGGTGGTGTACAGCATAGCAACCAAAGTTAATATGCTGTGCTGTATACTTGGAAAGTGTAAGAGAGTAGATCTTAAAAGTTCTCATTGCAAGAAAAATATCCTGTGACTATGTGTGGTATTGGATATGAGCTACTTATTGTCTGGGGTGCCCCAAGCTTTTGAGGCCTGAACAGAACAGAACACTCACCAGGCAAGTAGCTCTTGGCCACCTTCCTCCTCTGGAGGAGGGAGCTGATGATGGAGCAGGAGAAGCCCTCCACATCCCTGTCCAGGATAGTCACGTTGGACACCACTCTGAAGAGTCCCGTTGTTGGATAGGCAGACAGGTTCGTCAAAGAAGGTAGGGATTGTCCCCCGAAGTCTTTCCACTCCACCTGGGGCTCTGGGTACCAGCCCTCCGAAGTGCACTGTGCCCAGACACCTTCACTCTGGCCAGGTCCCACTTGGATTCTGGGCTCCGAGCCCAGTCCTGTGGGAAGAGACGCCCGTGCCAGTCTCCACAACCACCGCCACTTCCAATCAGAAGAATACAGATGCTGAGAATTCCACCGGTATTAGGGGTTTCTCACAGACTACTTACTCTGTGTAATATTTCTTTGCCATGTGTTACCCTTGTTCCAAGAAAGCACAAGACCAAACAAAAAAAGCCCAGAAATGAAAAAAAAAATCCCTATTACAAAATTAGTGTCTTTTCCTGTGTCTCTGTCTCTCTTTCTGCCTCTGCCCTTCCCTCTCTATCTCTGCTTCCCTCTTTATGAGTTGGCTGGGTAAGGGAGAGGAGCAAACGTAGAAAACAAAGCCAGGTGCCTGAAACTGTGTTTTCTAGAAACACTGTCCCTGCTGCAAGCATGTTAGTGCTTCTTATGGGACATGCTCAGGCTCTGGTCATAAAGGGGTGATCATCAACTGGGCATGAGCTTTGGGGGCAAGCACTCGGGGAGACCAAGAGTGCCAGGAGCTAGCCCTCACCTGCCACCCTCAGCCACAGTGTGGTCTCTGCAGACACGATGCCATCTTTGAAGCTGCAGTGGAAGGTCCCATTATCAAGAGCAGTGACATTGTGAATCCTCACTGTGGCTTGGCCCTGGGCCAGGCTGGTGCTCAGGAAGGTGGTCCTTCCCTGGTACTCTGCCATCTGTTCATCCGGCACATCAATCCCATTCTTATGCAGATGCACGGCTGGGGATGGCTGGTCCCTGTACCACCGCAGCTCCATGTCCTCGGCACTGATATTGAGGGACAGATGGCATGGTAGATCCACCTCTTCCCCAACCACGGCCAGAAGAGGTTTGTCAGGTGCAAAGACAGAGAAGTCAGCTTTCCCTAATGAGAGCAGGTGGGCAGGCATTAGCCAGGCTTGGTGTGAGGAGACCAGGGGCCCTCCCACCCATCCCCAAGGTCCCCTGGGAAGGACTGCTTGGATCCTTGGCTGACAGCTGAGGTGGAAGGTGCCAGCCCAGCCCCTCTGGCATCATCTCCATGCACAGGGCATCCTCCTAGCATGGGGCAGGGGGAGCTCTCCTACCGTTTCCAGAAACGCTGCAGGACAGGAGCTGCAGAAATACGAAGAGGATGGAGCAGCTGGGTGGGCAGATGCCTGGACCACGTTTGTTTGCCATGCCTGCTGGGGATGGAGAGACCTGAGCCTCACGCCTCGGAGACTGAGTTCATTTCTGTCGCTGTATCTCTCTGTCTCTGTCTCTCTTTCTTATTCTTTGTTTGTGTCTCTGTCTCGGTGGGAGGCCATGCACCACCAGTAGGATAATGGGAGTGAAGGAAACATGGCCAGGGGAGAGAAAGGTCCCTTGTGACTCTCTTGACCCTCATACTCCCATAGAAGTTATTCATCCTAGAGTCAGAGAGATGGCAGCCCCACCTGCTCTTGTGTCTGTCCACTTGAGGATATCCTTTCTCTTATCCTCACCTGTCCTCAGATGCCACGGACACATTCTCCAGGGTGAATGGACTCCATCTCCTTAACTACTTATGTAAGAGTATTGCCTGATGTCAGGCTCTGTTCTGTCATGAACACAGGCATCCTGGGGAGAAAATCCACCCTCTGCTTTAGTGAAATGAGGTCAGAACTATATCTGCCCATCCCCTTAAACCTTCTTGTCTCCTGTTTCTCCCAAGGAAGCTCCTGCAGCTGGAGGAGGGGAGACACAAGCCCCCTTTGTGATAGCCCCTGAGCTCTCCCTGTCACTCAGGAATAGGGACAGGGTGTAGAGAGGAAAGATGTAATGAGTGCCCTGAAAATGGAACCACTTACCTGGCCCAAATCCAGCTGTTGGCTTCCCAGGAAGCCTCTGATGGCCTCAAGGGAATTAATTTAGTTCTCTGCAAGTTCCATGTGGGACACAAAACAAGCCTCCTTGGAGTGATGGGAGAGAGGAGCAGCTGACTTCTGTGGTTTCTGTAGCGTTCTCCTGTTAATTTATGTAAAAACAAAACAAAACAAAAAACCAACTGTGCCTATTTGGCAGTTGCAAGGGAAAAAAACCAAGGGCTTTCTACTAGGTGTGGTCAACAGAATGGACACACTGAGTGTTGAGGAGCAAGAGACTGGGAGCAGGAGATAAGGTGCGAGAGGGAGACCAAGCAAGGCAGCCCTTGGAGGGATGCTTGCCAGGGATGCCAGGAGCCCGGAGGAGGAGACATGGCTCTCCAGGTCTAGGATTCAGGCCAAGGGCAGAAGCTGGAGATTCAGATAAAGTTGCTCCATTATCAAAGCCCTCCAGTCCTAGACAGGCTGGCTGCTTTCTTTGGGAAAGTTTCTCATGACCAGGTTGAAGTTGGTCAGATTCTGGCATTTCTTTTGGAGACTCCTGTGCAGGAACTCAGACAACCTCTTCCTTCATCTCTGAGGCCATGGTAGTCTGCCCTCAACAGGGGACTGACTTGGGTTCAGAACCCCCACTTCCTTTACCGCCTGTCTGAGTAAGTCCCTTGACTAAACCCTCCCTGTTCCTCCCTTTAGTCGACTCTCTGGAGAGTTTTGGTTGGAACAGAGGTATAGGGAAAGCTGACCAGCCTTCTTGGAGGTGGGTGTTCAAATTAATTTCCCAGATATTATGGAATAAGGGTTTGTGCCCCTCTCCAGAGTCAATGCTCACACAGGGGCAGATGCTGCCAACCTAAACCCTGGCCTTAATTCCCCTGGGGATCGGAAACTATTTGGTAAGTGAGGTGTTCCTCTTTACATAAACATGCAGAATTATGCCTGCCACTCATTTTCATTTCCCTGCACATTGCCTTAAGCAGATAATGACATCAGCTAAAACCCAACTCCAGTGTATTTATGAGTCAGCATGGAGAACTGGGGACTATGGATTTGCCAATGGTGATGGAAGCAGGAAATAATGGCAGCCTAGGAGCAAGGATCCTGAAGGTGGATTCAGCTGGACAGGAGTCTTTACTAGGTATGAGCTCATTCATAGCCTGTAGAGTTTTATCTGAGTAGCAAGACCTAGAGAGGACATTAACCAAGCCCCTCAGGGACATTGTTGAGCATTCATTGGGGTCAGGCTCCCCGAGGTGCAAAGAGAAGACAATATGGAAGGGCACATACAGAAGGCATATAGTGTAGGTTTCCATTTCCATGAAATGTGCAGAAGAGGTAAATCCAGAGACAGCATATTTGTGGGTGTTAGGCAGTGGGGATGGAAGAAATGGATCATAACCACCTACATGTTTGTGGTTTTATTCTGGCGGGAGACAGAGGTAGTGACTGCACAAGGTTGTGAATTTTCTTTTTTTTTTTTTTTTTGGTTGTGAATTTTCTTTTTTTTTAATAAATTAATTTTTATTGGTGTTCAATTTACCAACATACAGAATAACACCCAGTGCTCATCCCGTCAAGTGTCCCCCTCAGTGCCCGTCACCCATTCACCCCCACCCCCCGCCCTCCTCCCCCTCCACCACCCCTAGTTCATTTCCCAGAGTTAGAAGTCTTCATGTTCTGTCTCCCTTTCTGATATTTCCCACACATTTCTTCTCCCTTCCCTTATATTCCCTTTCACTATTATTCATATTCTCCAAATGAATGAGAACATACACTGTTTGTCCTTCTCCGATTGACTTACTTCACTCAGCATAATACCCTCCAGTTCCATCCACGTTGAAGCAAATGGTGGGTATTTGTCGTTTCTAATGGTTGTGAATTTTCTAAGTGTCACTGAGTCGTTCCCTTTAATGTGATTGATTTAAGTTATGCGAATTTCACCCCAATTCAAAAGAAAGAAAGAAAGAACGAAAGAAAGAAAGAAAGACAAAAGGAAAAAAGAAGAAAACAAAAAGTAAGGGGTGAAAAAAATCAATATAGGAAATGAAGAATGGAAAGCAGTGGAGAGAGGGCAAGATGGCCGAGGAGTAGGTGCTTCAACTCACCCAGCCCCACCAATTTACCTAGATTACTTTCAAATCATCCTGAAAACCTATGAATTCGACCTGAGATTTAAAGAGAGAACAGGTGGAACACTACAGAGAGAAGGGTTTTTGCTTCTAACAAGGTAGGAAGGCTGAAAAAAAAAAAAAGAAAAACAGAAAAGAATCAAGTGGGGGAGGGGCCTTGCAAGGAGCTAGGCTAAGGCCTAGTGTGGAAAGCCTCCTGGACAGGAAACCCAGTCCCAGAGACACAGGAACTTTAAAAAATCCACACCAGAATCTTCCCAGATGGAAAGGGGCTCAGCAGGGAACTCGGGCACAACCAAAAGAGGGGCAGTGGAGCCTCCAGACTCCCCAGGGTCTCCAATAGAGGAGGTGTGCCCCGGGGGGAAGCGCACTGTAGACTGTGGGCCTAGTTCAGTAAAGGGCTGGAGCCCGTACCTGGCAGGGACTTGGGAGAAGCTGGTCAGGTAGAGGGGTCTGCGCCCTGCTGCCTTTGGGAGCCACGGAGCTCAATTCCAGCAGCACAGGCCCTGGATCCCAGGGCACTGGGATGACAAAGCTGGTGATCCTGCACTCCCCCTGGGACAGGCAGAGGCGGGGAGGGCACAGGGCAGCAAGGACTCTCCTGCTGCCTGGCGCCCCCAAGCTATGCAGATCAGCACCCCTTGCCCCAGAGCACGTAGGCCAGTGCAGACTGGGAGACTGTAGTAGTTATGGGGGAAACTGACTCCAGAGCTGGAAAGCTGGCCACCACCAGTGTACTTGTTTATCCTTGTTTCACCGTGTGCCTGGGAGGGGCGGGGCTGCCAGGGAACAGAAGCCTCACAGGATAAACAGCACCTACTGAGCCTGGTACCTGGCAGGAGGTAGGGCAGCTCGCTCAGGTGCACATGCCTGAGAATCAACACAGCAGGCCCCTCCCCCAGAAGACCAACTGGAAGGACAGGGGAAGAGCAAGTTCTTGACCAAGCAGCGCTGGAAAGCTCCAGGGGAAGTCAAGGGATTTACAGTATATAGAACTAGAGAGTACCCCTCCTTTTTTTTCCTTCCTTTTTCCAGTACAACTCGTTTTTATATCAGACTGTAAATTTCCAATTTTTTTCTCTTTTCCCACCTTAACTACAATCTTTTACCACCTCTTCATTTTTAAGATTCCTCCTTATTGACTTTCATATTTCTACAATTATAGGTCCTAGATATATTTTCCACTTCTAGATTCCCTTCCACATACTCATCTTAATTTTGGGAGATACACAAGATGGTTTTGTTTTGTTTTGTGTTGTGTTGTTTGATTTCTCTGCCTCATTTTGTTCTGCAATGGAGGAATACCTTCTAAAACATGATAATTATGCACCCAGAACCAAGTGGAAGACTATGCTGGTTCTTTCTGTGAGATTCCCCATTCCCATTCTTCCCCATTCTTTTATATCATTTATATTGGTGGTCAGTGTTGCGGCCCTCTACAAGTATTTCCTATGACCCAGAAATTGCACTGTTGGGGATTTACCCCAAAGATACAGATGCAATGAAACGCCGGGACACCTGCACCCTGATGTTTCTAGCAGCAATGTCCACAATAGCCAAACTGTGGAAGGAGCCTCAGTGTCCATCGAAAGATGAATAGATAAAGAAGATGTGGTCTATGCATACAATGGAATATTACTCAGCCATTAGAAATGACAAATACCCACCATTTGCTTCAACGTGGATGGAACAGGAGGGTATTATGTGGAGCGAAATAAGTCAATCAGAGAAGGACAAACATTGTAAGGTCTCATTCATTTGGGGAATATAAATAATAGTGAAAGGGAATAGAAGGGAAGAGAGAAGAAATGTGTGGGAAATATCAGAAAGGGAGACAGAACATAAAGACTCCTAACTCTGGGAAACGAACTAGGGGTGGTGTAAGGGGAGGAGGGCGGGGGGTGGGGGTGAATGGGTGGCGGGCACTGAGGGGGGCACTTGACAGGATGAGCACTGGGTGTTATTCTGTATGTTGGCAAATTGAACACCAATAAAAATAAATTTATTATTAAAAAAATAAAAAATAAACTGACATCAAAAAATGAAAAAAAAATTTGAGACTGAGCATCTTCTAACATACAGAACTTACTATACTCAGAAACAAGAGGATCACCCTCTAGAACCCCACAGGAAGACTACAATCTCCCTCCACTACAACCTTGTCACCACCACCATCTCGCAGTGCCCCACTTTTTTCTTTCTTTTCCTGTTTTTTTCTTTTTTCTTTTTCATTTCTTTCTTTCCCCTCTCTTCTTCTTTATGATTCCTGGCCTTTATTTTATACTACTTTGTTTTAAAATTTGTTTTTTAACTTCAGGTTTCCTTTGTTTTATTTTGTCCTGATCTTTGTTTTCAATTTCTGGTCTCTGACCTAAGCAGAATCATCTAGGGTGAAATTTACTTAGGTTGTAGTTGATATTCTTGACACAGCCCACTCATACAGCCACTCTGCACTGGGATATTGACTAGAAAGAACTTACAAAAGAAAGAATCAGAAACAGTGCTCCCTGCCACAGAGTTACAGAATGTGGATCACAATTCAATGTCAGAACGCCAATTCAGAAGCAAAATTATAAAGCTACAGGTGGCTCCGTAAAAAAAGCAAAGAGGATTCAAGAGACTTCCTGACTGCAGAATTTAGATCTAATCACGCCAAAATTAAAATGAATTACATGGGAGGCGGGGCAAGATGGCGGAAGAGTAGGGTCCCCAAGTCAACTGTCCCCACCGACTAACCTAGATAACTTTCAAATCATCCTGAAAACCTATGAATTCGGCTGGAGATTCAAAGAGAGAACAGTTGGAATGCTACAGTGAAAAGAGTTCGTGCTTCTATCAAGGTAGGAAGATGGAAAAAATAAAGAAATAAAAAAGCATCCAAGGGGGAGGGGCCCCTGCGAGGAACCAGGCTAAGGCCGGGGGGTGAGAGCCTCCAGACAGGAAAGCCAAGTCCCAGAGAAGCAGGAACTTTACCAACCTTCCCGGTTGGAAAGGCTGTCGCAGGGAACTCGGTCAGGATTCCAGGAGGAGCAATGAAACCCTCACGGTTCCAGGGTCAAAAACAGAGCAAGAGCGTCCCCGGGGGAGAGCGTGCCAAAACCACTGGCCGAGTTCCATAAAGGGATGGAGTGCGCGCCCCATATCAGGGCCCCGGAGCAGCTCAGGCGGTGGCTCAGGTGGCGGCTCCGCACAGAGGGGGCTGCGCGGCGTGGGAGCGCGATTCCAGCAGCACAGGCCCCGAAGCCCAGGGCGACAGGGGACACAGCCCAAGATCGGGCGATCCCACAGGACAGGCAAAGGCCGGGAGGACACAGAACAGCAAAACGCTCCTATCGCTGGGAGGCCCCGAGCTGTGCAGATCAGCAACCGCCACCCCCGGAGCATGAAGGCCCCTGTGGACTAGGAGACTGTGGTAGTTACTGCTGGAGCTGACTCTAGGGCTGGAGAGCTTGCTGCCACCACAGTTGTTATTCCTCCTGGTGTCACCTTGTACCTGGGACTGAGTGGGGCTTCCAGGGAGCAAGGGGTAAACAACTCCCACTGTACCATGCACCTGAAACAGGGTGGGGAAGCTCCCCCAGGTGCACACACCTGAGAATCAGCACAGCAGGACCCTCCCCCAGAACATCAGTTGGAAGGACAGGGGAAGAGCAAGTTCTTGACCAAGCAGCACTGGAAAGTTCCAGGGGAAGTATAGGGACTTACAGTACATAGAATCAGAGGATACCCCTCCTTGTTTTTTGTTTGTTTCCTCCACCTTTTTTTGGTTTCTTTTTCCTTCCTTTTTCCAGTACAACTTGATTTTAGCCACTCTGCACTGAGCAAAACGACTAGAAGGAAGAACTCACCACAAAAGAAAGAATCAGAAACCGTACTCTCTGCCACAGAATGACATAATTTGGGTTACAATTCGATGTCAGAAAGCCAATTCAGAAGCACAATTATAAAGCTACTGGTGGCTCTAGAAAAAAAAACATAAAGGATTGAAGAGACTCCATGACTGCAGAATTTAGACCTAATCAGGCCAAAATTAAAAATCAAATAAAGGAGATGCAATCTAAACCTAACTCCTAAAGAGGAGGGTTAATGAGGAAGAAGAATGAGTGATTGACATAGAAGACAGGTTGATGGCAAGGAAGGAAGCTGAGGAAAAAAGAGAAAAACAATTGAAAGATCATGAGGAAAGATTAAGGGAAATAAATGACAGCCTCAGAAGGAAAAATCTATGTTTAATAGGGGTACACGAGGGCACCGAATGGGACAGGATCAGAAAAGTGTATTTGGGGGAGGCAAGGGCAAGATGGCGGAAGAGTAGGGTCCCAAGTCAACTGTCCCCACCAAATTACCTAGATAACCTTCAAATCATCCTGAAAACCTACAAATTCGGCTTGAGATTTAAAGAGAGAACAGCTGGAATGCTACAATGAGAAGAGTTCGCGCTTCTATCAAGGTAGGAAGACGTGGGGTGGGGGAGAAATAAAGAAACAAAAGGCATCCAAGGGGGAGGGCCCCGCCAGGAGCCGGGCTAAGGCCACGGCGAGTGTCCCCAGGACAGGAAAGCCCCATCCTGGAGCAGCAGGGGTTTCACCAGTCTTCCCGGGAGATGGAGCAGGATCGTCCTCCTGTGCCTCAAACAAAAGTTACATTTTTCTGAAAAGAATCCCCAAATCTTGCTGATATTGAAAAGGAGTTAAAGGCAAATTGTCTTAACTCTAATATTCGGTTATTTCCACCGTGGGAAATGTGTGTCAATGTTGAACCTGGTTAGGGAAGCTGAGTGCCCTGGTACTGTTTCCATTCTAGTTATCCTCTCCCCAGTCAACCTCATGTAAGTTTTTTTTTTTTGTAGAAAAACCCTATTTTTCCTTGAGAAGCTACTGTGCCTACAGCCAGTGAACAACGAAGCCTTTGTGGCATTACCCCAGCCAGGAGGTCAGATTAGAGAGTAGCGTCCTATCTCTGGATACCTGCGTTGCTCTCCGCTGGCAAATAAAAGAATTTGTTGTCAAAAAAAAAAAAAAAGGAGGGGCGGGGATGCCCTCAGGCTCACTGGGAAACTAACAGCACCAGAGCCCTAGGGAGAGCATGCCACACCCCGCGGCCGAGCTCCCTAAAGGGCTGCAGCCCACAAAGGGCTGGACCCCAGAGCAGCTCTGAGGCAGCTCTGGTAGAGGCTCCGCGGGGAGGGGGCTGCGCGGCCAGGAGCGGGAATCCAACACGCAGACACGGGAGCACAGGGAGCCGGGGACACAGCCCAAGATCCGGCCTCCCCCCGGGACATGCAGAGGCCAGGAGGGACCAGGACAGCAAGGACGCTCCTGCCCTGGGCTGAGGAGATCAGCGGCCCCGCCCCCGGAGCATCCAGGCCCCTGCAGACTGAGAGCTCCGTAGTTACTGCGGGAGCTGACTCCAGCTGCTACTATTGTTGTTCCTCCTGGGGCCTCACAGTGGTCTCACCGGATAAACAGCTTAAACATTTGCACTGAGCCCTGCACCAGGCAGGGGGCTGAGCAGCTCCCCCAAGTGCTAAAACCTGAAAATCAGCACAGCAGGCCCCTCCCCTAGAAGACCAGCTAGATGGACAGGGGAAAAACAAATTATTGACCAACCAGCACAACATCTCCAAAGAAACAAGAGCTTTACATGATACACAGGACAAGATAGATTTCACGGATATTTTAGGAACTTTACACCCAAACGCAAGGAATACGTATTCTTAAGTGCACATGGAACTTTCTCCAGAATAGACCACATACTGGGTCACAAAAAAGGTCTTAACTGATACCAAAGGTTGTATCATCCCCTGCATATTTTCAGACCATAATGCTTTAAAATTAGAACTAAACCAAAAGAAGTTTAA
Organism: Nyctereutes procyonoides; assembly: GCF_905146905.1. NCBI lineage: Eukaryota > Metazoa > Chordata > Mammalia > Carnivora > Canidae > Nyctereutes > Nyctereutes procyonoides. The sequence goes on along the minus strand of NW_026575114.1, from coordinate 1,961,335 downwards.
AAGGACTTCAAACACGTGGAGGTTAAAGACCATCCTGCTAAAAGATGAAAGGGTCAACCAGGAAATGAGGGAAGAATTAAAAAGATTCATGGAAACTAATGAGAATGAAGATACAACCGTTCAAATTCTTTGGGATACAGCAAAAGCAGTCCTGAGGGGGAAATACAACGCAATACAAGCATCCATTCAAAAACTGGAAGGAACTCAAATACAAAAGCTAACCCTACACCTAAAGGAGCTAGAGAAAACAGGGCAAATAGATCCTACACCCAGCATAAGAAGAGAGCTAATAAAAATTTGAGCAGAACTCAATGAAATTGAGACCAGAAGAACTGTGGAACAGATCAACAAAACCAGGAGTTGGTTCTTTGAAAGAATTAATAAGATAGATAAACTATTAGCCAGCCTTATTAACAAGAAGACAGAGAAGACTCAAATTAATAAAACCATGAATGAGAAAGGAGAGATCACTACCAACACCAAGGAAATACAATCTGTTTTAAAAACATATTATGAACAGCTATACGCCAATAAATTAGGCAATCTAGAAGAAATGGACACATTCCTGGAAAGCCACAAACTACCAAAACTGGAACTGGAAGAAATAGAAAACCTGAACAGGCCAATAACCAGGGAGGAAATTGAAGCAGTCATCAAAAACCTCCCAAGACACAAAAGTCCAGGGCCAGATGGCTTCCCAGGGGAATTCTATCAAACGTTTAAAGAAGAAACCATACCTATTCTACTAAAGCTGTTTGGAAAGATAGAAAATTCGTTCTATCAGGCCAGCATCACCTTAATTCCAGAACCAGACAGAGACCCCACCAAAAGGAGAATTAGAGACCAATATCCCTCATGAACATGGATGCAAAAATTCTTGACAAGATACTAGCCAATAGGATCCAAGAGTACATTAAGAAAATTATTCACCATGACCAAGTAGGATTTATTCCTGGGACACAAGGCTGGTTCAACATTCGTAAAACAATTAATGTGATTCATCATATCAGCAAGAGAAAAACCAAGAACCATAGGATCCTCTCAATAGAAGCAAAGAAAGCATTTGACAAAATACAGCATCCATTCCTGCTCAAAACTCTTCAGGGTGTAGGGATAGAGGGAACATTCCTCGACATCTTAAAAGCCATCTATGAAAAGCCCACAACAAATATAAATCTCAATGGGGAAGCACTGGGAGCCTTTCCCCTAAGATCAGGAACAAGACAGGGATGTCCACTCTCACCACTGCTATTCAACATAGTCATGGAAGTCCTAGCCTCAGCAATCAGACAACAAAAAGACATTAAAGGCATTGGAATTGGCAAAGAAGTCAAACTCTCCCTCTTCGCCAATGACATGATACTCTACATAGAAAACCCAAAAGCCTCCACACCAAGATTGCTAGAACTCATACAGCAATTTGGCAGCGTGGCAGGATATAAAATCAATGCCCAGAAGTCAGTGGCATTTCTGTACACTAACAATGAGACTGAAGAAAGAGAAATTAATTAAGTCAATCCCATTTACAACTGCACCCAAAAGCATAAGATACCTAGGAATAAACCTAACCAAAGAGGTAAAGGATCTCTACCCTAAAAACTATAGTATACCCTAAAATCTCACTGAGGAAGACATAGACATGGCCAACATGCACATGAGAAAATGCTCTGCATCACTTGTCATCAGGGAAATACAAATCAAAACCACAATGGGATACCACCTCACACCAGTGAGAATGGGGAAACTTAACAAGGCAGGAAACCACAAATGTTGGAGAGGATGCGAAGAAAGGGGAACCCTCTTGCACTGTTGGTGGGAATGTGAACTGGTGCAGCCACTCTGGAAAACTGTGTGGAGGTTCCTCAAAGAGTGAAAAATAGACCTGCCCTACGACCCAGCAATTGCACTGCTGGGGATTTACCCCAAAGATTCAGATGCAATGAAATGCCGGGACACCTGGACCCCGATGTTTCTAGCAGCAATGTCCACAATAGCCAAACTGTGGAAGGAGCACCGGTATCCATGGAAAGATGAATGGATAAAGAAGATGTGGTTTATGTATACAATGGAATATTACTCAGCCATTAGAAATGACAAATACCCACAATTTGCGTCAACGTGGATGGAACTGGAGGATATTATGCTGAGTGAAGTAAGTTAATCGGAGAAGGACAAACATTATATGGTCTCATTCATTTGGGGAATATAAAAAATAGTGAAAGGGAATAAAGGGGAAAGGAGAAGAAATGGGTAGGAAACATCAGAGAGGCAGACAGAACATAAAGACTCCTAACTCTGGGAAATGAACTAGGGTTGGTGGAAGGGGAGGAGGGTGGGGGGTGGTGGTGAATGGGTGATGAGCACTGAGGGGGGCACTTGACGGGATGAGCACTGGGTGTTATTCTGTATGTTGGCAAATTGAACACCAATAAAAAATAAATTTATTATTAAAATAAATTAATTAATTAAATTAAATTAAAAAAAGAATATTATTCACCATGACCAAGTGAGATTTATTCCAGAGATGCAAGGATGGTTCAATACTCATAAAGCAATCAATGTGATAGATCATATCAACAAGAGAAGAAACAAGAACCATGTGATCCTCTCAATAGATTCAGAGAAAGCATTTGACAAACTACAGCATCTATTCCTGATCAAAACTCTTCAGAGTGTAGACATAGTCGGAACATTCCTCATATCTTAAAAGCCATCTACAAAAAGGCCACAGTGATTATTACTCTCAAAGGGGAAACACTGGGAGCTTTTTGCCTAATTTCAGGAACATGACAGGGATATCCATTCTCACCACTGCTATTCAACATAGTATTAGAAATCCTAACCTCAATAATGAGGCAACAAAAAGAAATAAAAGGCATTCACGTTCGGAAAAGTGGAGTCAAACCCTCTCTCTTTGCAGATGACATGATACTGTACATAGAAAACCCAAAGACTCCACCCCCAGCTCCATAGAACTTATACAGCCATTCGGCAGTGTGGCAAGATACAAAATCAATGCCCATAAATAAGTGGCATTTCTTGACACTAACAATGAGACTGAAGAAAGAGAAATTAAGGAATCAATCCCATTTACATTTGCACCCAAAAGCATAAGATACCTAGGAATAAACCTAATCAAAGAGGTAAAGGATCTATACCCTAAAAACTACAGAACACTTCTGAAAGAAATTGAGGAAGACACAAAGAGATGGAAAAATATTTCATGCTCATGGATTGAAAGAATTAATATTGTGAAAATGTTAATGTTACCCAGGGCAATTTACACATTTAATGCAATCCCTATGAAAATTCCATATACTTTTTTCAGAGAGTTGGAACAAATCATCGTAAGGTTTGTGTGGAGTCAAAAAAGACCCTGAATATCCAGGGGAACATTAAAAAGAAATCCATAGCTGGGGGCATCACAATGCCAGATTTCAGGTTGTACTACAAAGCTGTGATCATCAAGACAGTGTGGTGTTGGCACAAAAACAGACACATAGATCAATGGAACAGGATAGAGAATCCAGAAGTGGACCCTCAACTCTATGGTCAACTGATATTCGACAAAGCAGGAAAGACTATCCACTGGAAAAAGGACAGTCTCTTCAATAAATGGTGTTGGGTTAATTGGACATCCACATGCAGAAGAATGAAACTAGACCACTCTCTTGCACCATACACAAAGATAAACTCAAAATGGATGAAAGAACTAAATGTGAGACAAGACTCCATCAAAATCCTAGAGGAGAACACAGGTAACACCCTTTTTGAACTTGGCCACAGCAACTTCTCGGAAGAAACACCTATGAAGGCAAGGGAAACAAAATAAAAATGAACTAGTGGAACTTAATCAAGATATATATATTTGTAAAATAGAATATTACTCAGCCATTACAAAGAATGAAATCTAACCATTGCAATGACATGTATGGAGCTACAGCATACTATGCTAAGTTAATAAATAAGTCAGAGAAATACAAATACAATATGATTTCACTCATATGAGATATTTAAGAAACAAAGCTGGAGGGTGCAAAATACAATGGTTTGTCTGAGATCAAATGATGTGTTAATGGAAAGGCCACATCTGGATCCCATTTACTCTTCTGAAAAATGACAAGATTTAGTTAGAGGAGTTTCAGCATTTTGATCCTGTACTATAGCACATACTTCATTGTCCATACATTCCTGTTTTTTTTTAAAGTTTTTTTTTAATTTTTATTTATTTATGATAGTCACACACAGAGAGAGAGAGAGAGAGAGGCAGAGACACAGGCAGAGGGAGAAGCAGGCTCCATGCACCGGGAGCCCGACGTGGGACTCGATCCCGGGTCTCCAGGATCGTGCCCTGGGCCAAAGGCAGGCGCTAAACCGCTGCGCCACCCAGGGATCCCTACATTCCAGTTTTTTATAAAATGATCTTTATCCATTTAAGAAACAAAACAAAGGAGCAAGGGAGAAAAAAGAGAAAAACCAAGAAACAGACACCTAACTACAGAGAACAAAATGATAGTTACCATAGGGGAGGGAATCCGGGTATGGGGAAACGTGATGGGGATTAAGGAGGGCACTTATGAGGAGCATCAGATGATTCAAATAAAAACTATTATCGAATTTTAGTTATCCATAATGTTGAGGCCCTATTTCTGGGTTCTCTATTCTGTTCCATTGATCTATATGTCAGTTTTTGTGCCAATACCACACTGTCTTGATGATCACAGCTTTGTAGTACAACCTGAAATCCGGCATTGTGATGCCCCCGGCTCTGGAGTGCTTTTTCAATATTCCCCTGGCTAATCAAGGTCTTTTCCGATTCCACACAAAACTAATATGATTTCTTCCAACTTTCTGAAGGAAGCCCATGGTATTTTGATAGGGATTGGAATGGAACTGATTTCTGTGTATTGATTTCGTATCCTGCCACATTACTAAATTGCTGTGTGAGTTCCAGCAATCTTGGGGTGGAGTCTTTTGTTTTTGTTTTTGTATTTTTTATAAATTTATTTTTTATTGGTGTTCAATTTGCCAACATACAAATTACAGAATAACACCCAGTGCTCATCCCGTCAAGTGCCCACCTCAGTGCCCGCCACCCAGTCACCCCCACCCCCCACCCTCCTCCCCTTCCACCACCTCTAGTTCGTTTCCCAGAGTTAGGAGTCTTCCATGTTCTGTCTCCCTTTCTGATATTTCCCACTTATTTTTTCTCCTTTCCCCTTTATTCCCTTTCCCTATTATTTATATTCCCCAAATGAATGAGACCATATAATGTTTGTCCTTCTCCGATTGACTTATTTCACTCAGCATAATACCCTCCAGTTCCATCCACGTCAAAGCAAATAGTGGGTATTTGTCGTTTCTAATGGCTGAGTAATATTCCATTGTATGCAGAAGCCACATCTTCTTTATCCATTCATCTTTCGATGGACACTGAAGCACCGTGGAGAGTTTTAATCAAGGAAAGATACTGTACTTTGTCAAATGCTTTTTCTGAATCTATTGAGATGACCATATGATTCTTGTCTTTTATTTATGTGGTATATATCACATTGATTGATCTGTTGATGTTGAACCATGCATGCAGCCCAGGAAAAAAATACCACTTGGTCATGGTGAATAACACTTTTAGTGTATTGTTGGATCCTACTTGCTAGTATCTTGGTGAGATATTTTGCATCCATGTTCATCAGGGATATTGGTCTGTAATTCTCCTTTTTGATGAGGCTTTTGTCTGGTTTTGGATCAAGGTTATGCTAGCTTCATAGAATGAATTTAGAAGTTTTCCTTCCATTTCTATTCTTTCAAAAGAGTAGATGTTATTTCTTCTTAAATGTTTTGTAGAATCCCCCTGTGAAGTCATGTGGCCCTGTATTCTTTTTGTGGGGGGGGGTGTCGGGGGGTGGTATTACAGGTTAAATTTCCTTGCTGGTTGTGGGTCTGTTCAGTTTTTCTATTCCTTCATGTTTCAGTTCCGATAGCATATAAATTTCCAGGAATGCATCCATTTCTTCCAGATTGCCTACTTTGTTGACATATAATTGCTCCTAATATGTTCTTAAAGTCATTTAGATTTTCTTGGTGTCTGTCGTGATCTCTTTCATTGGTGATTTTATGAATTTGAGTCCTTTCTATTTTGTTTTTGATAAATCTGGCTTGGGAACCTCTGATCTATAGCCAATGGGTCAGAAGCACAAGTGACACCTGGACTTGTGATTGGCATCTAAAAGGGAAGGGGAGTGGTCTTGTGGGGATGAACCTGTGGATTCTAATAGTGCCTCCAGATAAGCAGTGTCAGGAATGAGTGCATTTCTAGGTCATTTCTCAGTTTCCCCCAAGGGATTCTCTTTTTACCTAGAGGTAGACCTTGTCCCTGTGTCCTCATATTGTTGACCTTTTTGCATGTCTGTATCCTGATATCCTCTATAAAGTCATCAGTCAAGTTGGACAACAGCCAGCCCCAAGGACTTTATTTTACCTTTGTCACCTCTGTAAAACCTCAATTCCAAATACAATATGAGATTGTGAGTGCTGAGGCTCTAGCATATGGATTTGACAGTGTGCATGCCCATCCATGACAACAGCCACCAGGTTGCAGATAACAAACTCAAGTCCAGACCTGCTGAGTAGCTTACACTCCTTGCAGCAGGTGACTGGAAGGCTGGGATTTGATATTTGTTTTGGCACCAGCAGGTGCTAGAAATGGCCATGCCTGGAGCAATCGTTGCTCAAATGTGGATAACTCTGCACTCTCCCTTCCCCACAGTTCAGGCATCTGCATCTAAAAGGAGAGACACATAGACCTTTCCTAGGCTGGAAAGACTACACATCAGCAGATGTGCCACGAAGTGAATGCTCCCCAGCAGGTCAGAACCCTTGATGGTGAAGAGATCCTGCCCAAGCATCCAAACTCTATTTAAAGTTTTCACCTTCCCCCCTGTGACCCATGGAATTGGGGTTTCCTGTAGTGTCACAGGGTTCCCTAGTGTGTCTCAATAAAAATGGGAACAATTGCTACCCACGAGGGACAACAGGCATGAGAGTTGCAAGGATTGAGTAAGGACTGAGGTCTTCAGGATACACCATGGCTCTGTGCAGAACACAACCTAGAAGAGTTCATGGACAGACATTTATGTACACCCCACATTTTCTTGATCCACTCATCCACTGATGGATACAGATTGTCTCCACATCTTGGCGACTGTAAATAATGCTGCAATGAACATGGGCTGCAGGTGTCTCTTCAAGAGACTAATTTAATTTCATGGTGTCTCTTCAAGACACTAATTTAATTTCATATACCCAGAAATAGCTTTGCTGAATCATCCTAACTTTCTAAGGATCCTTCACACTGTTTTCCAGAGTGGCTTCACCAGTTTGCATTCCCATCAACAGTGTGAGGGTATTCCCCTTTCTCCAGATCCTCACCAACACTTGTTTCCTGTGTTGTTAATTTAGCCACTCTGGCAGGTGTGAGGTGATATCTTATTGAGGGTTTGATTTGCATTTCTCTAATGATGAGAGATGTAGAGCATCTTTCTATGTGTCTGTTGGCTCTCTAGATGTATTATTTGGAGAAATGTCAGGTCATGTCTTATGTCCATTTTTTAACTGGATTATTAGTTTTTTTCTATTGATTATGCAGCCTTTGAAGAGAAGGAAAATTATTTTTTCAGTGTAGTTTTTATTGCATTCTTAAGGTATCACAATTAAGTCTGAAAAATCGTCTGGCATCTTGCTGTTTCTGTTGCTGGACAACTCAGAGCTTATTCATCAGCCTGCGGAACTGTTCCTTTTTCAGAAACATAGATACCATCCAAAAATTTTCTGATATCCTTGTTTTTAATAGTTGTCGCTTGCTGGATCAAAGCAGCAAATTATTAACATTTGTGGTACCATGGATGGACCTGGAGGACATTAGGACAAGAGAAATAAACCAGACACAGCAGGGCAAATAGCGCATGATTCTTCTTAATGAGGCCCTAAAGCAGTTGAACATACAGATGTGCACAATAGGATGATGGTTACTAGTGAGAGGAAATGAGAAGATGGAGAGTTGTTGTTTAAAGGGCATAAAGTTTTAGTTACTCAAGATGAGTGGGTTCCAGAGGACTGCTTTCCAATGTTCACAGCTAACAATGTAATGAACACAGTTAACTATGTATTTAAAAACCTGTTAAGACAGTAGATTGTGTCTTGGGTGCTATTTCTGGAATTTGTCAAAACCACAACAAAGGAATACAAGGGACCTGCTGGAAGTGAGGGATATGTCTATGGCCTTGATTGCAGGAGTGGCGCATGTACACAAACTCATCAGATCATGTACATCGACCGTGTGCAGTCTTCATACCATAAGAGCACACCAATAAAGCTGGAAAACAAAAACTAAATATATTGGAACACAGGATGCTTTCTTCGTGTGACTCCTAGTAAACATCTTCTGCATCTGGGGTTCTCATGGGACTCGTGGCCTTAGCCCACAAAGAGGTATTTTAATTTGTGAAACGGGGGAATGAAGGATGCTGCTTTTTAGTGGACAGAACCACCAAACAGCTCAGCCAAGGATAGAGAGTCTGATCTGGTGTTGATATTGACAGCAAAGAAATAGAAGGATGAGGAATTCCATCTGGGGCATGCTGGTCTGGATGGCCAAGACAACAGGCTCTACAGTCAACAGTTTGCAATGTAACATGAGACTACTTACAGAACCTCTCTGAGACTAAGCAGCTCTAGCCATAAAAAGGGAAATATTAGAAATTACTCACTGGACAGGTGTGAGGATCAATGGAGCTATTTGGAGTGCTGTACAGGAAACAACTGTGCATGAAACTTAGTAAAAATGTGTGATAACTACAAATCATAGTAGATTTGTTAATGCCAATAATTACAGCTTCCACCTTGGGACAGCCCCAACCATTGAGTGTACAAATCTGACACTCAGGGAGGGATTGTGAGTTGAAATTTCAGGTTCTAAAGATGTGCCGTTTGTGTTGGTGGTCTTTGTGTTCACCCACGACCACCAGGTGGCGAAGCGTCCTCCCCATGATCCATATTCCAGCGTGGCTCCCATTCTCATGACAGAAACCCAGCACGCCCTGTGGATACAGGGAACTCTGGGCTTTTGAATATCATAACATTCTGTTTCCATTTTCCATTTCCACTCCTCATCACTGTAAACTGCCAGCCTCCTCATCCTGCACATGGGTTGGGTCCTCTGTCACCTAGCCTATTGCTTTTCTTAATCTACTCATTCCTCTAAGCAAATTTACTGTATCCACTGCTTACTTTGTTCAATCATTTCTTCATCAACCGATATATATATTCACCTTCAGATGATGTAACAGCTTGCCATCACCTCAAGGCCAACATATTTCAGATCAATAACATCAGTTTCCATCGTCTGTTTTGGGTCATCACCATGAAATCATTCACCCAAACAACAGAGTTTGGGACCATTCTTGCGTCCGTTCTCTTCCTCATAACCAGCTCCATTCGTTTTCTCTCCAAAGCATATGGGTATATATGAGATTAAATGCAGCAGTTATGGACCCATACATCCTGCTTACATATACATAGTATATCCAAATTCTCCTTGCCCTGTCACTACCCTAGATCAACTGCACTTCCTAAATATTCCTGCTCATCTCCTAGTCGCCCTCTGTATCCCCTCCTAATCCTCTTTCCACCCAAAAATGACCCATCACCTTTCTCACTTGACACAGTTCAGGGACATGTCCCTCTGAACACAGAGGTGTGGCCCTGAGAAACACCTTCCTATGACCTTTGTAGTATTAAATTGTCTAGAACCAGTCAGAGGTATGTCCACACTCAAGAAACCAGACAATAGAAGACACCACCTGAGGCACTGCTATACATTACTAGACACTAGCAAAACTCCCAGGAAGACAAAATTACCCCAGTAGAAAACAGCTGCCATACTCTGTGTCCAGAGCCATGTGACTACTACATCATGGTAATGTTTAAGATAAGAAATACAGATATCTGTATTATTACACTTCATGGTTGGGCTACAGCTCATTCATTCATTTACTGTGCCTTCAAATTTACCCCCATTGTCTCTTTACATCAAGAGGCCTCTGGAAGCACACCGTAGCCCTGTAATCTGGGCTTAGCATGTGCTATCTGCCTTTCTCCAGGTCCACTGTGTCCCTAGCTCTACCCTGGGTGCCTTAGGCACTTGTGATGATTCCACACACAGAACAGGAAGAAATGTGGGAAACCAAACAGCCCCCAAAGCATGATCTCAAGGTCCACACACCCTCCTGAGGGTCACTTTCTCTCCTGTCCAAAAGATTAGTGTGACCAACTTTCTTATTTCTACTAATCCATTGTTCTCTTAATATACTCTGAGAAAGACAGGGGCCTCATCCACTGGCAGCTCCAGATTCAGAGTCTTAAATATCCACATACCAACCAAGAAACAGCTCTCCTTCTCAATCTCAAATTGTAAAACATAACACCAAGAGTCCTGCTTGATCACCTCTGATGACATCTGCTGTTTTGCCCAAGTCTGGTATCAGCAATTGGAGAATTTTCTTTATAGCCTGAGTCTGTAGACAATGTGAGGTGCACAGTGCTGGTGGGCATGCCTCCAGCATTGGCATGATTGTTTTGTTCAAACTTCAGGACATGAAACGCTTGTGGTTAGGAGAAGTGTATTTAAGGAAGGGATCATAGATATCGGGGATTGAGAGGGGCCCCGAGGATTTCCAATGGACTCGGGAAAAAAGAAAAAGGTGATTAAATGAAACAGTTTGAGTTAGTAATCATAGATTGCAAAACTTTTCATAAAAGAGAAGGAGGGGGAGGAGGAGGGGCAAGATGGCGGAAGAGTAGGGTCCCCAAATCACCTGTCCCCAAAAAATTACCTAGATAACCTTCAAATCATCCTGAAAATCTACGAATTCGGCCTGAGATTTAAAGAGAGAACAGCTGGAATGCTACAGTGAGAAGAGTTCGCGCTTCTATCAAGGTAGGAAGACGGGGGGGGGGGGGGGGGGGAATAAAGACACAAAAGGCCTCCAAGGGGGAGGGGCCCGCGAGGAGCCGGGCTGAGGCCGGGGCGAGTGTCCCCAGGACAGGAGAGCCCCGTCCCAGAGAAGCAGGAGCTGCACCAACCTTCCCGGGCGGAAAGGGGCTCGCAGGGAGTTGGAGCAGGACCCCAGGAGGGGGGGGATGCCCTCGGGCTCCCGGGGACACTAACAGACACCTGCGCCCCGGGAGAGTGCACCGAGCTCCCTAAGGGCTGCAGCGCGCACGGCGGGGCCGGAGCAGCTCGGAGGGGCTCGGGCAGCGGCTCCGCGGAGGGAGCTGCGGGGCGGGAGCGCAAATCCCACAGCGCAGGCCCCGGAGCACAGGGCGCCGGGACACAGCCCAGGATCCGGCCTCCCCCGGGACAGGCAGAGGCCGGGAGGGCCCAGGACAGCAAGGACGCTCCTGCCCCGAGCTGAGCAGATCAGCGGCCCCGCCCCAGAGCCTCCAGGCCCTGCAGACGGAGAGCCCCGTAGTTCCTGCGGAGGCTGAATCCAGGCTTCCAGAGCTGTCATAGCAACTGCGGCTGTTCCTCCTGGGGCCTCACGGGGTAAACAACCCCCGCTGAGCCCTGCAGCAGGCAGGGGCAGAGCAGCTCCCCCAAGTGCTAACACCTGAAAACCAGCACAACAGGCCCCTCCCCCAGAAGACCAGCTGGACGGAGTTCCAGAGGAAGTCAAGGGACTTAAAATCTACAGATTCAGAAGATACTCCCCCGTATTTTTTTTTTCTTTTTTCTTTTCTTTTGATTTCTGATTGCTTCCCCCACCCCCCTTTTTTTTCGCCTTTCTTTCTTTTTCTTTCTCTTTTTCTTCTCTTTTTTTCCTTTTTTTCTTTTTCTTTTTTCTCTTTCTCTTTTCTTTCCTTCTCTCTCTTTCTCTCCTTTTCCCAATACAACTTGTTTTTGGCCACTCTGCACTGAGCAAAATGACTAGAAGGAAAACCTCACCTCAAAAGAAACAACCAGGAACAGTCCTCTCTCCCACAGAGTTACAAAATCTGGATTACAATTCAATGTCAGAAAGCCAATTCAGAAGCACTATTATACAGCTACTGGTGGCTCTAGAAAAAAGCATTAAGGACTCACGAGACTTCATGACTGCAGAATTTAGATCCAATCAGGCAGAAATTAAAAATCAACTGAATGAGATGCAATCCAAACTAGAAGTCCTAACGATGAGGGTTAACGAGGTGGAAGAACGAGTGAGTGACATAGAAGACAAGTTAATGGCAAAGAGGGAAACTGAGGAAAAAAGAGACAAACAATTAAAGGACCATGAAGACAGATTAAGGGAAATAAATTACAGCCTAAGGAAGAAAAACCTACGTTTAATTGGGGTTCCTGAGGGCGCCGAAAGGGACAGAGGGCCAGAATATGTATTTGAACAAATCCTAGCTGAAAACTTTCCCAATCTGGGAAGGGAAACAGGCATTCAGATCCAGGAAATAGAGAGATCCCCCCTAAAATCAATAAAAACCGTTCAACACCTCGACATTTAATAGTGAAGCTTGCAAATTCCAAAGATAAAGAGAAGATCCTTAAAGCAGCAAGAGACAAGAAGTCCCTGACTTTCATGGGGAGGACTATTAGGGTAACAGCAGACCTCTCCACAGAGACCTGGCAGGCCAGAAAGGGCTGGCAGGATATATTCAGGGTCCTAAATGAGAAGAACATGCAACCAAGAATACTTTATCCAGCAAGGCTCTCATTCAAAATGGAAGGAGAGATAAAGAGCTTCCAAGACAGGCAGGAACTGAAAGAATATGTGACCTCCAAACCAGCTCTGCAAGAAATTTTAAGGGGGACTCTTAAAATTCCCCTTTATGAAGAAGTTCAGTGGAACAATCCACAAAAACAAGGACTAAATAGATATCATGATGACACTAAACTCATATCTGTCAATAGTAACTCTGAACGTGAACGGGCTTAATGACCCCATCAAAAGGCGCAGGGTTTCAGACTGGATAAAAAAGCAGGACCCATCTATTTGCTGTCTACAAGAGACTCATTTTAGACAGAAGGACACCTACAACCTGAAAATAAAAGGTTGGAGAACCATTTACCATTCAAAGGGTTCTCAAAAGAAAGCAGGGGTAGCCATCCTTATATCAGATAAATTAAAATTTACCCCGAAGACAGTAGTGAGAGACGAAGAGGGACACTATATCATACTTAAAGGATCTATCCAGCAAGAGGACTTAACAATCCTCAATATATATGCCCCAAATGTGGGAGCTGCCAAATACTTAAATAAATTATTAACCAAAGTGAAGAAATACTTAGATAATAATACACTTATACTTGGTGACTTCAATCTAGCTCTTTCTACCCTCGATAGGTCTTCTAAGCACAACATCTCCAAAGAAACGAGAGCTTTAAATGATACACTGGACCAGATAGATTTCACAGATATCTACAGAACTTTACATCCAAACTCAACTGAATACACATTCTTCTCAAGTGCACATGGAACTTTCTCCAGAATAGACCACATACTGTGTCACAAATCGGGTCTGACCTGATACCAAAAGACTGGGATCGTCCCCTGCATATTCTCAGACCATAACGCCTTGAAATTAGAACTCATTCACAAGAAGAAGTTTGGAAGGACCTCAAACACGTGGAGGTTAAGGACCATCCTGCTAAAAGATAAAAGGGTCAACCAGGAAATTAAGGAAGAATTAAAAAGATTCATGGAAACTAATGAGAATGAAGATACAACCATTCAAAATCTTTGGGATGCAGAAAAAGCAGTCCTGAGGGGGAAATACATCGCAATACAAGCATCCATTCAAAAACTGGAAAGAACTCAAATACAAAAGCTAACCTTACACATAAAGGAGCTAGAGAAGAAGCAGCAAATCGACCCGACGCCCAGCAGAAGAAGAGAGTTAATTAAAATTCGAGCAGAACTCAACGAAATTGAGACCAGAAGAACTGTGGAACAGATCAACAGAACCAGGAGTTGGTTCTTTGAAAGAATTAATAAGATAGATAAACCATTAGCCAACCTTATTAAAAAGAAGAGAGAGAAGACTCAAATTAATAAAATCATGAATGAGAAAGGAGAGATCACTACCAACACCAAGGAAATACAAACGATTTTAAAAACATATTATGAACAGCTCTACACCAATAAATTAGGCAATCTAGAAGAAATGGACGCATTCCTGGATAGCCACAAACTACCAAAACTGGAACAGGAAGAAATAGACAACCTGAACAGGCCAATAACCAGGAAGGAAATTGAAGCAGTCATCAAAAACCTCCCAAGACACAAGAGTCCAGGCCCAGATGGCTTCCCAGGGGAATTCTATCAAACGTTTAAAGAAGAAATCATACCTATTCTACTAAAGCTGTTTGGAAAGATAGAAAGAGATGGAGTACTTCCAAATTCATTCTATGAGGCCAGCATCACCTTAATTCCAAAACCAGACAAAGACCCACCAAAAAGAATTACAGACCAATATCCCTGATGAACATGGATGCAAATATTCTCAACAAGATACTAGCCAATAGCATCCAACAACACATTAAGAAAATTATTCACCATGACCAAGTAGGATTTATCCCCGGGACACAAGGCTGGTTCAACACTCGTAAAACAATCAATGTGATTCATCATATCAGCAAGAGAAAAACCAAGAACCATATGATCCTCTCATTAGATGCAGAGAAAGCATTTGACAAAATACAGCATCCATTCCTGATCAAGACTCTTCAGAGTGTAGGGATAGAGGGAACTTTCCTCGACATCTTAAAAGCCATCTACAAAAAGCCCACAGCAAATATCATTCTCAATGGGGAAGCACTGGGAGCCTTTCCCCTAAGATCAGGAACAAGACAGGGATGTCCACTCTCACCACTGCTATTCAACATAGTACTGGAAGTCCTAGCCTCAGCAATCAGACAACAAAAAGACATTAAAGGCATTCAAACTGGCAAAGAAGAAGTCAAACTCTCCCTCTTCGCCGATGACATGATACTCTACATAGAAAACCCAAAAGCCTCCACCCCAAGATTGCTGGAACTCATACAGCAATTTGGTATCATGGCAGGATACAAAATCAATGCCCAGAAATCAATGGCATTCCTATACACTAACAATGAGACTGAAGAAAGAGAAGTTAAGGAGTCAATCCCATTTACAATTGCACCCAAAAGCATAAGATACCTAGGAATAAACCTAACCAAAGAGGTAAAGGATCTATACCCTAAAAACTATAGAACACTTCTGAAAGAAATTGAAGAAGACACAAAGAGATGGAAAAATATTCCATGCTCATGGATTGGCAGAATTAATATTGTGAAAATGTCAATGTTACCCAGGGCAATTTACACGTTCAATGCAATCCCTATCAAAATACCATGGACTTTCTTCAGAGACTTAGAACAAATTATTTTAAGATTTGTGTGGAATCAGAAAAGACCCCAATAGCCAGGGGAATTTTAAAAAAGAAAACCATATCTGGGGGCATCACAATGCCAGATTTCAGGTTGTACTACAAAGCTGTGGTCATCAAGACAGTGTGGTACTGGCACAAAAACAGACACAGAGATCAATGGAACAGAATAGAGAACCCAGAAGTGGACCCTGAACTTTATGGTCAACTAATATTCGATAAAGGAGGAAAGACGATCCACTGGAAGAAAGACAGTCTCTTCAATAAATGGTGCTGGGAAAATTGGTCATCCACATGCAGAAGAATGAAACTAGACCACTCTCTTGCACCATACACAAAGATAAACTCAAAATGGATGAAAGATCTAAATGTGAGACAAGATTCCATCAAAATCCTAGAGGAGAACACAGGCAACACCCTTTTTGAACTTGGCCACAGTAACTTCTTGCAAGATACATCCACGAAAGCAAAAGAAACAAAAGCAAAAATGAACTATTGGGACTTCATCAAGATAAGAAGCTTTTGCACAGCAAAGGATACAGTCAACAAAACTCAAAGACAACCTACAGAATGGGAGAAGATATTTGCAAATAACATATCAGATAAAGGGCTATTTTCCAAAATCTATAAAGAACTTATTAAACTCAACACCAAAGAAACAAACAATCCAATCATGAAATGGGCAAAAGACATGAAGAGAAATCTCACAGAGGAAGACATAGACATGGCCAACAAGCACATGAGAAAATGCTCTGCATCCCTTGCCATCAGGGAAATACAAATCAAAACCACAATGAGATACCACCTCACACCAGTGAGAATGGGGAAAATTAACAAGGCAGGAAACAACAAATGTTGGAGAGGATGCGGAGAAAAGGGAACCCTCTTACACTGTTGGTGGGAATGTGAGCTGGTGCAGCCACTCTGGAAAAATGTGTGGAGGTTCCTCAAAGAATTAAAAATAGACGTGCCCTACGACCCAGCAATTGCACTGCTAGGGATTTACCCCAAAGATTCAGATGCAATGAAACGCCGGGACACCTGCACCCCGATGTTTCTAGCAGCCATGTCCACAATAGCCAAACTGTGGAAGGAGCCTCGGTGCCCATCGAAAGATGAATGGATAAAGAAGATGTGGTTTATGTATACAATGGAATATTCCTCAGCCATTAGAAACTACAAACACCCACCATTTGCTTCAACGTGGATGGAACTGGAGGGTATTATGCTGAGTGAAGTAAGTCAATCGGAGAAGGACAAACAGTGTATGTTCTCATTCATTTGGGGAATATGAATAATAGTGAAAGGGAATATAAGGGAAGGGAGAAGAAATGTGTGGGAAATATCAGAAAGGGAGACAGAACATAAAGACTTCTAACTCTGGGAAATGAACTAGGGGTGGTGGAGGGGCAGGAGGGCGGGGGGTGGGGGTGAATGCGTGACGGGCACTGAGGGGGACACTTGACGGGATGAGCACTGGGTGTTATTCTGTATGTTGGTAAATTGAACACCAATAAAAATTAATTTATTAAAAAAAAGAGAAGGAGGGGAAGAGAATGGAGAGGAGAGGAGAGAGAGGAGAGGAGAGGAGAGGAGAGGAGAGGAGAGGAGAGGAGAGGAGAGGAGAGGAGAGGAGAGGAGAGGAGAGGAGAAGGAGGAGAAAGGAGGAGAATGAGAGAGAAGAAGAAGGGAAGGAATGATAGAGGAGGGGAAGAAGAGAGACAAGTGGAGCAGAGGAGGAAGAAAAGAAGGAAGAGGGAGAAGAATAGAAGGAAAAAGAAAAAGAGGAGAGGGAGGTGGAGTTCAGGAGGGAGAGTGGAGGAGCAGGAAAAATAGAGGAGGGATGTGGGAGGAGGAGGAGGAGCAAGACCTCAAGCTCCCCTAGGCAAGAGAGAGTGGTCCTCCCTGGATTCCCTAGTGCCTTCTCAGGACCAAAGAGGCCCAACACGAATGTCTGTGAATGACAACTACTCCAGGTATTAGATGACCAACCCCTTTTTTGCATTGATGCGGTGGTCTTTCTGTCCTGACAGCTCACTTTCCTTCCTGCACCAGGACACAGCACCTGCCCCATACACCTGTCCTGCTGATCCAAATGCTAAGGGACACAGTCCTCCAAGCTCCTCTTTCCCCCTGGAGGATGCTCTTTCCTGGAAGGCCACCCAGGGTTCTTCTCGTTGTGACTTTCCTACCTTGCTCACTTGACAAAAGGTGCACCAGCCCCAAGAGTCACTCAGAAATGTGCAGCTATGCTTACATGGCACTTCTCCTAAAGTTGACCAGAAGGACCCTTCCCACCCAAGGAGGGAAGTTCAGGGAAACAAGACTTGGTGGGTCCTGCAAGGGGCTGGAAGAGGCAGTGTACACAGGAGAGATGTAAAGCCCAAATTGGCAGAGAGGTGGTCCAAGGAACCTATGATCAGGGGACACCACAATAAATGCTGGGAGGACCTGAAGACACTGTGCACAGCCCAGGTCAGGAAGTAGGAGTCTCCAGGGGAAATGCCAGAACTCACCAACTTCAACCAGTCATGAGAAACTTTCCTGAAGAAAGCCACCCTGTCCAGGACTGGAGGGCTTTGATAATGGAGCAACTTTATCTGAATCCCCAGCTTCTGCCCTTGGCCTGAATCCTAGACCTGGAAAGCCATGTCTCCTCCTCGGGGCTCCTGGCATCATCCCTGGCAAGCATCCCTCCAAGGGCTGCCTTGCTTGGTCGCCCTCTCGCCCCTTATCTCCTGCTACCAGGCTCTTGCTCCTCAACACTTAGCGTGTTCATTCTATTGACCACACCTAATAGGAAGCCCTTGTTTTTTTTCCATTGCAACTGCCAAATAGGCACAGTTCGTTTTTTGTTTTTACATAAATTAACAGGAGAACGCTACAGAAACTACAGAAGTCAGCTGATCCTCTCTCCCATCACTCCAAGGAGGCTTGTTTTGTGCCCCACCTGGAACTTGCCGAGAACTAAATTAATTCCCTTGAGGCCACCAGAAGCTTCCTGGGAAGCCAACAGCTGGATTTGGGCCAGGTGAGTGGTTCCATTTTCATGGCACTCATGTACATCTTTCCTCTCTACACCCTGTCCCTATTCCTGAGTGACAGGGAGAGCTCAGGGACTGTCACCAAGAAGGCAAGCATCAAAGAGGATGAGGGCATCTGCCCACATACCTCCTCATGTTTTACATAAAGGTCAATCGTGCAAGGCTGTGCTGGATGAAACTGCCCAGACCAGCCAATGTATCTCAGAACATGTGTCCTTAAAACTGAGTTCAACATAAATAGCAAAGCTGAGATGTGTCTTGGACTCAGGCTATCACTGCCAAGGAACCCGGGGGCTCATGTCCCCCCTCCTCCAGCTTCAGAAGCTTTCTTGGGAGAAACAGGGCCCAAGAGGGTTTAAGGGGATGGACGGTTGTAGTTCTGAACTTGATTTCACTAAAGCCAAGGATGAATTTTCTCCTCAGTGCGCTTGTGTTCATGACAGAATAGAGCCTGACATCTGGCAATACTCTTACATAAGTAGTTGAGGAGATGGAGCCCATTCACCCTGGAGAATGTGCCCGTGGCATTCTTTTATTTGTTTGTATCTTCATTTAAATTCAATTTTTATTTTTTTTATTTTTTAATTTTATTGATGTTCAATTTGCCAACATATAGAATAACACCCAGTGCTCATCCCATCAAGTGCCCCCCTCAGTGACTGTCACCCAGTCACCCCCACCCACTGCCCACCTCCCTTTCCACCATCTCTTGCTCATTTCCCAGAGTTAGGATTCTCTAATGTTCTGTCTCCCTTTCTTATATTTCCCACTCATTTTTTATCCTTTCCCCTTTATTCCCTTTCACTCTTTTTTATATTCCCCAAATGAATGAAACCATATAATGTTTGTCCTTCTCTGACTGACTTATTTCACTCAGCATAATACCCTCCAGTTCCATCCATGTCGAAGCAAATGGTGGGTATTTGTCGTTTCTAATGGCTGAGTAATATTCCATTGTATACATAAACCACAAATTCTTTATCCATTCATCTTTCGATGGACACCGAGGCTCCTTCCAGTTTGGCTATTGTGGACATTGCGGCTATAAACATCGGGGTGCAGGTGTCCCAGCAGGCTCCCAGTGCTTCCCCATTGAGAATGATATTTGCTGTGGGCTTTTCATAGATGGCTTTTAAGATGCTGAGGAATGTTCCCTCTATCCCTACACTCTGAAGAGTTTTAATCAGGAATGGATGCTGTAGTTTGTCAAATGCTTTCCCTGCATCTAGTGAGAGGATCCTATGGTTCTTGTTTCTTCTCTTCTTGATATGATCTATCACATTGTTTGCTTTATGAGTGTTGAACCATCCTTGCATCCCAGGAATAAATCTCACTTAGTCATGGTGAATAATCTTCTTATGTACCCTGGATCCTATTGGCTAGTATCTTGTGATTTTTGCATCCATATTCATCAGGGATGTTGGTCTATAATTCTCCTTTTTGGTGGGGTCTTTGTCTGGTTTTGGGATCAAGGTGATGCTGGCCTCATAGAACAAGTTTGGAAGTAGTACATCTTCTATAGATGTTTGATAGAATTCCCCTGGGAAGCCATCTGGTGTTAGACTTTTGTGTCTTGTGAGGTTTCTGATGAGTCCTCAACTTCCTCCCTGGTTTTATCAGCCTGTTCAGGTTTTATATTTCTTCCTGTTCCAGTTTTGGTAGTTTGTGTTTTTCCAGAAATGTGTCCATTTCTTCTAGATTGCCTAATTTATTGGCATGTAGCTGCTCACAGTAAATTTTTTAAATCGTGTGTATTTCCTTGGCATTGGTGGTGATCTCTCCTTTTTCATTCATGATTTTATTAATTTGAGTCTTTTCTCTTTCATTTTTTTTAAATTTTTATTTATTTATGATAGTCACACAGAGAGAGAGAGAGAGAGAGGCAGAGACATAGGCAGAGGGAGAAGCAGGCTCCATGCACCGGAAGCCCGACGTGGGACTCGATCCCGGGTCTCCAGGATCGTGCCCTGGGCCAAAGGCAGGCGCCAAACTGCTGCGCCACCCAGGGATCCCTTTTCTCTTTCATTTTTAACAACGCTGGCTACTGGTTTATCTAATGTTATTAATTCTATCAAAGAACCAGCTCCTGGTTTTGTTGATCTGTTCCACAGTTCTGGTCTCTATTTCATTGAGATTTCTTCGAACGTTTATTAATTCTCTTCTACTGGTGTAAGTTTTATTTGCTGTTATTTCTCCACTTTTTTTAGGTGCAATGTTAGGCTTTGTATTTGAGTTCTTTTCAGTTATTTGAGGGATGCTTGTATGGTGATGTATTTCCCCCTCAGTACTGCTTTTGCTGTATCCCAAAGATTTTGAATGGTTGTATCTTCATTCTCATTAGTTTCCATGAATCTTTTTAATTCATCTCTAATTTCCTGGTTGACCCTTTCATCTTTTAGCTGGATGGTTTTTAACCTCCTGTGTTTGAATTCCTTGCAAATTTCTTCTTGTGATTTAGTTCTAATTTCAAAGCCTATGGTCTGAAAATATGCAAGGGATGATCCCAATATTTTGGTATTGGTTATGACCTGATTGTGACCCAGTATGCGTCTATTCTGGAGAAAGTTCCATGTGTATTTGAGTAAAATGTGTATTCAGTTGCATTTGGTGAAAGTTCTATAAATATCTGTGATATCCATCTGGTCCAGTGTATCATTTAAAGCTCTTGTTTCTTTGGAGATATTGTGCTGACAAGGTCTGTCATTTACAGCAAGTGTTGTGTTAAAGTCTGCCAGTATTAGTGTATTATTATCTAAGTATGTCTTTGCTTTGGTTATTAATTGAATGATATACTTGGCATCTCCCATGTTAGAGGCATAAATATTCATGATCATTAGGCCCTCTTCTTGGGTAGATCCTTTAAGTATGACTCTAATTCCTCTTCATATCTTATTACAGTCTTTGGGATATAGTTTAATTTATTTGATGTGAGGATTGTGCCCCCTGCTTTCTTTTGAGGACCATTTGAATGGTAAATGGTTCTCCAACCTTTTATTTTCAGGCTGGAGGTGTCCTAAGGTCTAAAATGAGTCTCATGTAGACAGCAAATAGATGGGTCTTGATTTTTATCCAGTCTGACACCCTGTGCCTTTTGATAGGGTCACGTTCAGGGCTACTATTGAACGATATGAATTTCGTGTCATCATGATACCTGTTGTGTGCCTGTTTTTGTGGATTATTTCTTTGGACTTCATCTTTCTTTCACAGAGTCCTCCTTAATATTTCTTGCAGAACTGGTTTGGTGATCACAGATTCCTTTAGTTTCTGCCTATCTTGGAAGCTCTTTATCTCTCCTTCTATTCTGAATGAGAGCCTTGCTGGATACAGTATTCTTGGCTGCATGTTCTTCTAATTTAGGACCCTGAATATATCCTGCCAGCCCTTTCTGGCCTGCCAGGTCTCTGTGGAGAGGTCTGCTGTTAGCCTAATACTTCTCCCCATAAAGTTTAGGGATCTCTTGTCTCTTCCTGCTTTAAGGATCTTCTCCCCATCTTTGGAATTTGCAAGTTGCACTATTAAATGTCGAGGTGTTGAGTGGTTTTTATTGATTTTATTGGGGGATCTCTCTATCTCCTGGCTTTGAATGCCTGTTTCCCTTCACAAGTTAGGGATGTTCTCAGCTATGATTGTCAAATACACTTTCTGGTCCTCTCTCCCTTTCATCAGCCTCTGGAACGCCCATTAAATGTAGATTTTTCCTTCTGAGGCCGTCGTTTATTTCCTTTAACCTTTCCTCATGATCTTTTGTTTTTCTCATTTTTCCTCAGTTTCCTTCCTTGCCATCAACTTGTCTTCTGTGTCACTCACTCGTTCTTCTACCTCATTAACCTTGGTTGTTAGGACCTCCAGTTTGGATTGCATCTCATTTAATTGATTTTTAATTTTGGCCTGATTAGATCTAAGTTGTGCAGTCATGAAGTCTTTTGAATCCTTTATGCTTTTTCAGAGCCACCAGCAGCTTTATAATTGTGCTTCTGAATTGGTTTTCTGACATTGAATTGTAATCCAAATTCTGTAACCCTGTGGGAGAGAGTACTGCTTCTGGTTCTTTCTTTTGTCCGGAGTTCTTCCTTCTAGTCATTTTTTCTCAGTGCAGAGTGGCTAAAAACATGTTATACTGGAAAGAGGAAGGAATAAAAAGAAAAAAGGGCAGAAAACAAAGAAAGAACAAAAAAGGGAAATAAAGCAAAACAAAACTAAACAAAAACAAAACTAAACCAAAGCAAAACAAAAGAAAAACAAAAAACAAACAAAAAATGGAGGGGTATCCTTTGATTCTATATAGTGTAAGTTCCTCAACTTCCCCTAGAGCTTTCCAGCACTGCATGGTTAAGAACCTGCTCTTCCCCTTTCTTTCAAGCTGGTCTTGTGGAGGAGTGGTCTGCTGTGCTGATTGTCAGGTGTGTGCCCCTGGGGGAGCTGCTCTTCTCCCTGCCAGGTGCACCGCTCAGTGGGAGCTGTTTATCCTGTGAGGCCCCTGTTCCCTGGGGCCCCGCTCCATCCCAGGCACAGGGTGACACGGGAAGGAACAAGACTGGCGGCTGCCAGCTCTCCAGCGCTGGAGTATGCTCTAGCAGTAAATACCACAGCTGCCAGTCCGCACTGGCCTGGATGCTCCTGGCCTGGATGCTCCGGGATCCTGGGGTTCTGATCGCATGCTCAGGGCAGGAGCATCCTCACTGTCCTGTGTCTTCCTGGTCTCCGCCTGTCCCAAGGGGAGTGCCGGACCCTGGGCTGTGTCCCCCGGCACCCTGGGCTCCAGGGCCCGCCCCTCTGGAATCGTAGTCTCGGGCCGTGTAGCCCACTCAGGGCAGAGCCACCGCCTGAGCCGCCGCCTGAGCTGCTCCCAAGGCCCCGCGAGGCACGTGTCACAGCCCTTTTTGGAGCTTGGTCTGTGGTGTGTGGCACGCTCTCCCCCAGGGCGCACTTCCTCTGCTAGTGACCCCGGGAACCTGGGGGCTCCGCTGCCCCTCCTGGGATCCTGCCCGAGTTCCCTGTGAGCGCCTTTCCATCCAGGAATATTGCTAACATTCCTGCTTCTCCGGGACTGGGCTTTCCTGTCCTAGAGGCTCTCACCACCTGGCCTTAGCCCAGCTCCTCGCGGGGCCCCTCCCCCACTGGATGCTTTTTTATTTTTATTTTTTCCATCTTCCTACCTTGATAGAAGCGAGAACTCTTCTCACTGCAGCATTCCAGCATTCTCTCTTTAAATATCAGGCTGAATTCTTAGGTTTTCAGGATGATTTGAAAGTTATCCAGGTCAGTTGGTGTGGACAGGTGACTTGGAAATCCTAGTCTTCCGCCATCTTGCCCCACCCCCCAGTTTTTCCCCATTGAGAATGATATTCGCTGTGGGCTTTTTGGAAGTGGCTACTAAGATATTGAGGAATGTTCCCTCTACTACATTTTGATGAGTTTTAATCAGGAATGTATGCTGTATTTTGTCAAATGCTTTCTCTGCATCTACTGAGAGGATCATATGGTTCTTGTTTCTTCTCCTGTTGATATGATCTTTCACATTGATTGTTTTTAGGACTATTGAACCATCCTTGCATTCTGGGGATAAAATCCACTTGGTCATGGTGAATAATCTTCTTAGTGTACTGTGGGATCCTATTGGCTAGTATACTGGTGAGAATTTTTGCATCCATGTTCATCAGAGATACTGGTTTATAATTCTCATATTTGATAGGATCTTTGGTTTTGGAATCAAGGTAATGCTAGTTTGTTGGTGGCATTCTGAGGACAGATGAGGATAAGAGAAAGGATATCCTTGAGAAGATGGACACAATAGCAGGTGGGAATGTCATCTCTCTGACTCTAAGATGAATAACTTCTATGGGAGTGTGAGGGTCAAGAGAGTCACAAGGGATCTTTCTCTCCCCTGGCCATGTTTCCATCACTCCCATTATCCTACTGGTGGTGCATGGCCTCCCACCGAGACAGAGACACAAACAAAGAATAAGAAAGAGAGACAGAGACAGAGAGATACAGCGACAGAAATGAACTCAGTCTCCGAGGCCTGAGGCTCAGGTCTCTCCATCCCCAGCAGGCATGGCAAACAAACGTGGTCCAGGCATCTGCCCACCCAGCTGCTCCATCCTCTTCGTATTTCTGCAGCTCCTGTCCTGCAGCGTCTCTGGAAACGGTAGGAGAGCTCCCCCTGCCCCATGCTAGGAGGATGCCCTGTGCATGGAGATGATGCCAGAGGGGCTGGGCTGGCACCTTCCACCTCAGCTGTCAGCCAAGGGTCCAAGCAGTCCTTCCCAGGGGACCTTGGGGATGGGTGGGAGGGCCCCTGGTCTCCTCACACCAAGCCTGGCTAATGCCTGCCCACCTGCTCTCATTAGGGAAAGCCGACTTCTCTGTCTTTGCACCTGACAAACCTCTTCTGGCCGTGGTTGGGGAAGAGGTGGATCTACCATGCCATCTGTCCCTCAATATCAGTGCCGAGGACATGGAGCTGCGGTGGTACAGGGACCAGCCATCCCCAGCCGTGCATCTGCATAAGAATGGGATTGATGTGCCGGATGAACAGATGGCAGAGTACCAGGGAAGGACCACCTTCCTGAGCACCAGCCTGGCCCAGGGCCAAGCCACAGTGAGGATTCACAATGTCACTGCTCTTGATAATGGGACCTTCCACTGCAGCTTCAAAGATGGCATCGTGTCTGCAGAGACCACACTGTGGCTGAGGGTGGCAGGTGAGGGCCAGCTCCTGGCACTCTTGGTCTCCCCGAGTGCTTGCCCCCAAAGCTCATGCCCAGCTGATGATCACCCCTTTATGACCAGAGCCTGAGCATGTCCCATAAGAAGCACTAACATGCTTGCAGCAGGGACAGTGTTTCTAGAAAGCACAGTTTCAGGCACCTGGCTTTGTTTTCTACGTTTGCTCCTCTCCCTTACCCAGCCAACTCATAAAGAGGGAAGCAGAGATAGAGAGGGAAGGGCAGAGGCAGAAAGAGAGACAGAGACACAGGAAAAGACACTAATTTTGTAATAGGGATTTTTTTTTCATTTCTGGGCTTTTTCTGTTTGGTCTTGTGCTTTCTTGGGACAAGGGTAACACATGGCAAAGAAATATTACACAGAGTAAGTAGTCTGTGAGAAACCCCTAATACCGGTGGAATTCTCAGCATCTGTATTCTTCTGATTGGAAGTGGCGGTGGTTGTGGAGACTGGCACGGGCGTCTCTTCCCACAGGACTGGGCTCGGAGCCCAGAATCCAAGTGGGACCTGGCCAGAGTGAAGGTGTCTGGGCACAGTGCACTTCGGAGGGCTGGTACCCAGAGCCCCAGGTGGAGTGGAAAGACTTCGGGGGACAATCCCTACCTTCTTTGACGAACCTGTCTGCCTATCCAACAACGGGACTCTTCAGAGTGGTGTCCAACGTGACTATCCTGGACAGGGATGTGGAGGGCTTCTCCTGCTCCATCATCAGCTCCCTCCTCCAGAGGAGGAAGGTGGTCAAGAGCTACTTGCCTGGTGAGTGTTCTGTTCTGTTCAGGCCTCAAAAGCTTAGGGCACCCCAGACAATAAGCTCATATCCAATAGCATGCAAAATCACAGAATATTTTTTATGATCGGTTCTTTAGAACTCGTTCTTTAGCTAGTTCTTTAGGTGTAATATCTACTCTTTTACAGCTTCCAAATATATAACAGAGTACTATTAACTGTAGTTGTCATGCTGTATGTCACCTTTCTGGGACTTCTTTATTTTATAAGTAGAAATTTATAATCTTTGCCCCATTTCACTGATTACCCCCACTCCCACTTTACATTTTGAGACTTTAGAAATGAATCTATTCTCTGCATCCAAGGTGGGCTTTCTGGTTTTCTTGGATTTTGGTGTTTTTTTCTTGTTTTGTTTCATTTTAGATCCCATATACATAAGATCACCCATTATTTTACCCTGTCTGACTTACTTCACCTCGCCACACGTCCACACAATCCAACCATGTTATTGCAAATGGCCCAATTTCCTTATTGCTTATAGCTAAGCAATTTTATCCATTCATCCATCAATGGACACTCAGCTGTTTCCATATCTTTACTATTATAAATAACAGTGCAAGAAATATAAGAGACATGTATCTTTTTGGATTGATATTTTTATTTTTTAAATAAATACCCAGAAGTGGAATTGATGGATCCTGTGTTAGTTCACTGTTTAATTTTTGAGGAGCAACCATCCTGTTCTCCATGGTGGCTGCAACATTATTTCCTCTCTCATTAGTGCTAAACAATATTCCATTGTTTAGACCACCATTGTGGGCTTGATGGACCACAGCCTAGGCTTCCAAGTTTCACTCTGTATAAAATTTTCACTTCTAAATAACCTCAAGCTTGTGGAAAATTTGCAAGAATATCATGCAAATTGGTGTGCAGACCCATCCAGTGTTTAACACTCTGCCATTTATCTACCATTTCTCCTGATTTTGCACCTGTCATAATTTCTCTGTACAAACACAAGTAGTGTTCTCTGAGTTATTTCAGGTGAGTTCGAAACATTATGCCCCCTGACTCATGAACCCTGCAGTGTGTGTGTGTGTGTCCTAAGAACACAGTGTGTGTGTGTATCAGCTCTCTTACCCTGATATCTTACCTGGCTCTCTTTTAGCTCAGTTGTCCAGAAGTTTGCCATCAATGACGTGGAGAACTGTGCTGCCTCTGATCCTCACTGTAGCAGGGCTTGCCATAGCTGGAGCTACCTGTCTCTTCCAGAAATGTAAGGGGGAGAGGAATAGGGTGGAGCTGGAAAAAGAGAGACGGTATAGAGCAGAGGAGCAGTGCTCCCAAGGTTAGCAGGCCCTGGTAGGGCAGAAGCACCCCTTCCAGCCAGGGCACAGGTGTGGAGCCCTGCATAAAGTCTCTCCTGTGCACACCCTCAAGCATGGGAGGAATGGGAGGGGCCTGCCCAGGACACAGCTCGAGGACTGCCCACTTACCATGTGCCCAGTAAAATCCTCTGACTGTGAGAGGTGTTCAGCTGCTCTTCAGCAGGTGACTTCAGGAACGATGGAGGGTCTCTGTCTCAGAGACAGAGAGATGTGAACTTGAGCCCCAGAAGGTCTATCAGTCAGGGGTGATGAGAGCATCCTGAGAATTGCTCAAGTGACAAAAGCATCAACGTGCCTGTCATGTGACAGCATCCTGCTATGGGTGCAGGATTATCATCAGTTTGCATTGTTGCACTTACCCATCCACTGCCCTCCCTGCCTCCTAAGTCCTTGCCCATAGTGTTCAGACCCCAGCCTGGGAACAGATGTCCGCATGACAGAGGTGGGAAGCCTAGACCATCTGGATGTGCTTCACAAAAGCCTTCCTTAAAAAGAAAATGACCCTGGTTATTGCTTTATTGGCCACTGAAAGACCTATATTTGTTCCTGTTTCACAGGATCACAGCTAGAATTCATTAAATCTTGTTTTGACTTAGCTTCCACGAAATTGAACCTTGGCCCCACTGGATCAGCACAATCCCACAGTTTCACATCTTTCTGTTTTCTTGCAGGCAGAACAGAAGATGTGATTATCTATGGTGAGATCATGCTGGGGCCTGGAAGCCTGTGTCCCTGGCCTGTGTGTTTATGTGCACATGTATGTGTGTGCTGTGTGTGCGTTTTGTACCTTAATGTGCATATGTTTGCACCCGTGTGTGTACATACTCATGCATATGCACTGGTGTATGTCTGTGTGCCTGTGTGTGTATGGTGTGGGAGTGTGTGCGTGTGTTCCTTTTTATTCCAGAGTGCTGAAGTGCTGTCCTAAATGTTCTTGAGTGGCAGCCATGTGGCTCTAAACATCAAGTTTTGGCTGTCGTGGGAGACCTTAGCTCCTGTTTATTAGCTGAGGTACAGACCTGCAGAGTGGAGGCAGCAAGACAGCCAGCCACTGGAAGGCAACCTGTTACCACAGAGAGTGCAGAACCAGTGACTTTCTACCCCAGGACACTCTCTTGGTAGGAGATTGGGGTAGAGAGGGTACAGTCTGGCCATGGACAAGGAACCCCCAGAACAGGGAAGGGTATAGCTGCAGACCATGAACCAGGCAGATGAGAGGTGTCAGGGCAACTGGAAACACATGTCCTGAGCACAGACACTTGTTGAGGGTCTAGGAGGAAACAGAGAGAAGCCAATCACCCATTCATTCACTCATTCATTCACGTAAAATAGTGACCAGTCACCTCCTATGCCAGCAGTCAGCCATCTATTAGTGAATAAAATGGCTTCCTCCTGACCTCATGGAGCATAGAATGTATGTGAGGATGCAAGCCATCAGCCAGTAGTTTTTCTTTAACTGAAACTAGAATTAATCAGGGTAAATATTGTAGGAACAGACTGGAATACAATAATGAAGTGGCCAGAAGAGTTCATGTGGGATGTCCAGGCCCCTGGGGATGGTGGGATGGTAACACCCAAATGAAGGGTTGGGTGACAGTGGGGCCACCACCTTGGGAGAAAGAGAGGTGGACCCCCAACCATGGCAGGGAGAATGGGGTCTGTGGTATGTGAGAGCTGAGTATGTAGAGGAGGCACCAGGGTTTGTGGGTGTCCACACCTGCAGAGCCTGGAAGGCTCAGGCAGGGGTCTGGATGTTATGTGAAGCAAGGTTCAAAATGAGTGAGGGGGTTTAAGCAGAGGAGATGTGCTGATGGAGGAGAGGAAACAGCCCCAAAATGGGTCCTGGGGCCACAAGTAACAGGGTCCAGCAAGGGCAAAGCAGAGTGAGGAACCCAAGGTGACCCTAGGTAGCATGAGTTCCTCGGCCCATGGTGGCTCCATCTAACAGAAGGTTTGGGGCAAAACAAGATATATTTAGGCAAAAGAATGAAAATCATCTTAGACCTCTTAAGACTGAAATGTTTTCAATATACAACTGGGGACATCAGATAAATCCTTGAATATACAAGTCTCGCACTCCAGGAGAAGTGTGGACTGGAGCTAGGAATTTGGAGTCCGTGGTATATATCTGGCATTGAAATTGAGGAAAGTGAACCATGGAGTGCTCCACTTATCTGCACACCTAAAATTACTCTTCAAAAATTCTTCTTAAAGAAAAAAACGGTTTCAAAAGGAAGAGAAAAGAAAGAAAGAAGAAAGGAAGAAAGAAAGAAGAAAGAAAGAAAGAAAGAAAGAAAGAAAGAAAGAAAGAAAGAAAGAAAGAAATATCAAAGGTCTAGCCTTGGAGAACCTGGAATTTGAAGGTCTCTTTGAGCAGGAGTCTTGTTCGAGTAGGAGGGTCAGGGGAGGCTTCCCCATAGAAATCCGCAGATACAGTGTGTTGAAGGACCAGCTGGCCATGTCCCTGGCAGTTGAAGAGTGGAGTAAAATTAGAACAGGAACGTGACTCAGAAAAACTGGCAAGTGTGATATGCAAGAGCAGTGTCCCCTGTGGAGACAGCTGGAGGGAAACTTCAAAGATTACCTGTGCAGTGAGCTAACAATTGTTGAGGGAGGAATCAGGTGGAGTGTTTTGTTTGGGTTTGTTTTGGTTTTACTTTAAGGTCCGTGGTAATATGTGTGTCACCTAAAAGGAATTTTCTGGAGTGAAGATGCATGAGGGAAAGGAAACAAACTAGGGAACAAGTTTAAAGGGAAGATAGTCCACAGCTTTGAATAGGATGAAGCACAGATCTACACTGGCAGCCAGGTGTTGGGTGGTCCAGCACAGGATGGATGGCACAGGTGTGCTCCACTGCCAGGTGTGGAGTGGTGGGCCAGAACTCATTACTGAATAGTTTTGCATCAATCTTAGTTTTCTGATTTTGATCATTTTACTGTGGGTTATGCAAAATGTTGTCATAGACATAATGTTTGTGCTATTTTTCAGCTTCTTTGTAAGTCTGAAACTACTTTTTTAATGTGGATAATTTTAATTTAATGAGAGCATGTGCGGTAGAAGGAACCAAGCTCATTGTTCAGCCAGGGAGTCCGTATTTGGCAATCATGGAACATGGGAGGGCTCCATCCCCATGGCTGACTCTACAGGGAAGGAGTCAGAGTGGACAATTCAGGAAGCAGCAATGAGAATTCTGTGGGGAAATATATGGTCTTTACTGGAAAGCAAAAGGGAACACGGTTCTAGCCAGAAGGAAGTAGAGATCAGGAAGAAATCTGGGGTTCATGTAGGAGAGCTGGATCATGTCCAAGTGACAGGGATGTAAGGTCAGGAAACATGAGTGTCTGGGGCACCTGGGTGCAAACTCAAGCAAACAACAGCATAGCTGGCTTTAGAATGGGCAAGGATGGACACTGGCTGGGAGGTTTCTGCTGTTCAGAAGGAAGGTGCCTGCTTGGCAGCTAGACACCCAGCTGGTCCCCACACACCCTCCCTGCCACTAGAATGGAGCCCAATGTAGACAGATCCTCCTCCAGGTCACATGTTGGGGTCTTGAGGGCTCTGAGAGGGTTGGCAGGGCAGGAGATGAGGGCTCTGTTTTGGAAGGTGTATTCATTGCAGCTTCTGGATTCCTTAAGATGCCTCTCGGGCTTTTCCACATGGGACTCCTCAGTCGTTGACCCCAGAGCTGTCCAACGGCACCTGCATCAACACCTGTGGCACCATCTCATGTCCCCTGCATCCTTCCATGTCCTCTTTTTTATTTATTTATTTATTTATTTATTTATTTATTTATTTATTTATTTATGATAGTCACACAGAGAGCGAGAGAGAGAGAGAGGCAGAGACACAGGCAGAGGGAGAAGCAGGCTCCATGCACCGGGACCCCGACGTGGGATTCGATCCCGGGTCTCCAGGATCGCGCCCTGGGCCAAAGGCAGGTGCCAAACCGCTGCGCCACCCAGGGATCCCTCCATGTCCTCTTATGTCTCTCTTTATCTCTGTCTCTCTGACCCTGTCCTTCTCTCTTATGTCTATCTCTCTGTGTCTCTTTTTGTCTCCCTACCTTTCTCTTTGTGTTTCTGTGTCTTTATGTTTCTTTATCTCCCCTGTCTATTTATCTATCTCTATCTGTCCCCTTCTCTCTGTTTTTCTGTCTCTGTATCTGTCTCTTTCCCTATATCTCTGTCTCTATCTCTCTGTGTGTCCATGTCTATCTGTCTCTCTGTCTATCTCTCTCCTTGTGTAATTGGGCCTATCTGTCTCTCCTTGCTATCTTGTTTCTCTGTGTCTCTAACTATTCTTATCTTTCTCTCTGTTCCTGTCTCTATCTCTCTCCCTATGTCTCCCTGTCTTTCTCTATTTCTCCCTATCTCTCTGTCTCTGTTACTATCCCTCCCCTATATCTCTCCCCCAATGCCTTTGTCTCCTTCTTTATCTGTTCCCTACTTCTCTTTGTCTCTGTCTCTGTCTCTCTGTTTCTCTCTCTCTCTCTCTCTCTCTCTCTCTCTCTCTCACACACACACACACACACACACACACACACAAGTGTTGAGACATGGAGTCCAGGGACGTGAGTAGACCTCACTGTGTGCTAGCTATGTACCCTCTTTAGTAGAAATCCTCCCCTGGTTCTGACCTGGAGTTGCCTCAGCCATTCTGGGTGGCCTATTTGCATGGGGTCCTGGACAGAAAAAGCTGGAAGCACAGGGACACCCAGGGAAGCTGTGGTCACCTCTCCCAGAGGTCCTGGGGTCCCCTCCATGCAGGAGTGTAGGTTAGAGACACAAACCCCCAGACCTGAACCTCTTCTCTTCCCACAGTCAGCCCATCCCTGGACCCTGACACCGCAAGCCCCAAACTTGCTCTGTATGAGGACGGGAAGAGTGTGAGGCGGCTATTCTTTGACCAAGAGCTGCCCGACATCCCCAGCAGATTCGACCAGGACCCCTGTGTGCTGGCCCGGGAGCAGTTCTCTGCTGGGAAGTATTACTGGGTGGTCCAGGTGGGGCACAGGAAGGCCTGGAACTTGGGCGTGTGTCTGGACAGCTTGGATCCGAAGGGAAGGATCCCCAAGGCCCCCAAGAATGGACTCTGGGCCCTAGAGCTGTACAAGCAGACATTCTGGGCACTCACCTTCCCGAGGGTTCGCCTGTACCCTTCTGAACCCCTGCATCAGGTCGGCATTCTCCTGGACTGTGAGGCTGGCAGAGTCTCCTTCTACAATGTGGGCAGTGGATCCCTCATCTACACATTCTCTGGACTCTCTTTCTCCGTACCCCTGAGGCCATTCTTCTGCCTTTGGACTCATGACCCTAACCCCCTGACCATTTGCACAGAATGCCAGGACTTAGAGGCATTGGGCTCTCCTCAGAGCCAGAGACAGAAGGTGGGGAGCCTCTTCCATCAAGACCCATGATCTCTCCCCTCTGGCCCATTCAAGATTTGGGGAAACCATATCCATTCTACATCCCAGCTATACCCATACAAGGGTACACCTTTCTGAATTACCCTGTCTCATCTTCCTTTTCATTCCCTGTACTATACTAAGAATATATTATGGGCTGAACCATGTCCCCTCAAATTCACATGCCAAAGCTCCAACCCCCAGGACCTCAGAATGGGGCTGTATTTGGAAATGGGGTTTTTACAGAGGTTTTTGAGTCATAAGGAGGTCTCTAGAATGTGCCTTGATCCCATATGATGGGAGTCCTTATCAGAAGAGTGGATTAGGGTACAGATACACACTGGTGGATGACCATGCAAAGACACAGTAAGGAGATAGTGTTTACATGCCACGGAGAGAGACCTCAGAAGGAGCCAGCCCCACCCACAGCTGGATCTGAGACTTCCAGTCCCAAGGATTAGGACACAATAAATGTGTGTTGTTTAAACAAACTTCCCTGCCTGTGGTATTTTTTACACAGCCCAAGCTGACTGGGATATATTAATATGCACAGTGTGGTGTTTTTCTGAAATATACTTGGGGTATTTGGAAAGCACTGAACCCAGTGCCAGATGTGAAGTAGTTGCTCAGTAAATGCTAGCCTTTCTCATTCCCTTCTCTCTCCTTCCCCTCCTTTAGCCATTCCTCTCTTCTCTTTTCCCTCCTCAATCCACCTTACCCTCCTCCAATATCTCTTTAACCACCTACCTCTCTCCCACATTCTCCCTTTATCTCTCTCTTCCCTCCCTACCTCCCCCTTCCTCTCCATCTTCCCCCATCCACCTTTCCTTCCTATGAGTCTTCGTTACCCTTCTCATTCTCTAACCCATCCTCTCCTTCCTCTTTCCCCTCCTGCTCCTCTACACCCAACTTCTCTTCCTACCCCCTTTCCCCTCTCTCACCTACTTCCTTCACACTCCTCCCTACCCACTCCTCTTTCTTCCTCCCCATGTCCCCCTCACAATACCCAGGACATCTGGTCTACCTTAGTACCACACTCTTCTTCACTATGGTGGGTCAGTGCAGATCTAGCTGAGGGTAAGTCAAAGATTCCAGGGCTCCCCAGATCAGCCATGGAAGCAAATGAAGATGAACACATGACAGTCGAAAACCTTTGGGGTTCAGCAAAGGCAGTCCTAAGAGGAAAGTAGATAGCAACACAGGCCTACCTCAAGAAGCAAGTCTCTAATATGAAACCTAACCTTACACCTAAAAGACCTAGAAAAAAGACAGCAAATGAAGCCTGAATCCAGCAGGAGAAGGGAAATAATAAACATTTGAGCAGAAATAAGTGATATAGAAATGAAAAATACAGTAGATCAACAAAACAAGGAGCTAGTTCTTTGAAAGAATTAACAAAATTGGTAAGTCCCTAGCCAGACTTATCAAAAAAATAAAGAAGAAAGAAAGAAAGAAAGAAAGAAAAAAGAAAAGAAAAGAAATGAACCCAAACTATAAGAGAAAATTATAAGCAATTATATGCCAACAAATTAGGTAAACTGGATGAAATGATGCATTGCTAAAAACATATAAACTCTCAGATAGAAAATCTGAACAGGGGAGGGGCAAGATGGTGGAAGAGTAGGGTCCCCAAGTCACCTGTCCCGACCAAATTACCTAGATAACCTTCAAATCATCCTGAAAATCTACGAATTCGGCCTGAGATTTAAAGAGAGACCAGCTGGAATGCTACAGTGAGAAGAGTTCGCGCTTCTATCAAGGCAGGAAGACGGGGGGAAAAAGAAATAAAGGAACAAAAGGCCTCCAGGGGGAGGGGCCCGCGAGGAGCCGGGCTGAGGCCGGGGCGAGTGTCCCCAGGACAGGAGAGCCCCGTCCCGGAAAAGCAGGAGCTGCACCATCCTTCCCGGGCGGCAAGGGGCTCGCAGGGAGTTGGAGCAGGACCCCAGGAGGGCGGGGATGCCCTCGCCCCGGGAGAGTGCGCCGAGCTCCCTAAGGGCTGCAGCGCGCACGGCGGGACCCGGAGCAGCTCGGAGGGGCTCGGGCGGCGGCTCCGCGGAGGCGCGGGGCTGCGGGGCGGGAGCGAATCCAACAGCGCAGGCCCCGGAGCACAGGGCGCCGGGACACAGCCCAGGATCCGGCCTCCCCCGGGACAGGCAGAGGCCGGGAGGGCCCAGGACAGCAAGGACGCTCCGGCCCCGAGCTGAGCAGATCAGCGGCCCCGCCCCGGAGCCTCCAGGCCCTGCAGACGGAGAGCCCCGTAGTTTCTGCGAGGGCTGACTCCAGGGCTCCAGAGCTGGCCCCGCCACTGGGGTTGTTCCTCCTGGGGCCTCACGGGGTAAACAACCCCCGCTGAGCCCTGCAGCAGGCAGGGGCAGAGCAGTTCCCCCAAGTGCTAACACCTGAAAATCAGCATAACAAGCCCCTCCCCAAGAAGACAAGCTAGACATACAGGAGAAAAACAAATTATTGACCAAGCAGCACTGGAAAGTTCCAGGGGAAGACAAGGGACTTACAGTATACAGAATCAGAGGATACTTCCCCGTGGTTTTTTTTTTTTTTTTTTTTTTTTTTTTTTGCTTTCTGTTTGCTTCCCCCACCCTTTTATTCCTTTCTTTCTTTTTCTTTCTCTTTTTCTTCTCTTGTTTTTCTTTCTTCTTCTTTTTTTTCTTTTTTCTTTTTCTCTTTTCTTTTCTTCTTTCTCTCCTCTCTTTTTCTCCTTTTCTCAATACAACTTGTTTTTGGCCACTCTGCACTGAGCAAAATAACTAGAAGGAAAAACTCACCTCAAAAGAAAGAATCAGAAACAGTCCTGTCTCCCACAGAGTTACAAAATCTGGATTACAATTCAATGTCAGAAAGCCAATTCAGAAGCACTATTATAAAGCTACTGGTGGCTCTAGAAAAAAGCATAAAGGGTTCAAGAGACTGCAGAATTTAGAACTAATCAGGAAGAAATTAAAAATCAATAGAATGAGATGGAATCCAAACTAGAAGTCCTAACGACGAAGGTTAATGAGGTGGAAGAACGACTGAGTGACATAGAAGACAAGTTGATGGCAAAGAGGGAAACTGAGGAAAAAGGAGACAAACAATTAAAAGACCATGAGGATAGATTAAGGGAAATAAATGACAGCCTGAGGAAGAAAAACCTATGTTTCACTGGGGTTCCCGAGGGCGCTGAAAGGGCCAGAGGGCCAGAATATGTATTTGAACAAATCATACCTGAAAACATTCCTAATCTGGGAAGGGAAACAGGCATTCAGATCCAGGAGACAGAAATATCCCCCTGCTAAAATCAATAAAAACCGTTCAACACCTTGACATTTAATAGTTAAGCTTGCAAATTCCAAAGATAAAGAGAAGATCCTTAAAGCAGCAAGAGACAAGAAATCCCTGACTTTTATGGGGAGAAGTATTAGGGTAACAGCAGACCTCTCCACAGAGACGTGGCAGGCCAGAAAGGGCTAGCAGGATATATTCAGGACCCTAAATGATAAAAACATGCAACCAAGAATACTTTATCCAGCAAGGCTCTCATTCAGAATGGAAGGAGAGATAAAGAGATTCCAAGATAGGCAGAAACCAAAAGAATATGTGACTTCCAAACCAGCTCTGCAAGAAATTTTAAGGGGGACTCTTAAAAGTCCCCTTTAAGAAGAAGACCAAGGGAACAATCCACAAAAACAGGACTGAATAGACATCATGATGACACTAAACTCGTATGTGTCAATAGTAACTCTGAACGTGAATGAGCTTAATGACCCGATCAAACGGCGCAGGATGTCAGACTGGATAAGAAAGCAGGACCCATCTATTTGCTGTGTACAAGAGACTCATTTTAGACAGAAGGACACCTACAGCCTGAAAATAAAAGGTTGGAGAACCATTTACCATTCAAATGGTCCTCAAAAGAAAGCAGGGGTAGCCATCCTTATATCAGATACACTAAAATTTACCCGGAAGACTGTAGTGAGAGATAAAGAGGGACACTATATCGTACTTAAAGGATCTATCCAACAAGAGGACTTAACAATCCTCAATATATATGCCCCGAATGTGGGAGCTGCCAAATATATCAATCAATTAATAACCAAAGTTAAGACATACTTACATAATAATACACTTATACTTGGTGACTTCAATCTAGCACTTTCTATACTCGATAGGTCTTCTAAACACATCTCCGAAGAAACCAGAGCTTTAAATGATACACTGGATCAGATGGATTTCACAGATATCTACAGAACTTTACATCCAAACTCAACTGAATACACATTCTTCTCAAGTGCACATGGAACTTTCTCCAGAATAGACCACATACTGGGTCACAAATCGGGTGTGAACCGATACCAAAAGATTGGGATCGTTCCCTGCATATTCTCAGACCATAATGCTTTAAAATTAGAACTAAATCACAAGAAGAAGTTTGGAAGGACCTCAAACACGTGGAGGTTAAGGACCATCCTGCTAAAAGATGAAAGGATCAACCAGGAAATTAAGGAAGAATTAAAAAGATTCATGGAAACTAATGAGAATGAAGATACAACCGTTCAAAATCTGAACGCAAAAGCAGTCCTGAGGGGGAAATACATCGCAATACAAGCATCCATCCTAAAACTGGAAAGAACTCAAATACAAAAGATAACCTTACACATAAAGGAGCTAGAGAAAAAACAGCAAAGAGATCCTACACCCAGCAGAAGAGATTTAATAAAGATTCGAGCAGAACTCAACGAAACTGAGACCAGAGGAACTGTGGAACTGATCAACAAAACCAGGAGTTGGTTCTTTGAAAGAATTAATAAGATAGATAAACCATTAGCCAGCCTTATTAACAAGAAGAGAGAGAAAACTCAAATTAATAAAATCAGGAATGAGAAAGGAGAGATCACTAGCAACACCAAGGAGATACAAACGATTTTAAAAACATATTATGGGGGCAGCCCTGGTGGCTCAGCGGTTTAGCGCCACCTGCGGACAGGGGTGTCATCCTGGAGACGAGGGATCCAATACGTGTCGGGCTCCCTGCATGGGGCCTGCTTCTCCCTCCGCCTGTGTCTCTGCCTCTCTCTCTCTCTCTCTCTCTCTCTGTCTCTGTGTGTGTGTGTGTGTGTGTGTGTGTGTGTGTCTATGAAAAAATAAATAAAATATATTTTAAAAAATAAAAACATATTATGAACAGCTATATGCCAATAAATTAGGCAGTCTAGAAGAAATGGACGAATTCCTGGAAAGCCACAAATTACCAAAACTGGAACAGGAAGAAATAGAAAACCTGAACAGGCC
This sequence comes from Nyctereutes procyonoides, assembly GCF_905146905.1. Taxonomy (NCBI): domain Eukaryota; kingdom Metazoa; phylum Chordata; class Mammalia; order Carnivora; family Canidae; genus Nyctereutes; species Nyctereutes procyonoides. Next base: position 1,923,304 of record NW_026575114.1, on the reverse strand, counting down.
AATAACCAGGGAGGAAATCCAAGCATCATCAAAAACCTCCCAAGACACAAAAGTCCAGGGCCAGATGGCTTCCCAGGGGAATTCTATCAAACGTTTAAAAAAGACACCATACATATTCTACTAAAGCTGATTGGAAAGATAGAAAGAGTTGGAGTACTTCCAAATTTGTTCTATGAGGCCAGCATCACCTTAATTCCAAAACCAGACAAAGACCCCACCAAAAAGGAGAATTAGAGACCAATATCCCTCATGAACATGGATGCAAAAATTCTCAACAAGATACTAGCCAATCGGATCCAAGAGTACATTAAGAAAATTATTCACCATGACCAAGTAGGATTTATCCCTGGGACACAAGGTTGGTTTAACACTCGTAAAACAATCAATGTGATTCATCATATCAGCAAGAGAAAAACCAAGAACCATAGGATCCTCTCATCAGATGCAGAGAAAGCATTTGACAAAATACAGCATCCATTCCTGATCAAAACTCTTCAGAGTGTAGGGATAGAGGGAACATTCCTCAGCATCTTAAAAGCCATCTACGAAAAGCCCACAGCAAATATCATTCTCAATGGGGAAGCACTGGGAGCCTTTCCCCTAAGATCAGGGTCAAGACAGGGATGTCCACTCTCACCGCTGCTATTCAACATAGTATTGGAAGTCCTAGCCTCAGCAATCAGACAACAAAAAGACATTAAAGGCATTCAGATTGGCAAAGAAGGAGTCAAACTCTCCCTCATCGCCAATGACATGATACTCTACATAGAAAACCCAAAAGCCTCCACCCCAAGATTGCTAGAACACATACAGCAATTTGGCAGTGTGGCAGGATACAAAATCAACGCCCAGAAGTCAGTGGCATTCCTATACACTAACAATGAGACTGAAGAAAGAGAAATTAAGGAGTCAATCCCATTTATAATTGCACCCAAAAGCATAAGATACCTGGGAATAAACCTAACCAAAGAGGTAAAGGATCTATACCCTAAAAACTATAGAACACTTCTGAAAGAAATTGAGGAAGACACAAAGAGATGGAAAAATATTCCATGCTCGTGGATTGGCAGAATTAATATTGTGAAAATGTCAAAGTTACCCAAGGCAATTACACATTTAATGTAATCCCTATCAAAATACCATGGACTTTCTTCAGAGAGTTAGAACAAATTATTTTAAGATTTGTGTGGAATCAGAAAAGACCCCGAATAGCCAGGGGAATATTAAAAAAGAAAACCAGATCTGGGGGCATCACAATGCCAGATGTCAGGTTGTACTACAAAGCTGTGGTCATCAAGACAGTGTGGTACTGGCACAAAAACAGACACAGAGATCAATGGAACAGAATAGAGAACCCAGAAGTGAACCCTGAACTTTATGGTCAACTAATATTCGATAAAAGAGGAAAGACGATCCACTGGAAGAAAGACAGTCTCTTCAATAAATGGTGCTGGGGAAGTTGGACATCCACATGAAGAAGAAGGAAACTAGACAGACCACTCTCTTTCACCATACACAAAGATAAACTCAAAATGGATGAAAGATCTAAATGTGAGACAAGATTCCATCAAAATCCTAGAGGAGAACACAGGCAACACCCTTTTTGAACTCGGCCACAGTAACTTCTTGCAAGATACATCCACGAAGGCAAAAAGAAACAAAAGCAAAAATGAACTATTGGAACTTCATCAAGATAAGAAGCTTTTGCACAGCAAAGGATACAGTCAACAAAACTCAAAGACAACCTACAGAATGGGAGAAGATATTTGCAAATGACCTATCAGTTAAAGGGCTAGTATCCAAGATCTATAAAGAACTTATTAAACTCAACAGCAAAGAAACAAACAATCCAATCATGAAATGGGCAAAAGACATGAACAGAAATCTCACAGAGGAAGACATAGACGTGGCCAACATGCACATGAGAAAATGCTCTGCATCACTTGCTATCAGGGAAATACAAATCAAAACCACAATGAGATACCACCTCACACCAGTGAGAATGGGGAAACTTAACAAGGCAGGAAACCACAAATGTTGGAGAGGATGTGGAGAAAGGGGAACCCTCTTACACTGTTGGTGGGAATGTGAACTGGTGCAGCCACTCTGGAACACTGTGTGGAGGTTCCTCAAAGAGTTAAAACTAGACCTGCCCTATGACCCAGCAATTGCACTGCTGGGGATTTACCCTGAAGATACAGATGCAGTGAAACGCTGGGACACCTGCACCCCCATATTTCTAGCAGCAATGTCCACGATAGCCAAATTGTGGAAGGAGCCTCGGTGTCCATCGAAAGATGAATGGATAAAGAAGATGTGGTTTATGTATACAATGGAATATTACTCAGCCATTAGAAACGACAAATACCCACCATTTGCTTCACCGTGGATGGAACTGGAGGGTATTATGCTGAGTGAAGTAAGTCAATCCGGAAAGGACAAACATTATATGGTCTCATTCATTTGGGGAATATAAATAATAGTGAAAGGGAATATAAGGGAAGGGAGAAGAAGTGTGTGGGAAATATCAGAAAGGGAGACAGAACATAAAGACTCCTAACTCTTGGAAAGGAACTAGGGGTGGTGTAAGGGGAGGAGGGTGTGGGGTGTGGGGTGGGGTGAATGAGTGACGGGCACTGAGGGGGGCACTTGATGGGATGAGCACTGGGTGTTACTCTGTGTGTTGGCAAATTGAACACAAATAAAAAATAAATTTATTATAAAAAATAGATGACCATTTAAATCAGTGGACCAAAATAATAATAATTAATAAATAAATCAGTGGACACAGTACAGTGAAGTGTTCTTCCCAATATGGGTGGGCCTCATCTGTCAGTTGAAGGCCTAACTAAAACAAAAGGTGGACCTCCTGGGAGCCAGAATTTCTCCAGCAGAGTGCACTTGGGTTCCAAGTGCAACTCTCTCCAGTCCCCAGCTAGCAAGCCTTTCCCCTCAAAGTTTGGTGACTCCAATCACATGAGCCAATTACTTTGAAAAACTCTTTCTTTCTCTCCCTCTGATAGATAGATAATAGATTAGATTGATGATTTATAAGATACATAGGTCAATAGATTGATGAGTAGATGGATAGATATACATAGAAATGTCAACCTCAAAAACTAAACACTGACATTTGTAAGGCAGCAAATGAGTTCATTTGGAAACAGCAGAGGAATTGCAATTCAGGACACACAAAGTGGGAGTAAAGTACCTGTTACATGGGGGAAGAAGGGTTGAACAAATGCTCATTGGAGGAAATGAGAGTTCAAAGTGGAGGTGGCTTCTCATTGGCTACAGGTCATTGAGGACGTGGTGGCTTCTCTTTGGCTGCAGGTGAGGGCAGGTTGCTGCTATCTGGCCAAGAAGTCTTCCTTCTTCCCTGGGGACTATGTAAGGTATGAGGAGTGGTAATGTGTGAGAGCTTCCCCTTCTTGGAGGATGTTATTTTCAATGAGATTTCTTTCTTTATTGTCACAGGCATGAGATGATAGGTAGGTAGGTAGGTAGGTAGATGGATAGATAGATAGATGATAGATAGATAGATAGATAGATAGATAGATAGATAGATGATAGATAGATAGATGATAGATTAGATAATTTCCTACTGGTTCTGCTTCTCTGGAGTACCTGAACACAAATTGCCCAAAGAGAAAGAGGCAGCATGTCCACTCACTCATTCCATCCAGTGTACACAGAAGAGCACAGCTGAGTGATACCAGATAAATGACATGGGAAAAGCCAGGGACACAGCAAAGGTGTGCATGATGACAAGTATTAACCCCTGGTCTGCAGATGATGACGTACAGAATGAAGACTACTCTGTGCTTCCATGGCTTTCTTTCTTCTGCAAAGAGTTTGGGGGATGGTGAAATGGAAATACTTAAATAAGAATCCCTCCCCACAGGCAAGATCCTGGGCATGATGATGACTTCGTCAGTGAGGTTGGCACATAGGCGAACACTGACCTCATGCAATAATTCCCATCCTCTCCCTCTCCCCGCCTATCACTGTAAATCCCTACTTGTATTTTTGGGTTTTTTTAAGATTTATTTATTTTAGGGAGGGAACAGCAGTGGAAGAGATTCCTCAAGCAGACTCTGCGCTGAGCAGATTGACTTATTTCACTCAGCATAATACCCTCCAGTTCCATCCACGGTGAAGCAAATGGTGGGTATTTGTCGTTTCTAATGGCTGAGGAATATTCCATTGTATACATAGACCACATCTTCTTTATCCATTCATCTTTCGATGGAAACTGAGGCTTCTTCCACAGTTCGGCTATTGTGGACATTGCTGCTAGAAACATCGGGGTGCAGGTGTCCCGGCGTTTCACTGCATCTGTATCTTTGGGGTAAATCCCCAGCAGTGCAATTGCTGGGTCATAGGGCAGGTCTATTTTTTTTAACTCTTTGAGGAACCTCCACACAGTGTTCCAGAGTGGCTGCACCAGTTCACATTCCCACCAACAGTGTAAGAGGGTTCCTTCTCTCCGCATCCTCTCCAACATTTGTGGTTTCCTGCCTTAATGTTCCCCATTCTCACTGGTGTGAGGTGGTACACTGGTGTGAGGTGGTATCTCATTGTGGTTTTGATTTGTATTTCCCTGATGGCAAGTGATGCAGAGCATTTTCTCATGTGCTTGTTGGCCATGTCTATGTCTTCCTCTGTGAGATTTCTGTTCATGTCTTTTGCCCATTTCATGATTGGATTGTTTGTTTCTTTGCTGTTGAGTTTAATAAGTTCTTTATAGATCTTGGATACTAGCCCTTTAACTGATAGGTCATTTGCAAATATCTTCTCCCATTCTGTAGGTTGTCTTTGAGTTTTGTTGACTGTATCCTTTGCTGTGCAAAAGCTTCCTATCTGGATGAAGTCCCAATAGTTCATTTTTGCTTTTGTTTCTTTTGCCTTCGTGATGTACCTTGCAAGAAGTTACTTTGGCCGAGTTCAAAAAAGGTGTTGCCTGTGTTCTCCTCTAGGATTTTGATGGAATCTTGTCTCACATTTAGATCTTTCATCCATTTTGAGTTTATCTTTGTGTATGGTGAAAGAGAGTGGTCTAGTTTCCTTCTTCTTCATGTGGATGTCCAATTTCCCCAGCACCATTTATTGAAGAGACTGTCTTTCTTCCAGTGGATAGTCTTTCCTGCTTTGTCGAATATTAGTTGACCATAGAGTTGAGGGTCCACTTCTGGATTCTCTATTCGTTCCATTGATCTGTTTTTGTGTCAGTACCACACTGTCTTGATGACCACAGCTTTGTAGTACAACCTGAAATCTGGCATTGTGATGCCCCCAGCTCTGGTTTTCTTTTTTCTTCTTTTATTTTTTTAAAGATTTTATTTATTTTTTCATCAGAGACAGAGAGAAAGAGAGAGAGAGAAAGGCAGAGACACAGGCAGAGGGAGAAGCAGGCCCCATGCAAAGAGCCCGATGTGGGACACTATCTGGGGACACCAGCATCACGCCCTGGGCCAAAGGTAGGCACTAAACCACTATGCCACCTAGGGATCCCCTGGTTTTCTTTTTTAATATTCCTTTGACTATTCGGGGTCCATTCTGATTCCACACAAATCTTAAGATGATTTGTTCCAACTCTCTGAAGAGAGTCCATGGTATTCTGATAGGGATTGTATTAAATGTGTAAATTGCCTTGGGTAGCATTGACATTTTCACAATATTAATTCTGCTAATCCATGAGCATGGAATATTTTTCCATCTCTTTGTGTCTTCTTCAATTTCTTTCAGAAGTGTTCTGTAGTTTTTAGGGAATAGATCCTTTACCTCGTTGGTTAGGTTTATTCCTAGGGATCTTATGCTTTTGGGTGCAATTGTAAATGGGATTGACTCCTTAATTTCTCTTTCTTCAGTCTCATTGTTAGCGTCTAGAAATGCCACTGATTTCTGGGCATTGATTTTGTATCCTGCCACACTGCCGAATTGCTGTATGTGTTCTAGCAATCTTGGGGTGGAGCCTTTTGGGTTTTCTAGCTATAATATCACGTCATCTGCAAAGAGGGAGAGTTGGACTTCTTCTTATGGCAATTTTTTCTGTGAGAAAGAAACAAACTAAGGACGAGCCAGTAAGTGGACTCAGGGATCAACACCATGACATGTTTTGCAGGGCGGTAAGTCAACAAAGTCAACTCACTTGGTTGGTGAATAATTGATGGGCTAGCAAACAAAAGTCACAAGGATTGGAACTCATCACAGAACTCAGGATACAGACCTCAAAGGAATTCCAGGTAGGAGGTAACATAGCCCGGGCTCTTCCTGACTCCATCACAAACAAGCTTCTTCCTCCAGGTAATACTTACAGGTTCTACAAACCAGAAGTGCGATCCAGTGGCACCAGGCCTGGGGTTCACTGATCCATCAAAGCAAAGGTGCTGGTCATCCAACTGCCCACAGCTGCGGGGGCGGGGCGGGGGGGGTCCAACGCTGGCTCTGGCCACATCCATCCCTAACCAGGAGTACAGGAGAGAAGGGAGTCAGCATGCCATGTGTCTCTACTGCAACAATTTGCCATCTCTCCTGCCTGAAAACCTGGTGGGGTCCTCATTTTTTTAAAAGATTTTATTTATTTATTCATGAGAGACACGGGGGGGGGGGCGCAGAGACACAGGCAGAGGGAGAAGCAGGCTCCATGCAGGGAGCCTGATGTGGGACTCGATCCCAGGACTCCAGGATCACGCCCTGAGCCAAAGGCAGACACACAACCACTGAGCCACCCAGGGATCCTTGGAATCATTTGTGAAGGGCTTCTCTTAGGTTAGGAGCACCATCCCTCAGTAGCGCATGGCTGCAGGAGGCCAGGCCTGCTTGCGGGCCGAGCCCCACTCTGGGTGAGAAGCTAAGAAGACCTCAGAAGGCTCCGGGAACCGGCAGTGTGCCTTCGCAAGGGCCCACACAGTGGGTTCTGCAGACATCCCTTGGCCTCTGGGAACGAGGGTGTGGGGAGAGTGTGGCTCACCCCAGGGAGAGACAGAGCTGCAGGGTCCCCTGTTGTCTGGACAGTGGGATTCCAGTGCACTCCCATCACTTAGGGAGTATATACTTGGACATGCGCCCAGGCCCTTCTCTATTCTGGGAACAGCCTTCCTTTACCCCTCCTGTTATCAATAGGTAGCTATTTTTACTCTCCACAGGGACCTTTCCCCACATTCCTGCAGACAGGAAAAAGCCAGCAGCCTCTTCTGGACACAGAGAGGTGCACAGGCCCCTGGAGACCGCGTGGTGGGACTTAATTGCTTGTCCCCGGCCTGCTGCCAGGCGACCTCACAGTCCACCACATCTCCTTCCCCGCACTGCGGGGAGACCAGCAGGAGGCAGATGAGGATTCTCCCACCCCAAGGTGTGCGGGGGTGGGGGAGCCCGCAAGCACTGTGGCCCAAGAGCACTAGGTCCTCCCTGGCTTGGGCCCCTGCTCCATCTGGCTCACACACGCCTTGTGCAGGATCAGAGAGCACCGGAGGGTCTTGTGGGTGCTTCATCTGCTTTGAAGTCACCTCCCTGAGCCATGCATGCAGGGTTTTCCTGCTCAATGAGTTAGCACACCTCATTTGCACGGTTGCTCCTCTCTGTAGGCAGGAAATCTAAAACCGCCTTCTGCTTCCCGGTTATTTAGAGCAGAGCCCTGGAACAAACACGTGAAGTGATACTATATCATTGTTTCTAGCTTCCTACAATGTCTTGATTTCTCAAACACATACTGTGGCCATCTGTCTTGCTTTCCTGTGACTGTGGGTGTACTCATAATGTAAATCATACACACGCAGCAGTAAGGTTGAAGGTCATGTGAAATGATACTGAGTTTCTTGAGAATGCATGGCCCTGGTAACTTGCAAAGATTGAAAACAACATTTTTAGGCAAATCAATCTTGAGTCCATGGAGATGGGATCGGCACGCCACACGTGTGTGTGCATGTGAGTGACAGGGTGGCCTCTGAGGCCATCAGCCCAGTAAGCCTGGGACAGTTTCTTCAGGCAGGAGCCACTGAGCAGACAGGTGCAGGCCAGCAAGTCACTACCGCCAATTCTCCTTGGGCTCCCAACCAAGGTCCAAAAGACAGCTTTTGTCCCGCTCATGCTTTGGAAAGAATTCTGTTCTCCCTGGCACGGCCACCCAGGACTCATCAGCAGCGTGACAGAAAGTTAGCTCATCCACTGCGATGCACATCTAATATATAGGGTAGGCTGTCTTTTCATCCTTAGCTGGCAAGTGGAGTGATTTCACAGTTTTGTAGTGGAATCCTGCCTGTCATCTCCTCTCCAGCCCTTGCTAACAATGTGAAGTGTGGGACTTCCTGCCCATGCATTACGATGCCCCCTGCCCCCCAGAAGCCTGCCCTAAAGCCACACCCTGCAAAGTCATACTGGACCCTCACAAAGCAGCTTCCCCTACAACAGCTCAGAAAGGATGCTAGCACTGTCCCCACTTTTCCAAGACCGAGAAGTGTGCTGGAAAGGAGCTGGGGGGCAGTGGGCTGTGGGCATGGAGACCCCCCCAATCTCAGAGGCCTATTTCCCACCGTATGTGTGGCCAAAGGGATGAAGCTGGGTGTCCTCCTAAACAGGCTCCATTAAACAGGAGTCCTGAGCCCACCCTAAGTATATGACTTCCTGGACCTTGGCATCCGTATTGGTAAAGGAGATGGATCTCGCACACTTCAATTACGACTATGACATTTTTGTGCTGTGTACATGAAGCCTCTTCAGCATGGCAGGCACCAGGGACAGAGCAACAAACAGAACAGGACAAAAAATAAAATCATTGAAGCCCAACCCCCTATTCTATAAGTGGGAATTTTCACCATTGAGTTTGTTCATAAGTAAGGTGTTCTCTGGTGGTAACTGCTATGAAAATACCGTGGAAGGGGGAGGGGCTGATTTTTCAGCGGGGAGGTCAGGGGAAGCCTTGCTGGCAGCAGCTGGGCACACACCTGCCAGAGGTGACCCAAAAATCTGCCAGGCGGAGTAGAGCATAAGAGAGCCTTGAGAGAGCTTGAAATCCCATAGGATCTCCCGCAGGGCCGGAAGGGGCTCCCTGAGGTGCCGCAGGTTCTGACCAAGGCTGGCATGTTCCCACTGCTTTGTCAGCTAATCAACTATAATGACACTTCCTGAATCCTGCAGCCTCAGCGCATCTTCTCCCCACTTCTGGCACATGGGGCAGGCTGTGCGCCTGAGGAACCAAATGCCCCTTCCTCGCCCTGACCCTCAGACCCCAAGGGCCCCTCCGTGGGGCTGTGTCTTCTGCCCAGAGGAGGCTGAGCACCTATATCCCATGTCCTGAGTCTTCAGGCCAGCTCAGTGCTGGCCCACCCTCCACATCCTCCCTGACGTCCCTTGGGAGGTCCAAGGATGACAGCAAGGATGATGCCCACTGGGTCTGTGGGAGGCAGGGGCAGGGGAGGGGTCTGTGCACAAGTAGGTCTCCTGAAGGCCCCCTGAGGGGGGGGACGCTCAGGATGACAGGATGGAGTGTGCGGGCTGGATGGCCGGCTCTGTGTCCCACCATGCCGTGCACCCCTAAACAAATGGTGGACCTGGGGATCCCCCAGGAGGCTGGCCTGCCATCACTGCCATGCAAGGTTGGGTGTGGCCCACCATCCGAGCAAGTGTGGCAGAGTATGGTACACTGGGGCACACAGGAGATGATCCTGGAAAAGACTTGGGCACCTCTGTCCATGGAGCAGCACCAGCCCCTGCAAGGACAGGCTGGGGCCTCCACCTCGTTTCTGGGCTCCTGGTCCAGACATGGTCTGTTGTGACATGTCCCTCGGATTCTAAGTCTTAGCTCTTCCCATTCTTTCTAAATGTACTTGTTTCCTTCCAATGGGTAGACAATAGAACCTCACAACGATGGAAGTCTTGCCTTAGTTGTCTTCCATCCTCTTCCCAGCTTTCCGACAACTGAGGCCTTATAACCTCCTTGACTCCTTGTGATAGCTAATTTCATGTGTCGGCTTGGCCACAACACAGTGCCCAGAAATTAAGCCCAACCCCAGTCTAGATATTGCTGCTGAGATTTGTTATGTGTTTGGGGTTTTTTTAGACTAATGTGTAAATCACTAGACTCTGAGTAAAGCAGATTACCCTCCATAACGTGGGTGGGCCTCACCCAGTCAGTCAAAGGCTATAGGAGCAAAGACTGAGGTTCCTGAGAAAGAGGGAATTCGGCCTCAGATGCTCTTTGGACTCAAGTCCCAACGTCAGCTCTTCCTGGGGCCTCAGCCCATTAGTTTGTGCTGAATTCAGACTTAACCATCCCCACAACTGAATGAGCCAGTCCCTCAAGATACAATTAATCTCTCTATATATATTTCTATTTCTGGTAATATATTGTATATAAATCACATTTCTATGTTTATATTTAGTAACACACACACATCCTACTGGCTCTGCTTCTTGGGAGCACCCCTAAGAGCAACACACTCTTAGAGGCAACATACATATCCCAAGGCTAGATTGAGGATCAGCGTGTTAGTGCTACCATCTCGGGGGACCCTAGACAATGCTCAGCTCGGCCCTAGTGGTCCCACATGACCTGGGACAGCAAAGACCTGTTGGGAAAGGCTGGGATGGGATATTTGCCTCTGTGTGTGCCCAGGGCTCTGCTTCTAAGTTCCACGAGGCCTGGTGAGCCCTTGGCATAGGGAAATGCCAACAACATCCCAGGATTTTGTGCAAAGTTCTGGGCTTATCCTGGAGGTCACAGCAGACTATGTTTTCTGTCAGTGGCATCCCTACAGGGACCTTCCGTCTTCCTCTCTGCCCTGCTGTGAAGCAGTATGGAGTGAGCACTGGCCTGTGCCCCACATCCTGGGCAGCTGGCCTGTGCAGCCCCTAGGTGGCCAGAGCATGTGAGGGAGCTCCTGGCCCCCTGGGAAGGCCCTGGCAACAGCAGCAGCCTGCACTCTAAGCAGGCCACTCTGGGTAGGCTCCGGGGTGATGGCTGGTCACCAGGAGGGTGAAGCTGGACCAGAAGCCTGGAACTTCCAGTCCCACGTCCACCCCAGGGGCAGGTTCCTCATCCTTTGTGCCTCTTTGATAAAGCTCCCACGGGAATCCCAGGAGCAGGGCATTTGGAGAGCTTCTGGGTTCACGCCTCCCAGTGCAGGGAGGGAGGAGCACCCCGAGTCCACAGGGAAGGACGCTCTCATGCTCCGGGCCTCCCAGACCTGGCCCGCATGCTTGTCCACATGACTGCTCATGAGTGTGCTGCATCATGTCCTTCATTGTGTAAGAAACTGGTATGCGCCCATGACTGTGTCCCTGGAATCCATGAGCTGCTCCAGCACGTGATGGAATCCGGGGTGGGGGCCATGGGGACTGCCGACCTGCAGTCAACTCAGGCAGTAGTTTTGGGTCCCCAGAGGAACTGCTCCCTGTGCAATTGGCATCTGAATTGGAGGTGGTCCCTTTGAGCTGTGAGAGTGATGCCTACTCCAGCTCTGCTCAAAACAGAGTGACCTGGAAGACACCAATCTGGTGTCCCAGGGCCTTGCCTGGAGGGGGGTCACAAGCAACCAGTTTCAGAGTACCGAGTGGGGGGCACATAGGGCTGGTATCGCAGCAAGAAGGGTGAGAAACATGAGGCAGGTGTCAGAGTGCAGAGTGTGGGTCACATGGGGCCGATGTCGGAATGCTAAGGGTGGGTCACAGGGGTCAGGTGTCAGAGTGCCGAGGGTGGGTCACACGGGGCAGGTGGCGGAGTCCTGAGCGTGGCTGCCGGGGGAAGTGAAGCCGACACCTAGCACCTGCCTCTTGTGGGTGCTTTCCGCCTGGTGCTCTGAACCGTCCTGCACCCCCATCCCTGGGCTCACCCTCCTGTGACCTCCATGTCAGGCAACCTTGCTCTCCTCCTGCCAGTCCCCTATGCCGGCCACAGCTGCCCGCTTGGCTCCGTGAGCAGCACTAGTGGATCGGTTGAAAGGATCCAACATGCATGGGCGCGTGAGTTCAGGAGTACACTCGCACCTGTGTACATAAACATATAGGACAGAATGTCTGTAGATCCAAACACCTACGTGTTGAAACCTAACTGCCATGGGATTGTGGTGGCTCTGGAGGAGACAGGGTCCTGATGGTGGAGCCCTGTGATGGGGTCAGTGTCCTCGGGGACCCTCAGAGCTCCACCCACATTACCACCCTGTGCGCCACTCTGAGATATGATGGGGCAGGTCCCCCAAACCCTGTGTCGGCCACACTTTGGTAGTGGACACTGGCCTCCTGAACTTGGAGGAACATGTGCTGTGTTCGTCACGGTGTCCCACGCAGGGTGACACACGCATGTGCCTCCACAGACTCATGTGCATCTGGATTCCAGGTCTTACACATGGTACACTGTGCGCACCTCCTGCTGCGGCCCCTCCAGACCAGCGGACTGGTCCCACAGAGGCAGGACACAGAGCCTGGCCCCCGGGGGGTCCTTACACACGCTGAGGGCCTCCTAGGGTGTGGGGATGTTGGGTGCAAGGAGCTGCCCCCATGCACATGCTGCTCCCTCTCCCTTCCACAAGGCCAGGGCAGATATCCTCATCCTAGGGCCAGGAGCAAGGACCAACTGGCAGGTCTGGTGGCTCTGCCTCAGCCTGAATGACAATGCCAGCACAGGGGGGGGGAAGGGCAAGATGGCGGAAGAGCAGGGTCCCCAAATCACCTGTCCCCACCAAATTACCTAGATAACCTTCAAATCATCCTGAAAATCTACGAATTCGGCCTGAGATGTAAAGAGAGACCAGCTGGAAAGCTACAGTGAGAAGAGTTCGCGCTTCTATCAAGGTAAGAAGACGGGGAAAAAGAAATAAAGAAACAAAAGGCCTCCGAGGGGGAGGGGCCCCGCGAGGAGCCGGGCTAGGGCCGGGGCGAGTGTCCCCAGGACAGGAGAGCCCCGTCCCGGAGAAGCAGGAGCTGCACCAACCTTCCCGGGCGGAAAGGGGCCCGCAGGGAGTTGGAGCAGGACCCAGGAGAGCGGGGATGCCCACGGGCTCCCGGGGACACTAACAGACACCTGCGCCCGGGAGAGTGCGCCGAGCTCCCTAAGGGCTGCAGCGCGCACGGCGGGACCCGGAGCAGCTCGGAGGGGCTCGGGCGGCGGCTCCGCGGAGGGGGCTGCGGGGCGCTAGCGCGAATCCAACAGCGCAGGCCCCGGAGCACAGGGCGCCGGGACACAGCCCAGGATCCGGCCTCCCCCCGGGACAGGCAGAGGCCGGGAGGGCCCAGGACAGCGAGGACGCTCCTGCCCCGAGCTGAGCAGATCAGCGGCCCCGCCCCGGAGCCTCCAGGCCCTGCAGACGGAGAGCCGAGAGCCCCGTAGTTCCTGCGGAGGCTGAATCCAGGCTTCCAGAGTTGCCATAGCAACTGCGGCTGTTCCTCCTGGGGCCCAACGGGGTAAACAACCCCCGCTGAGCCCTGCAGCAGGCAGGGGCAGAGCAGCTCCCCCAAGTGCTAACACCTGAAAATCAGCACAGCAGGCCCCTCCCCCAGAAGACCAGCTGGACGGACCAGTGATACTCCCCCGTGTTCCAATACAACTTGTTTTTGGCCACTCTGCACTGAGCAAAATGACTAGACAATGCCAGCACAGGACACTTGGGGAAGGGGCTGAGCCCAAGTCACACCAGGATCTCACCCGAGTAGGACGAAACCAGGATGTTGGCCACACTGGCACATGCTGACCAACTGCGGAGACCATGTCTCTGGCAGTGGTCGTGCTGTTGTCATCACTGGCTTTCAGGTGGGCCTGAGGGTGCCGTCCGGGCACGTTGGCATCGACAGCAAACCACTCCACCCTTAAGGAGAACACAGCTGAGCCCCTGAGATCAAACAGGAAGCTCCGGGTTTTCCGTGAACACACTGCGCTCACTAGCGACTCAGCTCCTCGGAATGTCTCCTCCTCTGGGAACAGGGTTTCCTCTGATTGGTCCCTGAAGGAGGGGTGAGGCCCCATCCACGCAAATGCTACTGATTGATAACATTCCCACTTGGGACGTCCTCTGCAGGACACCGGTCTGCAGATTTTAAGGACCCAGGCTTTGGGGCAGCTGTAGGGCCTGATAGAGGGTTTGGCATCAGGGGGTTCCTGGAAGCCATAGAGCATGCAGTTCTCAGGGAGATTATACACAGCAGGGTGGATGGGGTGGGGGCCATGCCGTCAGCTCATGGGGGTTGGAAATGTGCAGGCCTCCTGAGAAGGCTTCAGGGTGCTGAGCCCAGGTGGGGCACGGGGCCCATGTCACCAGGACCCCTCTGTGGCTGGCCCCAGCCTCCTGCCTCCCGGGCCCACATGCGGTGACATGCAGAGGGCTCTTTCCACCCCCAGACACGGGGAGCCTTGGATTCTTCACAGCACACGAGGCACTTGGTGATTCCCACTCCCCTTCCAGGGCAAGTCTGTGAGGTCCAGCGCCCATCCACCCTAGCAGCTGTGCACCAACCCCAGGAGACCATGTGGTGCAAAGTCTGAAACACAGGAGCAGGTGGACATCCTAAAGCCAGGGTGCAGAACAGGATGTGTCCCCACAGGACGCACAGCTGCAGCCCTAACCCTCAGCAGTATGGCTCAGGATGTGGGGCCTTCAGGAGGGCATGAGGGGTGGATGAGGTCATGGGATGGGGTCCCTATGCAGGATTGGTATCCTTATGAAGAGGGGCATGGACCAGAGAGCCCACTCTCCTTTCTTGTCTCCCACGCTCCAACAAAAAAGACATCCTGTGAGCGCTCGCCCAGGTGACGGTTGCCTGCAAGCCAAGACAGGGGCCATAGAGGGAGACTTATTTACATCCAGAAATTAGCTTAATATTCAATAGAGACCTACTTTCAGCCTTAGAGAAAGGTGTGACAGTTCTAATTCCAGGTCACCGTGTTCCTAAACCTTTTCCACATGCTTCCCCCTTTATTTCAAATAGTACACAAATGTCCTCAGGACACAAGCCATCTTTCCTTCTTGTGTGACACATCATTGTGTATTTCCTAAAATACTTCCTTCAGGGTTGTCGAGAGATACATCACCGTGTCAGTTGAAGGCCCAGGGCATGACGACTTTATTTACACATGTTCAGCCACAGATACCTGCTCCTATAGATGCAGTAGAAAGAGTAATGATAAGGGAAAGATGTCTCTCTTCGTGACTGGACCTCTTGGGAGCTAACTTGCCTGAATCTTCCCACATAGGTGTCAGCCACAGTCACCACAGGGCACATCACACCTTCGTCCCAACCCAGCCCCCGACCTCACCCCTGGGAACCACAAGTCTGATCTCTTTCTCTCTGAGTTGGAGTCTTTTTTTTTTCTCTTCTGTCACATCCCACACATAAGTGAGATCATATGGCATTTGTCTTTGCATAACTTACCTCACTTAGTGTAATGCACTCGAGGTCTCCCTGTGGCTGAATACGATCCCATTGTGTGTGTGTGTTGCGTGTGTGTGTGTGTGTATGCACACCCCATTCTCCTTTATCCATTCTCCATCCATGGGCACCTGGGCTGCTTCCTCGTCTTGGCCATTATAAACAATGGTGCCAGGAACACGGGGGTGCAGATAGCCTTTCCTGTTACTGTTTTTGTTATCTTTGGATCTATTCCCCAAACTGCCATTGCTAGGTCATAGGGTAGCTCTATTTGTAACTCCTTGGGGACCCTCCACACTGTTTTCCACAGTGCCTGCACCAGCCTGCATTCCCACCAGCAGGTAAGAGTTTCCCTTTTCTCCACATCCTCACCAACCCCTGTCATTTCCCAACGTGTTAATTTTAGCCATCCTGACAGGTGTGATATGGCATCTCATTGTGGTTTTGATTTGTATTTCCCTGATGGTAAGGGATATAGAGCATCTTCTCATGTGTCTGCTGGCCATCTGAATGTCTTCTGTTGAAAACATCTATTTGGGTCCTCTGCCCATTTTTTTAATTGGGTTACTGGTGGGGGGGGGAGGTTGTTTGTGTGTTTGTTTCTGTTTCTGCTATTGAGTTGTATGACTTCTTTGTATGTTTTGGATATTCAATCCATTATCTGATACACAGTTTGCAAATATTTTTTTCCTCTTCCATAGACTGTCTTTGAATTGTTTAAAAGTGAAGCGATTAACTTTATGTTATATGAGTTTCACCCCAATTAAGACACACACACACACACACACACACACAACTATGGCAATCCCTTACTCTACAGTTCAATGTGGGGACATTTGCAGGATGGCCCCTGAGTCCCTGTTCCATCAAGGTAGATGCCTTCAGGCTCCAATCTCACACATGTCCAGGTTCTCCACATGCTGTGACTGGGTGTCTGGGTTCCCCATGAGGCATTTTGCCCTAGCAGGAGCTGTCATTCACAGCAATCTCCTGGCCTGTTCCTGTCCTGAGCCTTTCCAACCAACCTGTCTTCTTGGGAACCTGGCCCACCACAAAGAGGGACTCGGGATGCATCACTGGGCCTCTGTGTGTCTACAAAGTGCTTCCCCCCAGACTCACAGGGCATGAGGCGTTTGAAGACAGACACAGACATCTGGGATTCTATACACATGTGTGGCAGGCAGGGGCTTCTTATCCCCTGGATCCAGACCAGATACCTTCCCAGAGAGTCTGGTCTCTGCTAAGATCTCCTGTGAGGATTCGATTCCATTTCTGATGGATGAGAGCCCATGGTCCCATGACCCTATCATGTAAGGCAATTATCAGTGGGATCCCTGAGGGTGACAAACACGTAGCACTGCCCAGGACTCAGCAATGCACCCACCATGGACAGACAGGCTTAGTTGATGCACGTCACCCATTAGGCTCTGCTGCTCTCATGGGTCACGTAGCGCCTCCAAGCTCCAATAGCCTCTTCTTAAATGCATGAACACTTGCAGTGGTGTTCTGGCAGCAATGGACTATAGTTCTGGAAACAAACACAGAATGCAACAAAAGCAGAACCAGTGGCAACTGGGAGGAAAAAAATGTAGACTAAAAAAATGAAGAAATTGTTGCAAGAGAAAAGAAAGTCAGCTGAAACCTACCTACTCAAGGCAGTCTGGCTGCCTGCAGGTGAGACACACAGGTCAGCACAAACTTCTCAGGAAGTTTAGGGTCTGGGCATCTGCCTGCAAGGTGCAGAAGGCATAGCAGCAACCAGGACATAAGGCGCCCAGGAGCACCAGGCAGGAGCAAGGCCCCAGAACAATTTGGGTTCTTTTAAAACTGCTTTTTGGAGGCTGGCAAGTTGACCTGTGGACCTAGGTTTCTTATAGAACTGAGCCAACAGGCACCCATAGATTTCACAGCCTCTGTCTCCATCTAGAACTGGCCAGTCCGTGGCCCATGTGACTAGAAGATTCTGGAAGAGGTCAGACTCTGTGTGACCCGGCCTGACTGTCGGCAGTCCAGAGGAAGGTCACCTGCAATTTCTGCATCCTGCTAAAACCAGGGGTGGCCCTTGGGCACCAAAATCTATCCTGGAAGCTCACACATTTTCGGGGTTGCATGGGCTGGCCTCCCGCCAGCCAGGGCGCGCGGACTGATGGCACAGGTGGCCTGGGCCCCTCGCCCTCGCCCCTCGGAGAGTAGACTAGGTCTCACCGCTAGGACCATTTGTGCCAGAGCGTTCCAGGCCATGGCCACGTGGAAAGACCCGGACTCCACCCGCGCGGGGCTCTCCGCTGTGACGCTGACACCACCAGGCAAAAGCACAGGAAGTGAGTAACTGGAAGCACTCCTCCGGAGTCCCTGGCTGCGTCTCAAAATGAAACTGCCAGAGACAGTCACAGGACAAAAACCGACAAACACGTCACGTAAGTTTTACGGGACTGGCAAAGTTCCCAAGTAGAGGAAGCCCCGGAGGAGTCTTGTTGAAGAGGGGCGGCGGCCGTGGAGGACCAGGGTGGATTCCAGAGCCTGCAGTAGGGCTTGTACCGGGGGTGGGGGTAAGGGTGGGATGGGGAGCTCAGCGAGACAAGAGGTCCGGGGCCAGGGCGGTTGTTAGTTCTTGCGCCAGCCCTGGCCCTCAGACTTTGGCTGCACAAAGGCAGGACTGGAGGGGATGAGGCTGGGAGACCTCTAGCAGCGGCACTGCCTGGCTGTTGCGCACGTCTCCGCCCCGCGCGCAGGCTGAGCATCCAGAGCGAAAAGCGAGCTGCAGGCAGGGCCCCTGGCGGCCGCGGATGGCGAGCTGCAGGCAGGGCTCCTGGCGGCCGCGGACGGCGAGCTGCAGGCAGGGCCCCTGGCGGCCGCGGATGGCGAGCTGCAGGCAGGGCTCCCGGCCGTAGCGGAAGGACCAGTACACCCTCACCCGGGCGCACGCCCCGCCTCCCTGCTCCCCGCGGCCGCACTAACGCGAGCCGGGCGCCCGCGAGAGAACATATATACCGGGAGCGCCCGCTGCATGCTGCGCTCACCAATGGGGCGCGGGCCCCGCGCAGTCCGGGAGCCCCATTGGCTACTCCGCCCTGCAGCCCTTCCAATCAGACGAGACCTGGGCAGCCGCTTAATTTGCATTCAGCCCGGGAGCCGGGTCCCCCCGGTGCCGAGTGAGCTCGGGTTTTGGAAGCCAACCCGGAGCCTCCCGGACGCCGCCATCGGCGTGTCAGGCGAAGGGACGGTCCAGTCCTGGCCCCGGTGGGGAGGCCGCCTTTCTGCTGGTCGCCGTGCCACGGCGGGGGCGCGAGGGCCGGGGACGCCTGGCGCCCGGCTCGGCCTCGGGAGCTAGGGGTGGCACTCCGGAGCCTAGCCCTCAAAATAAAGTCCCTAAAACCAAGGGAAAAAAAGAAGTCTGTGCGCGAGGCAACCCGGAGAGGTTGTCTGTGCAGAGGAAGACACCATCCCTGGCCACAGGACGGACTCCAGGCTTCGCTTTGGGACTGAGAATATTTCCAAGATCTCGTTGTCCCCCGTCTGTACCTGTAGCCAATGCGCCCCGTCTTCCGTGACCTTGTATTTAAATTTGCCCTCCCACTTGCGCAGAAGTGCCCCATAGAAACTAGACTTTGAAGGTGGCCGCCGCATCCTTTCCGACTAGTTGACCTACTCCGTTATCTGTTGTGCTGATGTTTTAACCGACATTTCTTCATTCTAAATGATTTCATACTTGTCGACTAGAGTGGTTCACTAGCATGTCCCTCTTCATAATGAACCTGAGTCCGAAAGTAAGGCGAAGGGGTGTGTGGGGGGGGCTACTTAGTCTTGGTCTCATTTAAATGAGGTCTTCAGCCGTAAGAAATGAAGCGCCTCAACTTTGGTGAGCCCCAACACAGGGACCCTGGTGCCTGCAGAGCTGCTTTTCTGCTTTCTTCTGCCCAAAGGAACCTCACTTTCTGTAGCCAGGTTTGTCTGGGGCCTTGCCTGAGAAAATGCTAGGCAGGCACTGCTGCAGATCTTCAGATGCTCTGGGAATAGCCACTGGGCTCCTGCCACACTGGGGACAGCCTGGGGAGGGAGGTCCAGGGCAGGGGGCTTCTGGACACAGCAGCCGCTGGGGGCCCCTGCCTGGCTAGAGTCTAAAGACGAGAAGAAGGAAAAAGAAAAGTCCTTCCAAAGTGGGAGTGCACAGCCTCCCAAGGAATGTCACAGTGGGGAGTCCAGAGGATGGCCCCCGGAAATCTGAATGGTGTGGAGCCAGAGCTCCAAGGAAGCTGCAGCACTGAGCCACCAGACTCATTCACTGGAACCAGTATTCTTTGTTCATTTATGGAAGCCACCCACCTTCTCCAGGGACCAGGCTCCTTACACCCACCCACCCACCCACCGACCCACCCACCCCCACACACACACACACAGTGTGCCCATTACATGCCTAACTAGCCCCAGGTTACAGAAACCCCAGAGTGCCCTAAACTGCCCTGACCCCCACTGTCTTCCCTGGTGCACAGTTCTGAGCTAGGGATCCCCATTTCCCTTTCCTACTGTGTCCCCTTGGTTCCTTTTCTCCTGCTTCATTCACTCTTATTCCTCTTGTCCTCATTCTGTCTGTCTGCCACCAACAACAGCTTCCAATGGTCTGTCTGGAGTGTTCATGCAACCACGAATTGTCATGTATGCATGCATTTGAAATCTAGGCAAACAGGGCCTTTATACGTCACTTTATTTTGTGACTCACCACAGTGCCCTAAGCCACTCCTCTGTGTCACCAGGGCTGTGGACAACTCCATGGCCTCCATCCCCAATGAGGGGCACTGGTGTCTGCCCTGCCCTCACCTGCCCCCCACCAGGACGGTGCATAGAACACCCACGCGTGCATTGCCCTGTGGCCTGGAGAGGACATCTTGGGATGCAACACCTGTTGGTGGGGTCACTGGGCCACCAATCGTTATGACCTAAATCCCAGGACATCTGGCAACTGGTGCTGCAGAACCCAGCAGCAGTGCAGGGGCCGGGGGTGGGGGTGGGGGGCCGCTCAGGGGCATTCTTTGGAAGGCTGAGGGAACCTCTCCAAGAGCTGGGTGGTCCCAGCCTGCCTGCCCAAGGCATGAAAGTGATGTGACCCTGCCCCACCTTGGCTTGCACACCCACCATGGGTGCATTGGGGGTGGGGTGAGCACACAGGTCTGCAGAGCTGGGCCCCAGCAATCCCAGTCCCTTGACCTGCCGCCTGCGAGGAGCTGTGCTTCCATCCACCATGGCGTCCCCAGATTGGCCTCTCCAGGGACATCTCCACCAGCCTCGGGCAAGCACATCTGGTCAGGGCACCATGTGCGCACATATCAGCAGAACCAGCTCCACAGCCCAGCCTCCCATGCTGGCACCCAGTGGCACTTGGCCCCATCTGGCCCCACCCGTAACAGGGACCCTGGTCCCATCCAACCTCTCAACAAGGGTCAGTCCCAGTCCTGGGCACACCACCCCCCAGAACCATGCTGGCATCTGTGGCACATCAGAGTGGGGCTGGAGCACAGTGTCACAGAGAGCACAGGGTCCATCAAGGAATTGCTGTTGGGAGGTGACCTCTGAACTGGAGCCCTGGGGTCCCAAGAGCCAGAAGCCACTCCAGGTGCTCTGCCCATGTGAGGTGGGGCAGGGCTTTCTTTGGTTCTCTGCTAGATCTCCTAAGGTCAGTGCAGAGTCTGCAGTGTGGATGCCATGGACCCCATCAGGGCTCTACACCCCAAGGCCCCAGGGCTTTCCTGGTGGGCCATGCTCCACAGGTGGGGTCATGTGCCAACCCCAGGAAAGCAACACTGTCCCAACTCCATGCCTGGCACCTTTCCTGGACTCTGCCTCCTACCTCCCCCTTCAGCTCACGCTAACCCCTCTCCTCCCCCAGATAAACCATCACGGTGAGCACAGCACCTTCCACAGGCTCTGGGAGCTACTTAGGGGCAGGGTCCTTGGCATGGGGTCCCCCCCTGACCTCCCAGCTGACCTCTTTAGTCCACAGCCCCTCACCACATCTTGACTCCCAGCCCCTGGGTTTCTCACTTGCGGCCTAAGTCTGGTGGAGGGTCAGGTCACCAGCCGTACCCTAGCATCTGAGAACCACAAGGCAGGGGGGGCATCTCTCCCTGTGCCACTGTGCTCCACCGTGTGACCACATAGCTCCTCCACTCCCTGTGAAAGGACCCTCCAGGTGATGCCCTGCTCCCCTGGACTGGGAACGCCGAAACAGGCCACGGGTCCCTGCCACCTGCACTGGGACAGTAACAGGAGGTGGAGGGAAATGCAACAGGCCCTGAATGAAGGAGCCGGAGAGGCCCCCGGTCTTGTTGCTCCTCCTCCAGGCAGAGCCCAGCCTGGTTTGCCACCATGTCGTGCTCCTGCGCCCAGCTGGAACATGCAGCAGGCCGCATGCCCAGTCAGGCAGAAAGCCACAGGGAAGCACATGCACCTGCATCCTCAGGCAGAGCTTGCGCAGTCCACCACACGGCTCCTGTACAGTGCAGTTTGTGTGCAGGCTGGAAGGTGATGAAGCTAGCTGGCAGTGCTGGCCCCCGGAAGAGCAGTACTATTTCACGGGGATTAGGGGCCCGCGGCAGAGGGGCATGTGAGGGCCAGCTGGGAGCCTTCACCCCCAGCACCCAGAGGAGCTACTGAGGGGACAGTGGGCCTGGCGGAGTCAAGGGCCATCTGCACTGGAATGTTCCTGGCCTGCTAGGCCCAGGCCAGGTGGCTACCTCTGGTGCCCGCACTCCTCTCCCCCACCAGGATCTAGAACAGGATCACCTCTAGCACTACCCCTGTTCAGAGGAGTCAGGATTATTTATCAGGATTTCATGGCTATGGTCTTAGGCTCTGCCCACAGAGCACAGGCAGGCCTTCCAGCAGGTCTCCAAGCACAAACTAGGTGGGCAGCTGGACTAGACCTAAGCAGGTCTCCCCCTGACGTCATAGCAGAGGCATGGGGCCCATCAGGGGGGCCCCCTTTAGGCCCCAGCATGGACACAGGGCCTCCCTGGACACTGGCTGGGCTGTGGAGGAGACAGAAAGGAGGGGCGCCAGGCAAACTGGCTATAGCAAGCCCTCTTTACTGGGCTCCCTGACTGCAGACCAGGGCCGGGCATGCCACTCCCAACATCACAGAAACCAGACGGCTGCACAGGGACGGTGATGGGAGGCCTCCTCTGGAAATGCACCTGCTGATCCTAACTCCGAGCCATCTCGTAGGACACCCAGCCTCCACCGTCTTTAATGGCTCTGAGTCAACATTCCGGGATCCCTCATCCCCACTGCCTGTCACTTGCACGAATTTACATCGTGCTGCTCCCACAAGTCGTGTTCCTACTACATTCATCTACGGAAGGAAACTGAAGCAGAGGAAGCCAGGAGCAGAGGGAGATGAGACACCTCATCCAGGCCTGGGGGTGACTAGCGCCCTGAACAGTTCCTCTGCCCCAGGAAAAACACTCGGGTCAGCCAAGGATAGGCAGGTGGCAGGGGTCGGGGAAAGGAGGGTGAGGTTGAGGCAGGTCCAGGTCACCCAGGGGCAGGTGGTGCAGAGAAATGAGCACAGCCATGTGGACACTGGGAGGCAGAGGGGTGACAGCTTCAAGGACACAGTGCCCCAGACACGGACCCCACAAAGTTCCTGAAGACAGAGCAGGCGCTAGAGGTATAGGCTCTGTGGGACCCATGCTGTTGGGGGCTCAAGCCAGAAGCAGGTCTGAGCCGCCTGCCTGCCCTCCCCACCCTGATGCCCTGAGCCTCTTTCCCTGCACATACACCTCATATGTACCCCTAGCAGGTCTGCACATCCAGTGGAACGGCCCCATGGTGGGTGGCTTTTCAATGAGGTGGACGACCCAGGCTGCCCAAGACACCGCCGGCCACGGAGACCCCAGGCCAATGAGACTCGGCGGCAGCGACAAGAGCTTTATGAAGAGTCATGATACACTGGGGTGAACGGTGCCCCTGCTACAGGTCTCTAGGGTCACATGTGTGGAGCCTGGGGAACATGAACGCCCAGAGGAAGAGGGAACAGGGATACTCTCTGGCACAACCCATGGTGGGCACCTGTGGTACGCATCCTGCGTGTACACCTAGGAGCAGACCCTCGAAGGTGAAGGATGCTGTGGGTCCAGGAGGCAGCAATGGGGGGCCAGGCCACGGTGGGTGCAGCTTCTGGGGCCTGGAGCCAGCAGGGGGGGCAGGAGCTCACTGCAGGGGGAGGGGAAGGAGGGGGGAGGAGAGACCCAGGCCTTGAAGCGCCCCCAGCTTCTGGCATCTCCCCCAGACTGGAGCCTCAGTGCAGCCACTCCACCCCTGGGAGCTGATTACTCAGCCGTTCCAGAATTGGAACAGCACCCCAGGGACCTGAAGACAAAAGGGCAAGGGCTGCCAGACCTGCCATAGACAAGGGGTGTTTACAGGCCAGAGTCCCAGAGTCAGTCCTCCCATCCAACCTTGAGCAGGAGCTGCCTGGCTGGTGGGAAGCCCTGTGCCCTAGTGAGCTGCCTCCTCGCCCTCCCTTGGGGTCTGCAGTAAGGGGGTGCCCACCTGGAGCAGCATGCTGAGGCCCAGGTTGCGGTGCCTATGCTCCAGCTCCGACACGGCCTGCAGCAGGGACCCAAAGCGCTCAGCCGGGTCTGAGTCCTCATCCTCCAAGGACCCCTCGTCTTTATCCGCCTCCTGCAGAAAACGCGCCTCTTCCTCGGCAAAGAAGGCCCGCAGCTTCTTGTAGTCGGTGAGGGCTTTCTTCCGGCGGTCCATCACATGTCCCTGCAGGGCAGGAAGCAGACGGCAGGGACACCTGTGCCCTGGGATCCACCCTGGGGCCTCCCGCCCTACTGCTACCCACCCCGGGTAGGGGGGTTTGCTGCAGTGTGCGGCACCCAGCCGCACCCCCACCGATCCGGGTCAGGGGCCACACCCACATCCCCTCCTTGGGTGCGCCCCAGGCCTACGCCACTTGCCTTCCACACGGCCGCAGCAGACTCGGCCTGGCCATGCAGGTCCCGTGCATCGTTCAGGTCTTTTCTCATGATCTCCACCGACCCCTTGTTCTCCTAGAAAGACATGCGGGTCACTGGTGGACGCACAGTCAGAAGGCTCAGGGTCCCCCAGCCAGTCCAGGGACAGGCTCAGTGTGTGATCTTGACCTGTCAGACTCCACAGAAAGGGGCTGCAGGTACCAGAGGGGGTCTCTGCAGGCCCATTAAGCTCTCTGCAGAAAGAAGCCTGACAAATGCACCTGCTAGGAATACAATCAGGCAACTGAATACGAGACTATCCTGTGGGCTCCCTAGCGTTCCTGTCACTAGGGTCCCCAGACCCTACACCTGTAGGTTCCCCCAGCAGGAGCATAGCCCAGCTCCAATCCACCCCCAGGGTGCTCAGGGGACCCCAGGCTGTCTTTAATGACATAATGTGACCCACCTTTAGCGGGTGTCCCCAGGCCCCAGCTACAGCCAGACTCTTCCACTGCGGGTTTCTAACTAGGGTCAGGTGCCCCATGCACTGGTCGACTGCGACAGCCAAGCTTTCAGGATGGAGTGGGAAAGCATCTGGGTGAAGGGAGGGGGCACCTGGACCACAGCAGCTGCCAGCCCACGCTGGCGGCCCGGTCCAGCCCGCGGGGGTGGGGCTGCAGCGGGGTGACATCACACGTGGAGGCGGGGCCAACCGATGAACGCCCACTTCGGATGGGGGTGGTGGTAGAGCCGTCCGAAAACGGAACAGGGGCTGCGTGTGCGAGGTGGGGGAGGAGAATGGTCCGGGGACGCGAGCGTGCACAGAAGGCCCTTCAGGGGTGCGGGATAAGGCGAGGGGGCGATGTCCAGGAGGTGGGGAGGGAGGACAGAGCCCAGGCCGGGGATGGGCGAGGGGGAACAAAGCACGTCCTGGGGGAAGGGACCCTGGTTGGAGAGAGGCCCTGGCACCTTCCGACGGGGCGGGGCGGGGCGGGGCTGGGATGGAGGACCGGACACCATTCTGAAGATTGAGAGGGGAGACAGGATGCCGTCCCTCCGGGAGAGGGGACCCGGGGTCCGGATGGGGAGACAGGGAACCGTGGGGGGCGGGGTGGCAGGTTACCATCTGGAGACAGGGACCCAGGTTCGGAATGGGGGAAGGGAAGCCAGCGGAGGGTGGGGAATGGGAGGCAGGGCAGGGGACAGGGAGCAGAGCAGTCTGGGGCGCGGGCGCGGACGCGGACCCGGGTTGGAGAGGGGGGGCAGGACAACACCTAAGGGTGAGGCGGACAGGGCACCGGGGCCCCAGGCTGGGGAGGCGGGGCCGGGCGCCATCCGAGGATGCCGGGGGACAGAGCACCGGCCGGGGGGGCGGGGGGGCGCGGGCAGGGAGGGGGTGCGGGACACCATCTGAGGGCGCAGGAGGAGGGAAACGCGGCCCTGTCCGGGGCGGCGGCCGGGCCCGCCCGCGCGCACCTTGCCGCGCAGCGCCTTCCTCCAGCGCGGCTCCCACTCGGGCGGCTCGGGCCCCGCGGCCATGCGGCAGGCGGCGCACAGCGGGCCCCCGTCGGCGCGGCACAGCAGCTGCAGGGCCGCCTCGGAGGCCGGGCCGTCGCGCGCGGGTGCCGCGGCCGCCTCCTCGAGCGCCAGCAGTCGGCGGCTGAGGGGCGGGCGGCCGGGCTCCACCGCGCGCTGCCAGCAGTCGTCGGCGCACTCGGGGCACGGGAAGGGCCCGTCCTCCTCGGCCCAAAAGCGCAGCACGCACGCCCGGCAGAAGCGGTGGCCGCAGTCGGCGCGCACCGGCTCTCGGGGCGCGCGCTGGCACAGGGCGCAGGCGGCCTCGGCGGGGCCCGCGGGGAGCGCCAGGGCGGCGGCGGCGGGGGCCCCGAGGCGGGCGCGGCCGGCGGAGAGGCGGCGGGCACGGACACGAGAAGGGGCTGGAGAGCGCGGCCGCACGGCGCAGGCCGGGGACAAGGACGGCGACGGGGGCGCGCGGGGCGGTGACGGAGGGGCGCGCCACGCAGGGTCCTGGCAGCGGTGTGCCTCACGCTCGCGGACCCCGGCCGGCCGCGCCTCCGCACAAGGTCCTGGCAGGGGTGCGCGCCGCTCTCCAGGGTCCTGGCAGCGGTGCTCCCGCCGCCCGCGGGTCACTCTCCAGTCCGCGGGCCCGCCCGCCTTCCCGCCTTCTCACGGCTGAGATCTCCCCAGGGTTATCGCTTACCCCGGAACTGACACCTGGACGAGAGGGAAGCTGTTTTATTTTTATTTAAGATCTTATGTATTTATTCATGAGAGACACGGCGCGGACGGGGAGGGGAGAGAGAGAGAGAGCGAGAGAGAGCGAGAGAGAGGCAGAGACGCAGGCAGAGGGAGAAGCAGGCTCCATGCACCGGGAGCCCGACGTGGGATTCGATCCCGGGCCTCCAGGAATAGGCCGTGGGCCGAAAGCAGGCGCTAAACCGCTGAGCCAGCCGGGCTGCCCATATTTTTTTTTTACCAAGATTTCATTATAAAAGTGTTTTGTAAGCTGCTAGGACCTGGGCTGCGAGCTCCCCGCCCACGCTGGGCTGGGGCTGGGCTGGGGCTGAGCTGAAAACGGCTCACGTGGGACCCCCGCGTGTGCAACCGTTCTGCACCCGCCGCCCCGCCTGGGCCCGCTCCCGGCGCATCCGCCCTGCGTGCGGTTCCCCGAGTGTTCCCTCTCCTGCTGCATCTGCTCTGCACGCGCCTCCTCGCGTGAACCGTCCCGCACGGGACCGGTCCTGTCCCCGGGGATAACAGGCCTCCAGCCCACTGTCCCGCGCGTCCCTAGCGGAGGAATCCGGAGGCAGGGAATGACTATGTCCCATGAGACCCAAAGCTCCAGGATCCCAGACATTTGTTAGCATTTCTTTAGGGGGAAAAATTTGGAGAGAGGAGCAATCTGGTTGGTTGTGTTGTGCCCAAGATTGCGAATCCGAGAAACCACCGAGGAGCCGACACCGATGCAAACACACGAGGGTTTATTAACAAGCTCGGGCTTGGGTCCAAGTGCACCCGACACAGCGGAGCAGAGACTTGGGCCCCGAGGTGGGTTACAGCTGGGTTTTTATGGGCTAGTCTAGGGGTAAGGTGGGATTTTTCAGTAATGGTGGGGGTGTGAGAATCTCCAGTAAAGAGGTCTCACAAGCTCTTGCTTCCTTATTCTGATAAGGGCGCGCTTTGTGTTGTTTTGTTTGTTTGTTTGTTTGTTTGTTTGTTTTGTTTTGTTTTTTTCTGTAGCCGGGGTAAAGTAGAGTTCAGTACCTGGTCACAGTAGCCTGGTCGCAGTAGTCTGAGACGGCTACCAAAGCTACAATGTGCTTGTGCCAATGTTAAACTTGAATGGCCCTAATTTTCTCAGCCTCCACAGTTATTTTCAAAACAAGCAAGCATGCAGTTGAAATAAAAAATTACTGTGATTTAGCACTACATAATTTTTAAGTGTTAAAAAAATTAGTTTGTTATTCCATACAGATGCAGATTGGGTTACATTGCTTCCAGTTTTGTGTTATTAAAATTTGGCATAGACCTGAGAATGCACGGAAAGTGTAACTAGCGAAGTAAGGTTAGTTCTGTTCCATAATGGTCAGAAGAGGGCTTCAAACCCAGCGCACCCAATTAGTTGGGTAAACTAAGAACCTAATGGAGATGGGATGCCTGGGTGGCTCAGCGGTTGAGCTTCTGCCTCCCGCTCAGAGCATGATCCCCATGTCCTGGGATGGAGTCCCGCATTGGGCTCCCTGCATGGAGCTTCTCCCTCTGCCTGTGTCTCTGCCTCTCTTTCTCTCTGTCTCTCATGAATAAATAAATGAAACCCTAAACAAAACAACAACAACAACAAAAAAAAGAACCTAGTGAAGAGAACAGAGAGAGGAAGGAAGGAGTTCAACAAATTCCATGATATTCAGTGAGTAGAACAGTAAATACGAACAGGAAAGGTCAAAAGCCAAACTTGCAAAGTTTGAACTACAAACATACAAAAGTTCATAAAATTTGGTACAGAAAAAATATAATAGAGAAATAGCCCCCCCCCCCAGGATGTGTCAGTTCACAGAAAAAAACAATTACTGAATAGATTGTTGTGTATGGATAGAGGTTTCTGTGATCTGCTCAGCGGGACTGACCACCTGCACATGCACATGCAAAAGCAGGCTAAGATGTGGTTTGTGAGACTCAGGCTGTGTGCATGATCTTGAGAGACTGGTTATTTAAAATATGTCATCTGGCCTCCAGGTCAGGACTGGCCCTTCTGGTCTGGACACATAGAGCCTCAAATCTTGTCTTGCATCCTGTCCTGCTGCAGGCAGGGCTGGCCCCCCAGGATGGGTTCCAGGAGGGTAGGCAGACACACTTAGCCCAGGATCCTTGAAAATATAGTACATGTTGCAGTGACAATGCAGCTCGCTCTTCCTAGGGGAACAGATGTCTAGCTTCAGACCCCGACATTTGCCCTATAAACACAGCCCTTTGGAGATGGTCAGTTAGAAGTCTTACCTCAGGGGAGGACATGCCACCCAGGGCTCTCAGTGTGGACTCCAGCCTGGCTGTCTCCAGCGGGCTTCCTCAGCTAGTGAGGTTGGATGTCCTGGTACCTGACTTGATGTAGTTCTGTCTTATTCGCATTTGTTGCCTACTATCACCTTCATCTATGTGTAGCTTCCTTTCCTCTTCTATTAGGTTTCTGTATGTGCTGCCAAAGCGAGCACTCTTCTATTAGGTTTCCATAATGTTTTCTTTCCTTTTTGAAACCAAATCACAGCTGTTATGAATCTTTTGTTCAGATCATAGATGTGGGGGAAAAATACACTCTGGCCAGGTTAAGAAATAGGAACATAAAATAAGATTTTTCTTCACCGTTAAGTTAGCAGACACCCCCCCCCAAAAAAAAAAAAAAACAACTGGATTTTGCAAATATTGCTTCTGGGAGACAAGGTAGCAATATGTAGTCAGAACCTTCAGAATTTTAATAACCTTTGCAATTTCTTTTTCCAAAATATGTTCTATTAAAATAAACCCAAATGGAAATAAAACCTTTCCTGATTTGGCTTGGTTTGGTTTTGAGAAATGTTTGTCACATCACTATTTGGGGAAAAAACCAAAAACCTCAAATTTCCATTAATAGAGAATGAACAAGTTGTAGTAGTCATCCATCCGAAAATGTGTGCATGAGTTGCATCCCAATGTTTATAGCAGCAATGTCCACAACAGCCAAACAATGGAAAGAGCCCAGATGTCCATCAACAGATGACTGGATAAAGAAGATGTGGTCTATACACACAGTGGGATATTACTCAGCCATCAAAAAGAATGAAATCCTGTCATTTGCAATGACTTGGGTGAAACTATAGTGTATTATGTTAAGTGAAATAAGTCAGAGAAAGACAAATACCATGATTTCACTCATGTGGAATTTAAGAAAGAAAACAGATGAACATAGGAGAAGGGAAGGAAAAATAAAATCAGATGAAAATTGAGAGACAAACCATAAAAGACTCTTAACTCTGGGAAACAAACTGAGGGTCGCTGGGGGGGAGATGGGTGAGTGATGGGGTACCTAGGTGACAGGCATTAAGGAGAGTACAGGATGTGATGAGCACTGGGTATTATTTGCAACTGATGCATAGCAGAATTCTACCTCTGAAACTGATACATTAAAAAGAGAAAGAGAATGTGTGCATGAGAGACTTCTGGAAATAAGGAGTAGCAAATGTTGCTTCATAGCCCCTAGATCTGCTCCAAATTCCAACGTGGGCTTTTCGCCATCAAGCAATTCTCTCTGTGATATCAACTGCATGCTCTAAAATTTAACAATCCTAGGGATCCCTGGGTGGCGTAGCGGTTTGGCGCCTGCCTTTGGCCCAGGGCGCGATCCTGGAGACCCAGGATCAAATCCCACATCGGGCTCCCGGTGCATGGAGCCTGCTTCTCCCTCTGCCTATGTCTCTTTCTCTCTCTGTGACTATCATAAATAAATAAAAATTTAAAAAAAATTTAAAAAAATTTAACAATCCTAGTAGCAGAATTCGAATTGTGTTGTATGGGATCCTGACTCCCCAAGACAGGCTCAAAGGTATCACCTGGTATTTGTCCCCCTCCCTCTGCACCCTCCAGGTGAGAGATTCAGGGTTGCTGTATGACAGGGCAAAGCAGCTCTATGGGGTCTCCCTCATCTTCCTCTAGAACCATCCAGAATATGGAAGACTCCCACTTCCAGGTCAGAGGCAGAAGCAGAGTGATGATCTGGAGTATTGCTCAGAATGACATTCCATAAACACCCCCAGGACAGCAGGACAGTTGCTGGGCTTGGGGGGTCTTGGATCCCGCCCCCCACCTCCCCACCAAAGGGCAGAGGTCCCAATTCAGCTGGCTGGGTTCTGAACCACCTTCCGTTCTCTTGAGGTCATGTTCTCAATGGATTAACATGAAATGTGTTGGGATTAAATTGGCAGTGATGAAAAAAAAAAAAAAAACCAGCATTGTCCGTAAGAGTGTGCCAAAGTAGTTCATTTTTTAAGCAACAACAAAAATAGGCCATGAGAACATAAGTAAAGGAATCTGTTTGTGAGCCGGCCTGTCCAGAGCCCAGACCGTCAGGAGCAGGGGAGAGGCCCTGTCGGCGCGGCTGGAGGGGCTGCCCCGAGGCGGCAGGCTGTCGGAGGAGCGCTGCCCCGCGGTCCTGAGGTCCACCTCACGTCTGGGGGACAATTTACTTTAAAACAAAAGTATGGGGATCCCTGGGTGGCGCAGCGGCTTGGCGCCTGCCTTTGGCCCAGGGCGCGATCCTGGAGACCCGGGATCGAATCCCACGTCGGGCTCCTGGTGCATGGAGCCTGCTTCTCCCTCTGCCTGTGTCTCTGCCTCTCTCTCTCTCTTTCTCTGTGTGTGTGTGTGTGTGTGTGTGTGACTATCATAAAAAAAAAATTAAAACAAAAGTGTGACTCGGGGCGAACCCCACAGTAGGCCTGCGGAAAAGGAATCTGAAATTAGTTTTTCACTGTCGGGATACATTCTTGATGCGGCAGGCTGCGGGCGGGGCGGGGGAGCGCGGAGGGGAGCTGCGGGCCGCGGGGGGCGGGGCGGGGCGGGGCGGGGCGCGGCAGACGCGAACCCCAGGCGAGGCCGAGGTTTCCAACGGCCCGAGACGGGGGAGCCCTGGGGCGGCGCCCGCGCTCTCCCCAACCGCTGCCCGGAAGCACCGCGGCCTCATTGGAGTCCGTTTACCGAGCGGCTCCCCGCGGCCGGGAAAGGGCGAGAACGGCGCACGGGGGGAGGGGCGCGGGCGGAGCTGGGGCGACCGCTGCGGGGCTGGGGCGGCGCGGGAGTGGACGCACGACTGCCACGAAACGCCCGCTTGTACGACGGTGGCTCGGAGTTCTTCCGAGGGCGGCAGGGGACGTCCGCTGGCCTGCGGTCGGTGGGGCCCGGGTCCTCGGGACTGGGGGTTCCCTCACCGAGCGCCCCTCTGCCGCAGCCCTGGGCTCCCCCGCGGCCGCTGGGGAGGCTGCGTTTGCCCAGTCAGGTCTTCAGTGGGTCTCCTTTGAAGTCGCCTGCTGGGCTTTCAGTCCGGGTCCTTGGGTGGGCATCGGAATCCCTGCATTCTCTGGCAAGAGGCCCTGTGGATCCGGAGCTTGTGGTGGGCTCTCTGTCTCCCTCCCTCCCTCTCTCCCTCTCTCTCCCTCTCACCCTCACCCAACCCCACTCCTCCCCCCCCCACTTACCCTTTGTTTTTTTGTTGTTGTTGTTTTTTAGATTTTTATTTATTTATTTATCTATGATAGTCACAGAGAGAGAGAGAGGCAGAGACACAGGCAGAGGGAGAAGCAGGCTCCATGCACCTGGAGCCCGACGTGGGATTCGATCCCGGGTCTCCAGGATCCCGCCCTGGGCCAAAGGCAGGCGCCAAACCGCTGCGCCACCCAGGGATCCCCCCCACTTACCCTCTGTAATAGACCTTGGCTTTGGGAGCCTGGGGAGGTCCTGTGCAGCTTCCCAGAAGGCACCCGGGTTTAAGAAGAAACCTTCAGCCCTTCCCTAGGGGTCTGCACTGTTCTGAGGGTGGCATCCCCTGCAAGCCAACCTCTCCTGTCCAGGTAGTCTGGCTGCCTTGTCCCTTGAGGCTCCTCCTATGCATCTTCCCAAACCCTGTGCATGAAGACACCATGATTTTCAAGTCTGAAATCTCTGATCACTTATATTTGATTCTGTATTTTGTCTGAGGACAAAGGGATTGCCTCCATTGTCCCTTCAGGCATTGGTGGGGAGACCTAGTCATTGGCCTGGGGGGGAGTTTGGGAAGGAGAAAGAAGCGGTGGTTTGCCAAACTAGATGCTATCTTAGAACAGGAAATAGGGTTCCCCCTCTTCCAAGGATACACATCAGTGGACTGGGGTCCATCTTGGGGACGCTTGCCAGGCCAAAGAGGTTTACAGGTTAGGGTTGCTTGTCTGATCAGAAACTATAGTGGAGGATTCCATAGAGACATCTCTGGGTCCCAGGCTCTTCAGGGCAACTTTCAGGGTTCAGTTTAATTTTAATTTCAATTTAATTTTAATTTAATTTCAGTTTGGCAACATATAAGTATAACACCCAGTGCTCATCCCAAGCAGAATGT
This sequence comes from Nyctereutes procyonoides, assembly GCF_905146905.1. Lineage (NCBI taxonomy): Eukaryota > Metazoa > Chordata > Mammalia > Carnivora > Canidae > Nyctereutes > Nyctereutes procyonoides. The sequence goes on along the minus strand of NW_026575114.1, from coordinate 1,890,358 downwards.
TTCTCTGGGTTCAGAAGAGACACTGAAAATCAAGGCCATCCAGGTGATGGCCTCCACAAAAGTGGAAGACTACCTTAAATAAATATTGCCTTATTTCCCTTTGGATCTTTCTACTTCAAGAATAATTATTGCCCCACACTGGGATCAAAGAGGGGAAAAATGAGGATAAGAATTTATTAGCAATCAAACAAATTGTCAGTACTGATAAAAGAAAAAGGTGCATAGGTAACCAATGTAAATTACAATCATGGTATTATCTGTGGGAGTCATGCTCCAGAATTCTCTTAAGTTTTCAGAATCATCCACTTGAAAACTCATTTCCTGTGTGTGTTTAAAGTTGCATTCAAAAAAAAATAAATAAATAAATAAATAAATAAATAAATAAATAAAGTTGCATTCACTGATAAGCTCAGGTAAGCCCAATCACGTGCACTCCTATAGGTAGTATTTCTTTTTATTAGAATCTAAATATTTTTAAAAGATTATTTATGTATTTGACAGCACAAGCAGGGGAGCAGCAGGCAGAGCGGGAGGGAGAAGCAGGCTCCCCGCTGGGATCAGACCTAAGCCCAATGCAGGTGTTTAGCTGACTCAGCCACCCAAGTGCCCTGGAATCTAAATATTTTTTAACTCCAATATGATTTTGTTTTTAACTGAAATATTATCTAGCCATATATTATCTAGTGTCCAAATATATAGAATTTGCCACTAACGTTTGGTTGGTGACTTGTAACTTCACCACAGGAGGGACGCAGAACATGGTATCTGGGAATTTAATGAGCTATTTCACATGACTAAACAGATGGTAAAACTCCTCATGTGCACAAATGAAGTGAGTTCCCTGCTTGCTAGCTGCAGTTCTAAAAGCTAGAGGCCCTTTGCTGCATCATTCAGCCCTTGGATTTCTAGGCTTACTTTGTATCTGATATATTAGTGTCTGAGCAACAGGTGTTCAAATCTGCAACAATGTGGATTTACCCATTCCACCGAATTTTGAGCAGCTGGTATATTTCATGATGGAATGAGGTACCTCTGTGCTGAAGATTATAGTGTTCATTGTGCTAGAATGTGATGTCCTTCTTTGATATTTTTTTAACCAAGTTTTACCTTAAATTCTTTGTTGCCAGAGCTTAAGATAAAAACATGGGAGAAGGAGAGCCTTGGTGGCTCAGTGAGTGGAGCACCTGCCTTCAGTTCAGGTCTGAGTCCTGCATCAGGCTCCCTCTTAGCAGGACCCTGCTTCTCCCTCTCCCTCTGCCGCTCCCCCTGCTTGTGCCCTCTCGCTCTCTATCAAATAAATAGATAAGATCTTTTTTAAAAAAAAATGGTAGAGAGTGAGAGATACTGGAAGCACCTAGAAGTAATTTATACTGAAGTTACTCCATGTTAACATGTGGGACCCAGATGAGCTTTACTTAAAAGGAAATGTTTCTTTAAACTCATACATGGGGCAGAGGGAGGAACTACCCATTTGTTATGGGTTTGTTGTATCCAACAAAAAGATAACCTGAAATGTACAAGTCCTACCCCTGGAACCTGTCATTGTGACCTCACTTGGAAAGAAGTTCTTGGTAGACACAACCAGGTTAAGATGGTGTCCTACTGGACTCATGTGGCCCTAAGCCAATAACTGGTGTCCTTATCAGAGGGGAACTTGGACCAAACACCAGGGAGTGGGGTGGGGAGGCCACGTGATGGTGGAGACAGAGTTTGCTGTGTTGGCAGCCAGGAGACGCTACAAGAGGCACAGAACATGCACAGGGAACCTGCAGCACCTACCCTGATCTCAGACTGCAGGCCTCCAGAACCATGACAGTCAACATGTGCTACTTCAAGGCACCTGCTTTGTGGTAATTTGTTGTGGACACTGAACATACCATCCAACTCAGTCTTGAAGGAAGAGTACACCGAAGTAAACATGAAAAGAAAAATAGGTATAAATGCAGAAATCATTAAGCAGAAAAAATAAAGCAACACATTACAATGCAAACTCTTTAAATCTATGATTATATTCACCTAATGGAGGAGGAATGAAGTTCTGCATTAATTGTGATTTTTTTTTAACAAGGAAGAAGCCAGTACTGAGATACAGAGAAAACTTAGTGATGTAAAGGTCCTGTCCTAAGTGGATATAACTCAAGATGAAGCAGTCACCAGTCGCAGGACCAAATACCATGAAATTCACAGACAAAAATGTAGAACGGTATGCTTGTTACCCAGAGGCACAGAATAACTTCAACAAACTCGGAAAGCACAGAATGAAGGCAAAAACTGGAACAAATGACAGGAGAATTAAGGACATTCATCCTCTTAGTGATTCTATATTGAGTATCTGAAAGTTGCTAAGAGAATAGATTTTCAAAGTTCTCATCACAAGAAGATAAAGTCTGTCACCATATGGGCAGATGGATGTTAGCCAGACATCCCGTGGTCATCATTTCACAGTCTATCCAAACCCTGAAGCACGATGTTGTACACCGAGACCGACAGTGTTTCTGTCGAATATACCTCAGTGAGAAAGAATAATAAAAGTCTGTCCCATTGAGGATACTTTGACAAAGTTGACAAACTGGAGACAGATGAAAGGCAAATCTCAGGCCAAATCCTCGAGAAGGGATTAACATGGAGAGAATGCCAGAAACTCTTGCAAATCAACAAGATGGGAACAAGAGCGAAAAAATAAGCCAAGGGCAGGACTTTGGTTTGCAGACTAGGATACTCTAAAGGAAGTGGGTGCAGATGGTCATGCTTGCTCCGGTACTGAGGTCACCAGAGAAATGCAGATTTATGCGACAATGAGAGACCAGCTTGTACCTTGATAAGACCAACAAAAATAGAGAAACTGGGATCCCTGGGTGGCGCAGCGGTTTGGCGCCTGCCTTTGGCCCAGGGCGCGATCCGGGAGACCCTGGATCGAGTCCCACGTCGGGCTCCTGGTGCATGGAGCCTGCTTCTCCCTCTGCCTGTGTCTCTGCCTCTCTCTCTCTCTGTGACTATCATAAATAAATGTAAAAAAAAAATAGAGAAACTGTATGATGTCAGGATTGGCAAGGCTATGTGGATGGAGGAGAGAGGATAGCCTGGGACAGTGCTTCCTCCCGGGTCCCCCTGAGTCTCACATGACAGTGACACACGCTTCTGAGAATGTGTGGCTTCCCTGACTTCAAGCAAGGCTGCAACACCAGCTGGAGCTCCTACCGCACACTCAATTCTGACGCTGTCTATATGGACTCCACAGGTTCAGGGCTAGTCCCCCAAGGCCATCCCCATTCCAAATGGCAAGTCCAAGTGTCACATGTGCTTCTGACCAATGGGCAGAGGCTCCCACGGCCCCCTCCTTGGGCTCCAGTCATTTGCTGGAGTGGTTCACAGAGCTCAGGGAAATAGTTCACTTGCTAGCTTTCTGGTTTATTATTTAAAAAAGTGTGACTCGGGGACAGCCAGATGGAAGAGACACAAGGGCTAGGCAAGGGGGTAGGGGCGCAGAGCTCCCATGCCTCTCAGGGCACGTCACTGCTGTAACCTGCATGCTCACAAGCATATGGACTGAAGCTCAAAAGGGGCTGCCTTGGACCTCGCTCCTCCTCCAGACTCAGATCCACCTGCCAAATTTCTTCTAAAACTCCTAAAATTTTGTCTCACACACAAATACAATGGCCTGTGTAGGTCAAAACAGACATTTATTGTCTCCGGTTCCCGGTGGCTGGGGGTCTGCACTCTGGGCATGGGCAGGGCTCATTCCTCTTAAAGCCTCCCTCCCTCGGCATGTAGATGGCCCTCTGCTCCCAGTGTCCTCACCTGCATCCCTATGGGCGTCTGCATCCTGATCTCATAAGGACACCAGTCCTGTAGGTTAGGACCTACCATAGTGAGCTTGTTTTACCTTCATCACCTGTTTCAGGATCCACTTACCAAGCATAGTCACTCCAAGGTCCTGGGGGTGGGCGGGGGAATTTGGGGGGAACAGAATCAGCTGCTGTCACACTCCAGCCCTGATGGCGGGCAAGAATACCAACATACTTCCTTCCCAGCTCCATTTGGGAAAGGGGGATTCTTACTCCAAGGATCACATGCTGACCCATGTGGATAACAGTTATATCTCCAGAGACAGCACACCTGAGGGACACGCAGGTGGACAGCTCAGCTGTAGACCGGGAGACCCGAGGAGCGGTGGGTCACGAGCACAGGCCTCCAGTTCTGATCTGTTCCTCAAGAACCAGGCCCTGGGCTGCATGCCCCAGACCACCCATCTCTTACCACCACCGTCCAGCACAGGCTTGACCTCCTGGGTCACCTTCCCAGAGCACAAGGACTCCTGGACAAGCGTGAAGAGAAGAGGGAGACCCAGGGTGGACTAGACCCTGGAAACCCCCAGAAGTAGCCCCCCAAGTGTGGGAGAAGGAGGACAGGGAGCCCTGGAAGGAAGAACACCGCAGGTACCAGTAATCACAGCGCCCCTAGTGCCCGCAGCCTGGTGCCCTGACATCTGCAAGGACTGCTGGGTGGGGTTGGCCAGTCCTCCAGACTGGAAACCTAAATCCAGGACCATGCCTTCTGCCTGCACACTCACCCACGCAGAGCCCACATGCTTACCGGCTGCCACCTCGGCCCGCATCGCCGCAGACAGGTGCCAGACAGTGGGGCAGCCGTGCTCCCCAGAGCCCCTGACATACCAAGCTGGCCACCCGCCAGCTGGCCAGCTCTGCCTGCTTTCACCATCCTTGTAGAAACCACAGGGAAGGCCTTGCCTACACTTCCCCAGCCCTCTGCCTCCTGGGCCCGGAGCTGCTCCACTGTGTGGCCCTACGTGTGCCTTGGGCACCTTCCTCTGCCTCTGTTGGCCTGGGCACACCGAGTGACAGCAGTAAGACCCCTGTATGTTCAAGCAGCAAGGAGAGGCCCGGCAAGAGTCAGCAGAGACCACAACTGGCTGCCAGCTCAGGATTTTGGGCGGATGTCCAAGGGCCATGGGGATAGGCAGGGCTCACACAGGAGGGGGGTGTGAGCAGGCTCTGAACACGAGGTGGCAGGGAGGCCAGAGGACAGGTTTTTCTACCTTTCTGGCTGTGGCAGCAGAATGCAGCCCCTTTGTGTGATCGGAGGAAGTTGCAAAAGGCATTAAAACCGCTTACCTGTAAAGACAGTGACTGGTTGTGGGGAAGAAACAGGCCATTGAAAGAAAATGAGTATCAACCTGCAGACAGAGGCAAGTTGGAATCAACAGAGCATTGGTTTCCTTGGGAAAGAACTGGAGTTTCCCATGAAGAGGTACCAGGAAAGCTAGAGCTGCTCGTGGTGTTAGAATCACGGGTGGGAACAGTGGCCAAGCAACCAACGGAAAGGAAATCCTGCCTGCCTAAGGGGGAAGTAACCATGGGGGTTCTACATGTGGGCAGGCCTTCCAGGCCCGGAGGGGGCACAGGATGCGGGCAGGTACCTGCCGGGCCCATACAGGTGGGATGGCAGCAGGGACCCGAAGGCAACCAAGGCAGTAGCCGACAGCCACCGGGCCCCTGTGTTCCCAGCGCCCCTGAAAAGCCACTTGGGGAGACCGTTCCCACCGCGGAGAAGTGACAGAAGGTTCTCTGTTCGGTATGAGAATTTACTGGGTGTTCCAGCAGAGGGCTGACCATGGATGCAGGACACGACCCGAGCCTCTGAGGGCCACCTGGTGGCAGCCCGGTGCCCAGTCCAGGCTGACCTAGCATCCAGAATTCCAATCCTGAACCTCCGTCTGCACCCACACCCAAATGTGTCTGAGAAGCTCCATCTCTCCCAAGACAACGAAAGAAGAGCCAAGGTCGTCGGGAAAACCGTACAAGTCACTTAATTGGCGCCACCAGTGGCTCTCAGAAGAGAGTTCCAACCCGGGTGACCCTCTCCAGCTGGCCACCCATGGGTGCGGCACGTGCTGGGGGCCCCTGGGGGGACAGGGACCCGCTGGGCGGCGATGCAGGGGTTCAGAGGTGTGGGCTGCAGGGCTACCCGGCACAGGCCTCAGAAATGCAGGCAGGGTGGGAGGCGCAGAGGTTGGGGGCAGGTGTGCAGGTGGGGCAGGAGGCGCAGCGGTGGGGGGCGGAGGACCCCCTCACGGCCCCCCCGGTTCATGCAGTCCTGGGAGCCCCCCACCCCTCCCCGGAGCAGGAGATTCATTGGAACAGCCCATCTCCATCGATGAGTGCAAACTTCCTCCTCCTCGATTGGCCAAGGTGCCTTCTGGTGTTTTCCGAATCTTCTCTTGATGCCATTGCCTTTGCTGCACCCCCTCCCCCCACCCAGTTTGGTTTCTGAGCTTGGAATTGTTTGTATGTTATTCACCTTTGCGCTGTAATGTTTTCACCCCGTCTTTGGATCCTCTCGTGATTCCCAGGCAGCGGGTGACATGGGCTATGTGGCTATCCAGGAGGGAAGGGGGGACCTAGGACGGAGCCGTGCGGGTCTGGGGTCCCCAGGGAGGTCTTGTAGGGGAAGCTGGGGCATGCCCAGACCCCTCCCTGCACCCTCCTGGCCTCCCCCACCCAATCTCCCTTATGACCCCTCCCACCCTCCACCCTCCCCTCCTAGACCCCCCCACCCATCCACCACCCATCCTCCCAACCCTGCACCCCCAGGTCCCCTCCCATGCCCCCATCTCCCTTTCCTACCCCTCCTGCCCATCCCTCCACAGCTTTCCCTTCCCTGATCCAGACCACATCTACCAAAAACTCAAATGTATAAATATATATAAAGTATGGAAAAATCATTCTCATAAAATCTCAAGTTTTGTGAATTGACACACGTGTGTTCTGTTTTCTATTTGTCCTTGTTAAAAGGTAAATTGAGGCCTACTGAAAATGTTAAGAATTTACTTGAGCAGGGACACCTGGGTGGCTCCAGGCGTGATCCTGGGGTCCTAGGATTGAGTCCCACATAGGGCTCCCCACAGGGAGCCTGCTTCTCCCTGTGCCGGTGTCTCTGCCTCTCTCCGTGTCTCTCATGAATAAATAAATAAAATCTTAGGAAAAAGAAAAAGAATTTACTTGAGAAAACACTGATTGGAACTGGGGGGTATCCAGTCTAGCAGAGAGCCCTAGAAGATCAAGGACTCAGAGGACAATGGGGTGGGAACTAGGAAGTCATCCTGGGCCAGAAAGCAGGACATTGCAAGGACATCTTCCTCTGGAGAGGGACCTGTGTGGCCTATCTTTAAGTCTCAGTTTGGTGACCTGGGGCTGGGCATAAGGGACTCCACCTGAGGCCTGCTGTCTTGTTTTCACAATCAACCCCCCCAGACCCCAGCCTAACTGAGAGACCCAGTCAGAATGCAGGGCAGGAGCACCACTCTCCCTTCCAGAAGGTGTCTTGTGTTGGGGTTTTGTTTGTTTTTTCTGATCCTCTGTGATATTCCCAGGCCACTATTCTGGGCTCACATTTTTTTAAATTGCTCATTCTCTTTGTCCTTTTCTGACATTTTAAAAAATGATTTTATGTATTTATTCATGAGAGACACAAAATGAGGCAGAGACATAGGCAGAGGGAGAAGCAGTCTCCCCATAGGGAGCCCAATGTGAGACACGATCCCAGGACCCCAGGGTCATGCCCTGAGCCGAAGGCAGATGCTCAACCGCTGAGCCACCCAGGCATCCCTGTTTCATAGTTAGTAGACATGTATTCTCCTCATATCAGCTTTCCCATGTGGCACCAAACATGTTTACTACGAGACCCAAATAGCCTTCATCCCTCTGTAAAGAGAAGCCAGAAGTGGACAAACCTATGTTCAGTAATTCACATCTCTGTGGTTTCTCTTTAAAAAAAAAAAAGATTTTACTTATTTATTCATGAGAGACACAGAGAAGGAGAGAGGCAAAGACACAAGCAGAGGGAGAAGCAGGCTCCATGCAAGGAGCTCAACATGGGCTCGATCCCGGGTTTCCAGGATCACGCCCTAGGCTGAAGGCAGCGCTAAACCGCTGAGCCACCCGGGGTTGCCCTGTGGTTTCTCATATTTAGAAATGATCTGGATTTTCAGTGAATGCCCATCATTCAACTTATCTCAGTATCACTGTAAGGTTTCTGACTGCCAAAAAGGACTTGGAAGCTATTTTTAAGTAGATGTACCATAAAGTGTAATAAGTGTTGAAAAGCTCATTTATAAAGCTTTGTCTTATTTGCATCCATTTGCTCTTAAGCATTATGGTTGGATTAGCCATGACAACCTTACAAGATATTCAGCAGCTCCCCATTATCTAAATTCTGTAAAAGAGGGATCCCTGGGTGGCACAGCGGTTTAGCGCCTGCCTTTGGCCCAGGGTGCGATCCTGGAGACCCGGGATCGAATCCCACGTTGGGCTCCCAGTGCATGGAGCCTGCTTCTCCCTCTCCCTCTCCCTCTGCCTGTGTCTCTGCCTCTCTCTCTCTCTCTGTATGTGTGACTATCATAAATAATTTTTTAAAAAATAAATTCTGTAAAAGAAATAACATGAGCGTATTTAGTAAACCGAGGTAGAGTAAAAGTATCATATTTAATGCCGTCAACTCTAAAGAAATGCCTTTTTAAATGAAAGCAATAAAATTTAAGCTGGCTTGTAATTACCAATGATGATCCTGGATCGCATGAAGTTGAAAAATACATGGCTTAGTTTGTATATTTTTGAGAGCGTACTTCATCTCTATCAACGCTTGTTTGCTTTTCGGCCCATTAACCAGAGCAGCTTATAAACTGACTTTGGCACCACTCTCCAGAAGTAGAGATCCATCACATGTTTGTAACATTCATACACAGATGTACATAAACGCACACGTATATACAAACAGATCTTATGGTTTTCAACTTAAAATTTTAACCATGAAGTAGGTAGGATCATGTAAACTCACTAGTTGATAAGGGAACAGGTGTTTCTGGCAGATGTTGGGCTTGTGGGCTCAGAGGGCAGATTGCCAATGCTTTACACTAACACCTGCGGGAGAGACTTCCAAGGTTTATATTTGCCCTGGACAAGTAATCTCAGGGCAGCTGTGGACTTGGTTTGGGGCAAGAGAATGTTTATAACGGTTTGTGTTTTATTTTTTTTATAAATTTATTTTTTATTGGTGTTCAATTTGCCAACATATAGAATAACACCCAGTGCTCATCCTGTCAAGTGTCCCCCTCAGTGCCCGTCACCCATTCACCCCCACCCCCGGCCCACCTCCCCTTCCACCACCCCTAGTTCGTTTCCCAGAGTTAGGAGTCTTTCATGTTCTGTCTCCCTTTCTGATATTTCCACTCATTTTTTCTCCTTACACCTTTATTCCCTTTCCCTATTTTTTATGTTTTTTAAACAGCTCCCTTCCCCCTCTTTCCCTTTGAGTCTCTGGGGTTCTGTAGGCAGCGTTTGGATAACCTCCTGGGGTGTCTCTGTTTCAAGGACAAGGTAAGACTGTCATCTCAAGGGACAGAAGACAGAAAGGAAGTTTCCTCCTAGGAGTTTGGGGTGTGTTTGCCTATTATCAGAACTCTAGGGTAATGATTATTTTAATTTTTCCTTCAGAACAGGACAGTTCTGCTTCCAAAGTCCTGATCTTTTACAGTGTCTGCAGGCTTCTTGAGACGAATAGAGGACATTCGGGAATCATAAAGGCAGGTGGTTCCTGAATTGTTTCTAGAGCTGTATTTCTGGTTTTGCAAAGATTTGTCAGATAAGGAGAGTGGCTTTTAGTTCCCCAAAGAGGTGTGTTACAGCCTGAGTGACATCAAGGGGCTGCCCCAGCCATGCAAGCAACTGCACTACCCTCAGTTTGCTTGTTGATGTCAGGGAGATCCCCAACTACAACGGGAAGCAACAGACCCCTATGTTCAGGATTTACAGCTGTGAGTCTTTGGAACATTTCAGCAAATCCTTCCCTAAAAGGCCTCCAGACAAATAGACTCCAAGCTGAGCTCAAGCCCAATGCAGGACTTTATCTCAGGACCCCAAGATTGTGACTTGAGCCTGAATCAAGAGTTGGTCACCCAAACAACTGAGCCAGCCAGGTGCCCCTAAAGTTCATTTCTCTATAGTCCTATCCTCCCAATGAGAATTCAACTAGTCTCACTATTTCAATTATTTGCTTGACAAAGATTTCCCAGGCTGGCATAAGGGTTTAGACTAGGTAGTAGTAAAATACATTTGGAAAAACTGAACAAGGTCAAATTTGAAAATCTTTGCATTGGCCTGTACAGTTATATAACAATAAAGGAAGGCATTTAAAGGTTAGCCCAGCTAGCAATGGACTAAAATGGGAAGAAAAAGGATCAATGGCAGGAAGGTCATCTAGATGTTACCAAAGCCAACTTTTGATTATTCTTCCTTGCTGCTTTTAGGACCTTTATTATGGAAGCTAAAACCCCCACAGTAATGACCAAATTTGTAAATATTTTACATCTAAATCTAATTCGTATTCCAAATTTTACTATCTCTGACCCTCCACCTCTTCTCTCCCACTCTGACGCTCCAAGGATCAAAGGGCCATTTAAACAGGAACATCACTCTGAGCTAAGTGTCCAACTCCTGGGTTCAGCTCAGGTCATGAGCTCAGGGTCCTGGGATAGAGCCACTTGTTGGGAAAAAAAAAAATCCCTGCCCAGCAGGGGGTCTGCTTCCCCCCCCTCCCTCACTAGTGCACTCTCTAAAATAAATAAATCTGTAAAAAAAAAAAGAAACCAAAAAACCAAAAACAACTTTTTAAGCCAGTTATAAAAGAAATAATAGAGACAATATATAATATGATGAACTACAATTCACAACACAGTAGAGCATATTTGTTTTTGTTTTTGTTTTTTTAAGATTTTGTTTGTTTGTTCATGAGAGACACAGAGAGAGAGAGGTGGAGACGCGGGCAGAAGGAGAGGCAGGCACCATGCAGGGAGCCCGACATGGGACTCGATCCCAGGACTCCGGGATCATGCCCTGGGCCGAAGACAGGCGCTAAACCACTGAGCTACCCAGGCATCCCATAGAGCATATTTGAAAGTTGCTAAGAGAGATTAAGTTCTCATTCACAAGTAAAAAAATTGTAACTGTGCGGTGACAGATGATATCTAGACTTATTGTGATCATTTGCAATATATACAAACATTAAAAAAAAGGCCTCCAGATGATCTTCTTTCTCTCTGGGTATGTGGTTTTATTTTAACTTAACCGAGAGAAGTCCTAAACAAAACTTCCTCCCAGACTTCAAATATCAGCTTCCAGTTTGGCCAACCTGGGACCACAGAGCCATGTGAAAAAGAAAAATCTTTTTAAATATCTTGTCAGCTATATCATACTTAAAGAATCTATCCAACAAGAGGACATAACAATCATCAATATATATACCCTGAATGTGGGAGCTGCCAAATATATCAATCAATTAATAACCAAAGTTAAGACATACTTAGATAATAATACACTCATACTTGGTGACTTCAATCTAGCGCTTTCTACACTCGATACGTCTTTGAAGCACAACATCTCCAAAGAAAAAAGAGCTTTAAATGATACACTGGACCATATGGATTTCATAGATATCTACAGAACTTTACATCCAAACTCAACTGAATACACATTCTTCTCAAGTGCACATGGAACTTTCTCCAGAATAGACCACATACTGGGTCACAAATCGGGTCTGAACCGATACCAAAAGATTGGGATCGTCCCCTGCATATTCTCAGACCATAACGCCTTGAAATTAGAACTCAATCACAAGAAGAAGTTTGGAAGGACCTCAAACACGTGGAGCTTAAGGTCCATCCTGCTAAAAGATGAAAGGGTCAACCAGGAAATTAAGGAAGAATTAAAAAGATTCATGGAAACTAATGAGAATGAAAATACAACCATTCAAAATCTTTGGGATGCAGCAAAAGCAGTCCTGAGGGGGAAATACAACGCAATACAAGCATCCATTCAAAAACTGGAAAGAACTCAAATACAAAAGCTAACCTTACACATAAAGGAGCTAGAGAAGAAGCAGCAAATCGACCCGACGCCCAGCAGAAGAAGAGAGTTAATTAAAATTCGAGCAGAGCTCAATGATATCGAGACCAGAAGAACTGTGGAACAGATCAACAGAACCAGGAGTTGGTTCTTTGAAAGAATTAATAAGGTAGATAAACCATTAGCCAGCCTTATTAACAAGAAGAGAGAGAAGACTCAAATTAATAAAATCATGAATGAGAAAGGAGAGGTCACTACCAACACCAAGGAAATACAAACGATTTTAAAAACATATTATGAACACTATACGCCAATAAATTAGGCAATCTAGAAGAAATGGACGCATTCCTGGAAAGCCACAAACTACCAAAACTGGAGCAGGAAGAAACAGAAAACCTGAACAGGCCAATAACCAGGGAGGAAATTGAAGCAGTCATCAAAAACCTCCCAAGACACAAAAGTCCAGGGCCAGATGGCTTCCCAGGGGAATTCTATCAAACGTTTAAAGAAGAAATCATACCTATTCTACTAAAGCTGTTTGGAAAGATATAAAGAGATGGAGTACTTCCAAATTCGTTCTATGAGGCCAGCATCACCTTAATTCGAAAACCAGACAAAGGCCCCGCCAAAAAGGAGAATTATAAATTATTTTTTAATTATTATTATTTTTTTATGATAGTCACACACACACACACAGAGAGGGAGAGGCAGAGACACAGGCAGAGGGAGAAGCAGGCTCCATGCACTGGGAGCCCGACGTGGGATTCGATCCCGGGTCTCCAGGATCGCGCCCTGGGCCAAAGGCAGGCGCTAAACTGCTGCGCCACCCAGGGATCCCAAAAAGGAGAATTATAGACCAATATCCCTGATGAACATGGATGCAAAAATTCTCAACAAGATACTAGCCAATAGGATACAACAATACATTAAGAAAATTATTCACCATGACCAAGAAGGATTTATTCCCGGGACACAAGGCTGGTTCAACACTCGTAAAACAATCAATGTGATTCATCATATCAGCAAGAGAAAAACTAAGAACCATAGGATCCTCTCATTAGATGCAGAGAAAGCATTTGACAAAATACAGCATCCATTCCTGATCAAAACTCTTCAGAGTGTAGGGATAGAGGGAACATTCCTCAACATCTTAAATGCCATCTTCGAAAAGCCCACAGCAAATATCATTCTCAATGGGGAAGCACTGGGAGCCTTTCCCCTAAGATCAGGAACAAGACAGGGATGTCCACTCTCACCACTGCTATTCAACATAGTACTGGAAGTCCTAGCGTCAGCAATCAGACAACAGAAAGAAATAAAAGGCATTCAGATTGGCAAAGAAGAAGTCAAACTCCCTCATCGCCAATGACATGATACTCTACGTAGAAAACCCAAAAGCCTCCACCCCAAGATTGCTAGAACTCATACAGCAATTCGGCAAAGTGGCAGGGTACAAAATCAACGCCCAGCAGTCAGTGGCATTTCTAGACACTAACAATGAGACTGAAGAGAGAGAAATTAAGGAGTCAATCCCATTTACAATTGCACCCAGAAGCATAAGATACCTGGGAATAAACCTAACCAAAGAGGTAAAGAATCTATACCCTAAAAACTACAGAACACTTCTGAAAGAAATTGAGGAAGACACAAAGAGATGGACAAATATTCCATGCTCATGGATTGGCAGAATTAATATTGTGAAAATGTCAATGTTACCCAGGGCACTTTACACATTTAATGCAATCCCTATCAAAATACCATGGACTTTCTTCAGAGAGTTAGAACAAATTATTTTAAGATTTGTGTGGAATCAGAAAAGACCCCGAATAGCCAGGGGAATATTAAAAAAGAAAACCAGATCTGGGGGCATCACAATGCCAGATTTCAGGTTGTACTACAAAGCTGTGGTCATCAAGACAGTGTGGTACTGGCACAAAAACAGACACAGAGATCAATGGAACAGAATAGAGAACCCGGAAGTGGACCCTCAACTTTATGGTCAACTAATATTCGATAAAGGAGGAAAGACTATCCACTGGAAAGACATCCACTCTTCAATAAATGGTGCTGGGAAAATTGGACATCCACATGCAGAAGAATGAAACTAGACCACTCCCTTTCACCACACACAAAGATAAACTCAAAATGGATGAAAGATCTAAATGTGACACAAGATTCCATCAAAATCCTAGAGGAGAACACAGGCAACACCCTTTTTGAACTCGGTCACAGTAACTTCTTGCAAGATACATCCACGAAAGCAAAAGAAACAAAAGCAAAAATGAACTATTGGAACTTCATCAAGATAAGAAGCTTTTGCACAGCAAAGGATACAGTCAACAAAACTCAAAGACAACCTACAGAATGGGAGAAGATATTTGCAAATGACCTATCAGTTAAAGGGCTAGTATCCAAGATCTATAAAGAACTTATTAAACTCAACAGCAAAGAAACAAACAATCCAATCATGAAATGGGCAAAAGACATGAAGAGAAATCTCACAGAGGAAGACATAGACATGGCCAACAAGCACATGAGAAAATGCTCTGCATCACTTGCCATCAGGGAAATACAAATCAAAACCACAATGAGATACCACCTCACACCAGTGAGAATGGGGAAACTTAACGAGGCAAGAAACCACAAATGTTGGAGAGGATGTGGAGAAAAGGGAACCCTCTTACACTGTTGGTGGGAATGTGAACTGGTGCAGGCACTCTGGAAACTGTGTGGAGGTTCCCAAAGAGTTAAAACTAGAACTGGCCTATGACCCAGCAATTGCACTGTTGGGGTTTACCCCAAAGATACAGATGCAATGAAACCGGGACACCTGCACCCCGATGTTTCTAGCAGCAATGTCCACGATAGCCAAACTGTGGAAGGAGCCTCGGTGTCCATCGAAAGATGAATGGATAAAGAAGATGTGGTTTATGTATACAATGGAATATTACTCAGCCATTAGAAACGACAAATACCCACCATTTGCTTCGACGTGGATGGAACTGGAGGGTATTATGCTGAGTGAAAAAAGTCAATCGGAGAAGGACAAACATTATATGGTCTCATTCATTTGGGGAATATAAAAAATAGTGAAAGGGAATAAAGGGGAAAGGAGAAAAAATACGTGGGAAATATCAGAAAGGGAGACAGAACATGAAAGACTCCTAACTCTGGGAAACGAACTAGGGGTGGTGGAAGGGGAGGAGGGCGGGGGGTGGGGGTGAATGGGTGATGGGCACTAAGGGGGGCACTTGACGGGATGAGCACTGGGTGTTATTCTGTATGTTGACAAATTGAACACCAATATAAATAAATTTATTAAAAATAATAATAATTAAAAAATAAATATCTTGTCAGGTTCCAGGTGGACCAAAGAATAGATATTCTTGGTGATATTAAGCAACCCTTGGGATTGAAGATGGTTCCCCAAAAATAGGCGAAATATGCTGCCCTCCCGAGATGCACTGCCACTCCCAACGAAAGGAAGATTTGGACAATGTTCCTGGAAGCTGCAGACAGTGGGCAGTACCCCAGCTGCAAGTGGGACACAACCCACATTTCTGGGAGGCCATTTTTTGGGGTCCCCAACCTGCCAGTTGCCAAACCAAGTTCCCTGGCACAAGAGAAGCCAAAAATAAGGCAACAGCTGTCCCTGGGGAGAGAAAGGATCAACAACCCCTGGGTACCCAGAAGGAAACCCATAAGTCACCATTCAGAGTTCTAATTTTTACAAATGTTTTCTCCTCAATGTGAGTTTGGGAAGTAAGGAACAATGTGAGATTTTACCTTCCTCCCTGGACCAGGCATCACAGAGATCCGGTAAGTCTTCTCACCCTGGGCCAGCTTCTACCTTTGCTCCTGGGACCTCATCAGCAGGTTCTGGAGTGAGCCGAGTGTCCCAGCAGCCTCATCCTGGTCACCAGAAGCTGTAAAGGAGGAAAAATAATTTTCTGACTAGCCTTTGTGGTGAGTACTTCACTGAGACCCCTTTTGCTCTGGGACACCTCATAATGGACAAGCTCATCCAGGATAAAAGTTTGTGTCTCAAGATTATCTTTGGAGATCCAGGTGGCCAACAGGCACATGAGAAGATGATCAACAACACCCATAACCAGGGAAATACACATCCAAACCACAAGATACCACCTCATACCTGTCAGGATGGCTAAAATTAACAAATCAAGAAACAACAGGTGTGGCAATGTGGGGGAAGGGGAACCCTCTTGCACTGTTGGTGGGAATGTGAACTGGTGCAGCCACTTGAAAACAGGATGAAAGTTCCTACAAAGTTAAAAATTGAACTACCGTACAACGCAGCAATTGAACTACTGGGCATTTACCCAAGGATACAAAAATACTGATGTGAAGGCACATTGCACCCCGAGCAATGTTATCAACAACAGCTAGACTATTCAGCCCAGACATCCATGGGCTGATGAATGAAGAAAGCACACACACACAAGGGAATATTACTTAGACATAAACAAAAGGTGAGATCCTGCCATTTGCAACAACGTGGATGGAGCTAGAGTGTGTGATGCTGAAACTGACATAAGTCAGTCGGAGAAAGACAAATACCATATGACCTCACTCACAGGTGGAATTTAGGAAACAAAACAAAGGAGCAAAGGGCAAATAAGAGAGAGACAAACAAACCAAGAAACAGACTCTGAACTACAGAGAACACAATGATGGGCACCTGAGGGGAGGTGGGAAGGGGGATAGGGAAACAGGTGATGGGGATTAGGGAGGCCACCTGTCATCGTGAGCACCAGGTGATGACGTGTAGAAGTGCTGACTCACTACATTGTGCACCTGACACGATTATCACACTGTGTGCTAACTAACTGGGATTAAAATAAAAACTTTAAAGAAGAAAGAAGACTGTCTTTGGTGACGTTTACTGTTTTTTTCAGCCTTTAAACAAAATCTGACCCACCTGAGGCCTCATGTCGGAGCCCATCTGATTTTCAGCCATTTCCCATCTGGAAGCTCAGACCAGGACCTGAGTGGGCCTCAGCCATGGCCAGCAGAGGTGGCAAGAGGGCAGCAGGGTCAGAGGGGCTCAGCAGGGACCCACACCTGGTTGCCTGCTGCTCTGCCAGCCATCAGGGCCTTTCTGGAGGGGGGGGGTCCCATTTCTGACACTAGCACCGTGGAAAGAGAAACTGAGGCATATTAAACATCGTAAGAGTGTATTTGAGCACAGATGGATTCAACTCAGGCAGCATGCAATCCGGCACATGGGAAGCCATTTGGAGGAGCCGTACAAAATGCAGGACTTCTGTAGGCAGAAGGGAATGGAGACAAGGAAGTCATACATGCAAAAAACCAGTGGTTACTACACAGTCACTTTTCTCTAGGGAGAGGATGGCAGGGATCCACCAGCAGATTTCCTCCCCAGTGCCAACCACATGATTCCTGATCCACTGGTTTAAGAGTCCATTCTGGGAGAGCCAACTCAGTCATTGACCTGTGTGGGTTGTGCAGAGAAAGTAAGAAAAATATGCCATATGCACACGAGGAGCGGAGCTTGGTCCTGTGAAAGAGCAGCAAAGAACCAAAAGGCCTGTGGGACAGGGTGGCCTCCAGAGCTCGTTATGCCCCTGACCCCAGCTGGGGACAACCACAGTCTGTCCGGGGGTGGGCATCAGACCTCCCACAGGT
The DNA here is from genome assembly GCF_905146905.1 of Nyctereutes procyonoides. Taxonomy (NCBI): domain Eukaryota; kingdom Metazoa; phylum Chordata; class Mammalia; order Carnivora; family Canidae; genus Nyctereutes; species Nyctereutes procyonoides. The sequence continues at coordinate 1,872,776 of NW_026575114.1, read as the reverse complement.
GCTCATCCAACACAGCTCCTGCTGCCTGTCCCTGATCCCGTCCCACCCCTGAGCCAGGGTCCGCATCAGGCACTGGGGTTGACTGCAGACCTGCCTCTTCTGCTTGCTGAAATAACGTGGAAGGGAGCACAAAGGCAGCTCTGCCAGTCTCCTTGCACAGGATGCGAGCAGCACACGTCTCACCTGGGGTCCTTCTCATGTGGAGGCAGGGGCCCCCCAGCACCCCCAGCCACAGGGGGGGCAGAACGGGCTCTGTCTACTGGCAGTAGCACCCAGGCTGGCTAAGCTGGCTTCCTTTGCAAACCTACAAGCATTTGGTGAGGTCTACCCGCCCTCTGGGAGCTGACGCCCTGAACTGGAATTGCCCCCACGCGCCGCCCTGCAGCTCCCAACCCCACGGTGAAATCTCCTCCCTACTCGTATCTTTTTTGAACCCAGGGTGCTGCCTCCTGACAGAGCCCTCCCCCTGCCCCTCTGCAGGCTCTTCCAGTTTGTAGAGAAAGGGAGGAAAAGCAAACGCCTCTGTGTTTGCTATTGCAATGTTTCATCTATGGCAAATTCTCGTTTGTGAGAATGTTTTAGCAAGCAGTCTTCCCGGCTGCAGTGGGGAGAAAGCTGGCCACTCACTAGCCCCACCCCAGGGGAGAAAATAGGATGGTAGGCAGAGAAAACAAGTGGTCAAGCATCAGGCTCCAGATTTCAGCTCAGGTCATGATCTCAGGGTCGTGAGATCTGGCCCTGAATAGGGCTCTGAGCTGGGCATGGAGTCGGCTTGAGACTTGCCCTCTCCCTCTCCTTCTCCCTCTCTCCTTCTCTAAAAAAAAAAAAAAAAAAAAAAATACACGATGATAATTTACAATAATAAACATAATTATTTTATTCAATCATTCATTCAACATATTTATGGAACGGCTACCAGCACCAGGCACTTATATACTAGAATTGCTAACAGAAAAAAGTTTTGATTTTTTTAAATCATCCAAACCCCATTTATTTATTTTATTTTATTTTATTTATTTTATTTTATTTTATTTTATTTATTTATTTTATTTTATTTATTTTTTTAAAGATATTATTTATTTAAATTGACAGAGAGAGAGAGAGTGAACAAGGGGTGAGGGATAGAAGGGAAAGGAGACAAACAAGGAATCTGCACTGAGCTCAGAGCCCAGTGTGGGGTCTCGGGCTCTCATGACCCCAAGACAATGACCTGAGCTGAAACCAAGAGTTGGACACCTCACTGCCTGAGCCCTGCAGGCACCCCTAAACCCCTTTGTAAATTTTTTTTCTAGGTCGTTCCTCCCAAGCACAGCTGTCTGACCCTAATGGCTAAGCTTCAGGCCACCATTTAATTGCTTGTCTTTCTTTTTCTGTGTTCCTTTTGGCCTTTTTCATCGGCACAAAATCAACTAATGTTTTAGACTCTCAACAAGGGACCAGAGTGGTATGCAGGCCCAGGTTAGGATGGCTGCCCAGCACACACAGGGAAGGAGGGGCTCCAGCAAGTGGACAGCATCCATAGGGCGTAGAGCTTGCACACAGAGCCGCAAGTCAGCAAGTCAGAAGGACTCCTTTGTAAGACTTCACGAAGGTCATAAACTAACATGCAGACAGAAATCACACGTTTTAACATCCAGGAGTGCTGGGAGTGAGAGCATTGATCCACAGCTTCAGGACAGAAATAAAGTTCTCTTTAGGCCACTCATCCATGAAGCAGGTGCACAGTGCATGCTTTGGTCTGAGCAGTCATGCCCACCTACAAAGACATCGGACCTGGACTTGTAAGTCCGGATGGTAGAGGGTTTTTCTCTCATCACTCTTCCTCCCTCCCCATCCCTCCTCCCTCCATTTCTTCTTGGGAAATCTCAGCTTGCCCTCCTGTGCCAATATGCCGTGGCTCCTGACCCCAAGCCAGCTCTCCCAGTCAGCACAGGCTGCTGTGACAAACAGCACCGACCAGGCCACTGGACCAACAGGCATCTATTTACTCATCCTGATTCCAGGGGCTGAAAGTCCAAGATCAGCCAGTTGGGTTCCTGATGAGGTCTATCTCCCAGGCATGCAGAGGGTTCCCTTCTCACCATGTCCTCACATGGAACACACACGGAGAGAAGCAAGGGCTGTCCTGCCTCTTCTTATAAGGACACTAATCCCACCACAGGGGCCCCCAGCACCAGGACCCCACATAACCCTACTCTCCTCCCAAAGGCCCTGCCTCCTGACGCCATGCCACTGGGGATTAGGGTTTTGAATACAAATTTGGGGAAGACACAAATTCATTCCATGGTAGCAACCCAAGAGAGTCAGGTCCTGATTTTCCAGCCACTCTGTGGGGGTAGAGCAACTCCCAAATCTTAGCACCAACACAGAAACACAGCTTCTTACTCAAGGCCATTTCTACAAATGTTCCCCTCCTATCCCACTACAAGTCTTCCTCCAAGGCTTCCCAAACCACAAGGAAGCCAAGAAACCCCAGCCGGACCTGGTGGGAGGACCAGCATTCCCAGGGTTGGGAGGACCAGGGCAGGTGAGGGGACTGCGAGGGGCACATGTGGCTAGGAAACCCCCCCCACATGGGGCCTGCAGGCCTAGGGGCACCTGGGCCACCTTCAAGGGCCAGCAATGTGGGCCAACACCAGGGCTGCCCTGAGAAGCCTCCCATGCTTGCTCCAATGCTCTGCTGGACCCCTCCTAAAATCCTCAACAGTCCTGGCCCAAGATGCCAAAATTCTCATTTTGCACCAGACCCTGCAAATCATGTCACTGGTGCTGTGACATACTCAAAGCACGTCATCCCCAGAACTCCCACTCCTTGGTCACAGGTTCTCTGAGCCACATGTCTGGGACTGAAGATGTTCAGGATGTGCCACCCCAAAGCACATGCTTTTGGGATACTGATTACTTGGGCCTGAGGATGCTCGAAAAATAACACAGGCTGGTAGAGCCTTTCTCTGAACCCCCCTTATCTGCCTAAAGACAGTTCCTCCCAAAAGTCCCTAACGGGCATCAATCCCCTCCCGGAATCATCACAGGAGACAAGAAAGAGGTCCAGGCCACAACCACAGACTTTATTACAAACTAGCACACCTGCCATCTGGTCTCCAAAGAGCCCAGTTGTCTTTCCTGCAAACTGGTCACTGCCTTTCAGAGGCCCACACCCACCTCCCCTGTGAAGATTGTGGATAAGCTCTCCAACCTCACTTTCCACCCCTGTGATGCCTCCACGCAGGTAATATTAAAAATTAGTAAATTCATGTACCTTTTCTCCTGTTACTCTGCCTGTTGTCAGCTCACTTCGTGGAACCAGCTATCGAAGCCTAGGAGGGTGAAGGTAAACTGTGCCCTCCCCAACATCGCAAATGCATTCATGTCTGCTGCCAGCGAACCTCAGCTGACACCAAAAGACTGCTTCTGAACGTTGTTTCGAGAATGTCAGAGAAATTTGTGCCAACTAAATCCATAGGTGAAAGGGAAGTGATTCCTACTTGGACTGCACCTCCAGTGCAAGATCAGGCTTCAGACATCTTCCAAGGCTGCCAGGAGGCAAGATGAATCATTTCTATACATTACTCATTAAGTCTCCCGGGGAACAAAATAATGATGTCCACAAAAGTGCTTTGGATAAATGATCCAGAAACAAGCTCTTCTATTGTCTTAAGGAGCTTGTATTCAAAGACTCTTTTTTTTTTTAATGGAGTCAGCAATTGTGGAAGTGAGTGCAATTTCATCTATAGCACTTCCATCTTTCTACGGCATTAGAAGTTATAATATTTCTGACTTTTTAAAAAAGGTTTTATTTATTTATTCATGAGAGACACACACACAGAGAGGCAGAGACATAGGCAGAGGGAGAAGCAAGCTCCCTAAGGGAGCCCGATGTGGGACTCGATCCCAGGACCCTGAGATCATGCCCTGAGCCTGAGGCAGACGCTCAACCACTGAGCCACTCAGATGCCCCTCTGATTTTTTTTTTGCCAGAAACTTGAACACAGAGCAACGCATTTGTGTTTTAATATTTTTCTTCTACATACCACATCATAAATGGTGGCCTTTCCTTGTTCAAAATTAAATGAAATTCACTATCCAAATATTTAAAAATTCTAGGTTGCACTTGTCTTGGTTCTTGGTGCCAGTCTGCCTGATTTCTAGGGTCAACCCCCGCCTGACAGGCTGTTTAACTTGGGACATGTTTTCCTCAGCCTTTTACTAATCATCTATAAAACAGAGTTGATAATAGTGCATGCCTGAAAAGGCTGTTATGGGCACTACATTGAATTAAGGATTTATTAAGTGTTTCCTGGCTTGTAATGAGCTCTATAGAAATGTTTGCTAAATCAACTACCTATTTTTAAGGTAAACATAAAATGGTTAATGCTGAGTATGTCCAAAGCCTCTCAGAGCACCCACAATGCCAAGAGGCCCAGGGATCTCAGAAGACATATTTGCATGTGGAGGGCATTTGTGTTGGTATCTTGAAGGCATCTTGTTAACTCTCTGAAGCTGAGAGCCATCTCAACTTGTGGGCATCACCAAGTCTCCTGGTCTGCTTGGATAATGCCCTGGATGGTTAAAGTGGCCAGGGGAAGGACTCCCAGACCAGAGCTGTTTAAAATATAGAGTCTGAGTTAATACCCCAGGATTCTGCATTTCTAACAAACTTCCCAGGTGATGCTGAAACAAGTGAGAAATGTGAATGCCTAACCCCCTTTTTTTTCTCTCTTGTCATTTAACATATAGGAAAACTTACCCGTGTTTATAGGAATTAATTTAATGAGGAAGCAACTGATGACTTCTGATAAAAACAAGACAACAGGTCCAAAACGGAGTGCCTTATGCTAAGCGCCAAGACTTAATTTACTCAAAGTGTCAGCTGCCCCAGAAATGGAGTCAGTCAGGAGTCCCCTCATCAGCACTAGTGAGGTCATTGGTCTGATGGGCTCTTGCTGTCCAGGTAAAGGAAGGTGACCTTTCAGTAACGCTTTCTTTGCTTTGTTGGAAGCTCAGTTCATGCTCAGTTCTTCTTATATAAGATTTTCATTTTGTGCAGCTCCTTGGAGCTCCTATCTGTTAAATGAGGTGCTGCCCGATTCGAATCAATTTTGACTGATAAATTCTTAATATTTTTAATAGGCCTCCACTTTTCCTATAACAGATCAATGAGCCAGTGTTCTGATGCCTGGTTAGAGAGTAATACTATTTAAGTGTAGTAAGTATGTATGTATTATGTATTTATATTGATTGATTGAAATAGAGCCTAAGCATGCCTGCAAGTGGCGAGGGAGGGGCAGAGGGAGAGATTCTTCAAGCAGAGTCCCTGCTGAGATGACTCAACCCCACCAACCGAGGTCATGACCTGGGGTCACGACCCCAGATCAGCACCTGAGCAGAAACCAAGAGTGGAGTGCAACCCTGTGCCAGGCAACCCTCTGTGCCAGGCAGGTGCCCCTAGCCGAGGCTATTTCAGTAGAGTAGGTGATATCATGTGCCCCTTCAAAGGGGAGTAGTCAGAGCTGAAACACAACACCAAGGACGACTGTTGCCCTTGAATCCCACTTGTTTCCTGCCTCCAGCTGAGAATTGGCTCCCATGCTGCACTTCCAATCCGAGTACCTGAACGTAATCTTGCGTTTCCTAAAAAGTTATTAGGATTTACTCACGAATTCTGATACAGCTCGGGGGGGGGGGGGGGAGATGATGGAAAATAAAGAAGTTAGCATCATTCTGCTCAACAAGCTTCAGCTTCTCCTCCCTAGCCCTCGGCCTCAGAAATGTGTCTGCTCCTCGCCCAGAGGAGATGCAGGCGCGGGATTACACCGGTTTCTAATCCCTTGTTTCAGCATCCGTGTCCCTATTCGCATTTTGCCCCACGCGGGACCTACGCTGAACAAAGGCCCCAGCTTTCCCGGCTCTAACAAAGATGCTCCAGCCACCTCCCTGCGCGCCGCACAAGCGCCTCCGGATTGGTTGGATTACCGTCCAATAGGAAAGAAGAGCCGGCGTCCGCTATTTACATAAATCCCTAGCCGCCCACGCGCGCGGCCGGCCGGCCAATCGGATCCCAGAGTTTGGAGCCTTCATTTGAATATGGAGATAATAGATAAATATCACTGCCAGCGTAGTGCTAGCGTCTCCGCGCCGCCTTCAGGGGCGCTGTCCCCGCTGCGCCGTTCCCCCGGCCCCTGCCGCCTCCGCGCCTCCCTGCCCTGCGGAGCCCTCCCGATCGGCCCCCGCGCCCAAGAAAGGCTCCAAGAAGGCCGTCACCAAGGCGCAGAAGAAGGACGGCAAGAAGCGCAAGCGCAGCCGCAAGGAGAGCTACTCCATCTACGTGTACAAGGTGCTGAAGCAGGTGCACCCCGACACGGGCATCTCGTCCAAGGCCATGGGCATCATGAACTCGTTCGTCAACGACATCTTCGAGCGCATCGCCAGCGAGGCCTCCCGCCTGGCGCATTACAACAAGCGCTCGACCATCACGTCCCGCGAGGTGCAGAGCTGGCCAAGCACGCCGTGTCCGAGGGCACCAAGGCCGTCACCAAGTACACCAGCTCCAAGTGAGGCGCACCGGCCACCCCGGAACACAAAGGCTCTTTTCAGAGCCACCTGTGCTCACAAAGGAGCGTGCCACCCGGGCTGGTTGTGACGGCCTGGGGGAGCGGACTGCGGGACCTGGCCCGAAGCCGAGCTCCTGTACAGGGGTGTCTCCCTGAGCCAGACCCCGGAGACGGGGACCCGGTGAGGTGAGGACCCGCACCACCTCCAGGAAGGCCTCGGGCGACCTCCCCACCAGCCCCCTGTGTCCCTTCGTGGGTGAGACCGAGGTTCGCTGCGCGCCACCGCCGCTAGGCCCTGAGTGCTGTCGTGTGGCCGTGGCCCCTAACCCGGCGATGAATTGAAGCAGCTATTCTCGGGAGTTGCGCGCTTCCGTTGGAAAGAGCAGGACTGTGGGAGCATAGTGGCTCCATCGCCCTGGTCCCCTAGAATTCTTCCTATGGTTGTTTGCTTCCCCCCCCCCCCCGAAAATCGTGAATACTTTTATTATAAACCCACCAAAGGGCAAAAGCCTTTTTCAGGAAAGGAATGGAGGGCTTTTAAGGAAAGAAAAAAAAAAAAAAAACAGGTAAAGCACATGCAAAGTGGGTGCAATCAGCCTGCTGCATAAGGGCAGGCCTGACAGGCTGGGCCAGGCTGCTGTCACCCTGAAAACATCCCCCTGTGCCTCAGACTGTCACATCTCTGAGAACACCACCCAGAGTGTTCTGACCTCCCTGGGTTTGGGTGCACCTGGGTGCCCGAGGTGGGCTGGGTTGAGCCAGTCCTGTACCTCAGGGACTTGCCCATCTCTAAAAACATTTCACCACTTATAGTCAGTTCTTTCTTTGCTTCTGTAGCTTTTATGAAAGGGACAGCCCCTCCCTCTGCATCTTTGGTTACCGCAGAGCAGTTAGCAAATTTGACTTGAGATTTTTAGCTGAGGTGGGGAGAGGCTCACATGGGATCCCTGCAAAATCCCTCGGGGCCTTCCAGATCTGAGCGATTCCCCGTTATCTCAAACCCAGAGGTTTCTGCAGCTGTGTTGGGTCCTCACTCTCCAAGCCTGTGCACTGCCAGTACGGCACACCCCCAGCAGCCTCCAGCCAATCGTAAATCACGTGTCCCTCTGTCGCAGCGGATTTACAGAGGTGGGCTCAGCATTCAGTGTCCTTCCATCTTCCTGATGATAAATTCTCAACAGCAGAGACTGTGTCACCCTGCATCTCCCTGAATGGGTTCCTTGGTCGGAGAGGGCCAGCCAGGTCCGTTCTGCGCCTGGGGCTGCTGCTGGCTGCCTCTGCAGCCTCCACCATACTGTAAACAGAGGCAGTCTTTATTTTTATTTTTTTACTTCTGTGTGCCAGAGCAGCCAAAGGACTGAGAAATTAACATTTTGCTTCATCCACAATGAAACATGTTCATACTATTGTATTTGGGAACTCTTTATTTTGCTTTTTGATTTCATTTTTGGAACTAAATAAACAGTATTGTTGCCTACTGCTAGCACAGTCACACATTGCTGGAGATCAGTCTCATTGTAGTGAAATTAAGCCAGGCAGAGAATTAGGTGGCTCTGGGAGACTACATTCCTGTGACCAGAAGTGCTCATGAAGAGACTGACTCCTGATCAACCTGGGTACAAGGCTGGGGACTCAGGCCCATCAGGAGGCCCCTGCTTCATAGTGGAAGACTGGATTCTGTGGTGTTCCATATGAATTAGACATCTCTTAGGATTCAAGGCGTTGATTTTGATGATACATCACTGTTTCCAAATTTGGGGATTATAACTAGAAAGGAAAGAATTGAGTAAAATACCCATGCCAAAATTTCCGTATCTATGGGTTTGTTTGGGTTTTGTTTTGTTTTTCTTTTTGGTAAATATTGTTTCAGAGCATGTATCTAAAAAAGAAAATAAAGGGAAAGCAATGATGCACACCGCTATCACTGTAATCATAACAATACCATCCGTGCCCATGGATGAATAGCCAATAGGGTAGAGAACCACCATTAATCTCACTGAAGACCTAGGTCTCCCTAAAATTCTAAATGACAATTACTTACAATTGTCTATCTTTGCTACCTACCCAAACGTATGTTTTCATGATCGCATACTGTTCAGATGATTTTTTTTAATTTTTTTTTATTTACTTATGATAGTCACAGAGAGAGAGAGAGAGAGGCAGAGACACAGGCAGAGGGAGAAGCAGGCTCCATGCACCGGGAGCCCGACGTGGGATTCGATCCTGGGTCTCCAGGATCGCGCCCTGGGCCAAAGGCAGGCGCTAAACCACTGCGCCACCCAGGGATCCCTGTTCAGATGATTTTTTAAACACTTTTTGCCCCCCTACAAGTATTTTTAAATTTCAATTTACATACATTTTTTAAATTTTTTGATAAGTAGTAGATAAGACACTGTTAAAATATATCTTACATTTGGGTGAAATTCTGAGACAAGTGCAATGAGAATGAGTTCCGAGAGAAAAAAATGGTCATCTACACCATCTCACTGTTAATGAGGAAATCTGATCATGTTTTATGAATTGATTATGGTATCAAATTGCTATTGCAATATATACCTTGAAAAGATTGATGTGATCGTGTGTCAACCACCTCTCAATAAAAAGGACTTTGAATATGTATAAAAGATCAAGAACTTTTAAAATATTCCAAATTCTCTTTAAAAATTGTTGTGGGCCATTTTGGTTTCTTAAAACGTCCTGTTGGGATTTGCGTCCTTGTAACTATCAGAACTAAGGATAAAAATATTTTAGATGAAAAATGTGTGAGGTTTTACATCCCCTTAGACTGGACTCGGGTGGGAAAAGGAATGGGTGGCTGGGCTTCCAGCCGCTGGGCGAAGGAAGGAAGGCTCGGTGGGACATTCCCGCCCAGACCTCCTGCCCAGCCTGGCATTGACCACCCAACCGGCTTCCTTCAGAGAGAGGATTTATCCTTTTTCATTGAGCTTCTGTCCCCTGCTTGGGACGAGGACATGGCCTCTCAATACATGAGTCTCAGAACGGCTCAAGAGAGTGATTGATAGCAAACCGCTGATTTACAAAACCAAAGGAAAAGGCAAAGCGACGTCCTTTCCCAATTGAAGACTCTTCGCGCCAAAGGCAAGGCGACACTTTCCAAATAAATGCCGTAAATTCTTTCAAAGAGAGAGGGTGGCAGCCCGGGTGGCTCAGCGGTTTAGCGCTGACTTCAGCCCAGGGCGTGATCCTGGAGACTCAGGATCGAGAACCCACGTCGGGCTCCCTGCATGGAGCCTGCTTCTCCCTCTGCCTGCCTCTGCCTCTCATAAATAAATAAAATCTTTAAAGAGAGAGAGAGAGAATTCTGCGTCACTAACGCTTCCCAGAAAATAACAGTGTGGCTGATAAGGGAGAGGGCTCCCTCCCCCCGCCCAGAATGGGAGGAATTACAGAAGGAATAATTTTCCTCTAGAACCGACTTACCCCCGGCCCCATTTAGTCTAAAGCTGCCGCAGCAGGGGTCGGCTTAGCACATCTGCCTCCTACTCAAGGAACGCTTCCATCTCTCTTTCGATTGTATTTTGCCAGTTGCACGATCCAGCCACTAACATATCCTCCGGGAAATGTTCACCGCGTGAGGACGGAGGTCTCTGGTCCAGGGGGGGACGCGGGTCTCGGTGGATGCAGGTCCCCCCCCCCGCCTCCCTCGCTCCCCTCGCCCCCCCTCCCCGCCCCCCGGGGCTGCGCAGCAACCAAGTTCTCACCTCCGGGTTTCATTCATCAGGAACTTGGCAGGTGGGAGGGAGAACTGGCACGATGTCCTCCTGAAAAAGGTGACCCGCGCCCCTCCCCCACGGGCGCACTGCAAGCGCAGGCAAGCGAGAGCCTCAGGCGGTCCACGCGCGAACAGGCCAGGGCGGGGAGTCCGGGGGGGGGGGGTGTTCCCGCCGCGCAGGCGCACTCGGAGGTCAGCAAGGGATGGAGCCTGCGCCCGCTTGGACTGGCGGTGCGTCAACAGCCCTGGCCACGGCGGGGCGGGGCGGGGGGGCTGTTAACACCGCACACCTCTGTGAGCGCAGACCCGCACCCCCTCATCCCGTTCTCAGACACCCAGGCGCGCGCACAGACCCAGAAGAACCACCTGGGGTCCCGGAACCGAACGAGTTCACAGGACAACCCTTCACCGTGTTCGAAACCCTTTTTCCGATTGTGTGGGTGGCTCTGAAAAGAGCCTTTGTGTTCCGGGGTGGCCGGTGCGCCTCACTTGGAGCTGGTGTACTTGGTGACGGCCTTGGTGCCCTCGGACACGGCGTGCTTGGCCAGCTCGCCGGGCAGCAGCAGGCGCACGGCCGTCTGCACCTCGCGGGACGTGATGGTCGAGCGCTTGTTGTAATGCGCCAGGCGGGAGGCCTCGCTGGCGATGCGCTCGAAGATGTCGTTGACGAACGAGTTCATGATGCCCATGGCCTTGGACGAGATGCCCGTGTCGGGGTGCACCTGCTTCAGCACCTTGTACACGTAGATGGAGTAGCTCTCCTTGCGGCTGCGCTTGCGCTTCTTGCCGTCCTTCTTCTGCGCCTTGGTGACGGCCTTCTTGGAGCCTTTCTTGGGCGCGGGGGCCGATTTAGACGGATCAGGCATGGTCGCAAACCTCTCCGAACAAAACGAGCAGAAGGCTGCAGCCGGCATTTATACATCCCGTATGCAAATGAAGGATCCAAAGCTGCTCGTTCCTGATAGGCTTGGATGCTGCTGAACGTCATCCCCGAACAGGCGCATGCAAATCAGAGGATGGCGGCCTGCGCTTCTGATTGGTGACCGGCGCTGTCCAACGGGACGAAGCCGGCTCCACTACCCCCGGACCATATATAAGCGGTCGGCGGGCCCGGCAGCGCGGTTTCTGTGGGCGTTCTCTCCCGGCTCCCGCTCTCTTCGTGCCCCTCGCGGAGATGTCTGGCCGAGGCAAGCAGGGCGGCAAGGCGCGCGCCAAGGCCAAGTCCCGCTCGTCCCGGGCGGGGCTGCAGTTCCCGGTGGGCCGCGTGCACCGCCTGCTCCGCAAGGGCAACTATTCGGAGCGGGTCGGGGCGGGCGCGCCGGTGTACCTGGCGGCCGTGCTGGAGTACCTGACGGCCGAGATCCTGGAGCTGGCGGGCAACGCGGCCCGCGACAACAAGAAGACGCGCATCATCCCGCGCCACCTGCAGCTGGCCATCCGCAACGACGAGGAGCTCAACAAGCTGCTGGGCCGCGTGACCATCGCGCAGGGCGGCGTCCTGCCCAACATCCAGGCCGTGCTGCTGCCCAAGAAGACCGAGAGCCACCACAAGGCCAAGAGCAAGTGAGGCCGCTGAGGCGGGCCGGCCACGGCTGTGCGCCCCAGGGGCCCCGTGACACCAAAGGCTCTTTTAAGAGCCACCCACAGCCTCCGCAAAAGAGCCGCACTGAGCACGCAGCCTGAGCCTGTCCAGGCGCCGCCGCCTCCTGCGAGGCGCACGGGGAAGCTGGGCAAGACCTGGGTGCGCTCGCGCACCTAGTGGGCGCCTGTGCGGGTGTGCGCGGGACACGTGGGCGGCCTTGGCCTTCCACCCAGCCTCCTCCCTCCTCCGCGCCCCCGGTAGTTTCGGGAAGGGTCAGCTATGGCTGGAGATCACTGCCTCTGGATGGATGCCTAGAGTGATCCTCTGGCCCCTGTAGACTCCAATACAGGCTGTCCGCTTCCGAAGCAGGCTCACCTGGTGTTGCAGATGGGCAGTTTATGCAGAGCACCTGCTTTTGGGGGGCCCCTACATAAACCTTAACGATTTACACTTTCAAACATAAAGATGCTTGACTGAGCAGTGGACATTGCAAACTAGAAACATGAGGTCCACCCGAGTTAATCTGGGCGTGAATGTCTTGCAAAGGGTTTGTGTTCGAAAACCATTTGCAGCATTTTAAAAATCCTATTTTTAAAAAGTGTAGACTTGGGATCCCTGGGTGGCGCAGCGGTTTGGCGCCTACCTTTGGCCCAGGGCGCGATCCTGGAGACCCGGGATCGAATCCCACGTCGGGCTCCCGGTGCCTGGAGCCTGCTTCTCCCTCTGCCTGTGTCTCTGCCTCTCTCTCTCTCTCTCTGTGACTATCATAAAAAAAAAAAAAAAAAGCGTAGACTTTTAAATCTTAATGTAAGTAAAATGTTCAAAGCCGTTCAGTTGTTCAATCTGGATGGGTCACACGTAAATCCGAATCCCTTAACCCGATGGCTAAAATCAGAGTAAGATAATTTTGTCCATGGAGTTTGGTCAGGAAAACTAGGTTTGTGAATTTAGTGGGTGGAAAGTCAACACTGAGGATCGGATTATGTAATACACGTGTGGCTATTTAGGAGGACGCCTGTTCATGAGCTCTACATTCTGCAATAAAGGGGGAGTGGGACAGTCCCCAGGGTCCTGGCAAAGTCTGGAGAATTAGCACCCACCTCATGGGGCAGGAGGGGTTAAGTGTTTCATTCGTGATAATTCCTTTAAAACAATGTCTGCCACAGAAAAGGCCTGATAACTGTTTGTTATTCCTGTTATCAATATCATTGTTTTTGTTAATTTTATAGCAATAAAGAGAGGCCAGTAAGTGAATTCAGGAATATTATGTAATTTGTATTTGACTTACTAAAATTAGGTCTACTCAAACCAGGGCTCCCCAGACACCATCTGGGGCTAACCGCACATCTGCTGGGCCTAAAAAAATATCCTAGTGCTATGAAAGTAGTTCACACCAGGGATGTGCACGCATGCTCTGTCCGCATGGACCCGGGCACAGGACTCCGCACAGTGAGGTAGGTCCAGAGCGTACAACCCAGCAAGCCCCATCTCTGTGCAGCCGCAAGGACTGTCCAGGAGACCACGGAGCCTCTGGAAATCAAGCTGGCCATTAGGTTCCCAGTGACAGTCTTCAACTCCGGCCCACATTTGTGTCTAAGCATCAGTATTGATGTAGGTCATTGAATGTCTTCACCCCCCTCAGTGGCGTTTAAGAAACACTTTCCAGGGTGCAGGGGGCTTTGGGATGCCAGGGTATCTCCACAGAGCTCCCAATTTCCTCATTCCTCAAGTGAGACTCTGAGAGGGGGGCAGGGAGGTGGCTAACACTGCCCTCAGAGGCAGCCTTCGTTTGTTGTCTCCACAGCTGAGCTGTTCCCCATACAGAGCACCAAACACCAAGGGACATTTGGTTTTCCATGATTAAGCACTGAAGGCAGGGACACAGGTTTCCAGCCGCCGTCGCCACAGGTGGCCAGCTGACAGTACTTGGTACGGCACGGGTACAGAACAGCTCCACCACTGGGAAGGTTCCACTGGACAGCTCTGGCCTGCCATCTCATCATCTGTCAGGAGTTACCTGGTTCAGAAAGGTGAAGAAACATCAGAGCCAGCCCACCGCTGTGAGACAAAGGCCAGCAGACCCTGGCTTCAGTGGGAAGGCGCCACCTGGCCCAGCAAGTCTACCCCCCGGGTGTACGCAGGGGCCAGTCGCAGTCTGAGCAGCACGATGCCATGCAGGTGAACACACAAACGTGTGGTCTGTCCAAACAGAGTGCCCGTCAGCCACGGTTGAGCCTGAGAAATGCGTTGGTGAGACAACCTGACAAAGAGGCCATGTAGGGGTGACTCCCCTTATAAGAAACAGCTGGAATGGGCAGCTCCACAGGGGTGGAGGCAGCTCCCTCAGTTGTCAGGGGCTGGGCGAGGAGGGGGGCACACTGCTGTGGCAGGACACACTCCCTCCCCTATCCTGGGATTATTGCCACTGTTCTGCCCCTATCCCTGTGAGAGGTGAGCCAAACAGGTACAAAGCCCCACAGCAAGAATGCAGAACCACCCAGGCCCATTGCCTGGAAAGTGGTCCCAGCTTCCAGAACTCTCCACCACTCTGACTGGCTCCTGCCCTGGGCCTGGGTCTGTACCCTGCCCCAGCCCAACATTTGCTCTCTCCTCCTTGCTCCGTTCAGTCTCATCTTTTTACCGACATGTTTAAGAATTTCCCAAGTGGGGCACCTGGCGGGCTCAGTCAATAAAGTCATACCTTTATGATACCATAAAGCTCAGGTCATGATCCCCGGGGTCCTGGGACTGAGTCCGCATCAGGCTCCCCCTGGGGAATCTGCTTCTCCATCTGCCTGTGTCTTTGCCTCTCTCTTTCTGTGTCTCTCATGAATAAATAAATAAAATAAATATAAAAATAAATTATAAATCTCCCAAGTGGGCAAGCATAAAGGACTCTCTGAACCCCTGTGTTCGCTTAGACCCTGAATTAGGCCGTTAGGGGACACGCCTTGAGGAGGACCAGGCCAGCCAGCTTGAGGGCTGTCAGGTGTGGGCTGCGCTGAGGGGGCTCTGTCGCCTGGAGGTCCTACGCCTGGTCATCACAATTGACCTCGTGCTCCCAGCAGGGTCTGTTTCCCTGCATTTCTGACCAAGCCTCACCAAGGCTCAGCTTTTCTCCCATGCCCACCCAGCAAAAGCTTTAAAATCCCACTCCCCCCTACCCCTGCCCCATGCCCACTTCCCTCCCCACAGGTGGCTTGGCTGCAGTGCTCTCCGGGGACTCAGCATCCTGGTGCTGTGATCACCCTTCCTGTCAACACTGCCCCCAGGCCTCCAGGACACCCTCTCTTACCCACTGCCCTGTCCTCAGCTTGCCCCAGAGGGGGCAACCCTTCTGGGGTTCTGTCTTGACTGTTTCCTCCTGAGGGATGATGGATCAGCCCAAAATGTTCCAAGTGCTGGGTCTCAGGGTCAGTGGTTGGAGCCAGCCTCCCCAGGAAAGCTGGTGGCTGCCGACCATGCTGGAAGCTGGCTCGTGGGTATTGGGGATCAGCTGGGGGGGTTCACTGAGGGGGATGACCTAGGGGGGCAGCTGGAAGGTGGGAGGGGGGGTGGATTAACCTGGTGGGTCAGTGTGGAGTCAACCAGGAAGGCACTGGTCTTGGGGGCCTCCTTCCCGCGGCTGAGCACCTTGTTTCTTCTGACATATAGTATCTCTCCAAGGACAATTCAGGCTTCCTTACACCTTCCGGGGAAAAAAAAATTCCCCAGGACCGCTGAGGGTCAGCCTGCACACCAGGACTCATGCCCCATGCTGGGGCTCATGGGTCCCCTGATGGGGAAACCTCCACATGGGGCAGCCGTGAGAGCTACGCTGTGGTGCACACAGGTCCTGTGCTGCAACAAGAGGCTTCCTCTGTCCTCCTGCTCTCCTTCCAGCCGGCCCATCAGTGGTGCCTGATGTGGTCCATGGCAGCCATGTCTCCACTCCACCTGGGAGCTCTCCTTTCTCCCAGTGCCAGGCTGCCCCTTGCATCCCAGGCACACCCCCACAGCAGCACCTCCTGGTCCTCCCCTAGCCAGGGACGCCCACCAGGAGACCATCAGCAAATCAGGAGTGTCGGGGTGCAGATCCTCTCCGGGTCACTGGAGACATCCTAGTTCTGGCCCCCACCTGCAATGTGCTCCCCACCCCAAATACACATGGCCCTGTCCTAATGCCTAGAACTTGTGAGTGTGATCGTATGTGGGCTAACTAAAGGATCTTGAGGTGAGGAGGTCATTCTGGGGTGGAGACTGGACTCAAACATGCATGGGAGGCCCCACCGTCAGCGGGAAGGCTTGAGGCAGCTGGGAGGACTGGACACAGGTGTGCATGGGATCTCCTCCGCAGAGAGCCCTGTCCTAATTGGCAGCTCACCCCATCTCTTCCACCTTGCTCCTGCCCTGAGTCTTAAATGGATTTAATAAACCACCTGGTTTGGGCTTGATGGGCCTATGAGCCCCTCCCAGCCAAGGCCTATCGTGACCTTGGAGGGCACATCAGCCTCCAGCATGCCCTCCATCGGGCAGTTGGAGGCCCCCTTATGCAGGCAAGCCCGACAGGCTGCTCCCCATGGCACCACTCTGCTCCCCGCCCCTCATGGTGAGGGATGCTATGCGGGACTCTCAATTCCCCCCCACCCACCCCCCCACACACACGGCAAGACAAGCCCAATCCACCCTGATGCCCAAGGACAGCTGTGCATTCACAGAGGTGCAGCCGGGCAAGTGACCGTACCAGTGTGCAGGACTCGAGGTGTGCGTCCATGTGATCGACACTTGGCTGACACTGTGACCTGCTGTCTTCACAGGCCCGTGCATGCCTGGCTGGAGCAGCTCTAGCTGTCAGGTCCCTGCCCGGAAACCGCCCAGGGGCTGCAAACGGCCAACTCCAGGTGTGCTTGGGAAGGAGTCACTAAGGTAAGGAAATCGGGGACCCAGAATGCAAGCCACTGCTCCGCAGGCTCCTAGGGCGACCGAGGGGCTCCCGCGGCACCCCACCTCCCCACTACTGCCCTGGCTAAGAATCTGGGGTACCTGCCGTGTTCTGTGCCCTGGCAGCCCACCCGGGCCTTGGCTCTGGCCTGCAGCGGTGTGGCGTGCGATGACCCCGGAGCTGCGGGCTCTCCCCTCACCCTGCCCTCCACTCGGGGTGCCTCCCATCACCGGCCACACTGTTTCCATCCTCCCTGCATACCGGGGTACGTGCGGGTCCAGTTGGGCGTGCTTAAGAACCAAATAGCCAAATATGTCAAACAAAATATGTAAAAATGTAACACAACCTTATTTCCTCTTTGTAGAAACTGAACATTCTAATTACCCCTGGGCCTGGACTTGCTGTTGACGGCTGATGGAGGGCAGGCGGAGGTGCTCTTAGGGGACTGAGCCCCGAGCCTGTGGGGTCTGACGCTGTCTCCATGTAGATGCGGTCACAACTGACTTAAACCAGTGGGACGTGCAATGTCCTCTGAGGCCTGGAGAAATGTTTAGTGACCTTGCCAAACACATTGGATTTAGGATGGGTTTTTTTGTTGTTTTTTACTCAAAACATGATTTTGGTGGGACGCCTGGGTGGTTCAGCGGCTAAGCATCTGCCTTAGGCTCAGGGCAATCCCAGGGTCCTGGGATCAAGTCCCACATCGGGCTCCCTGTGGGGAGCTGCTTCTCCCTCTGCCTCTCTCTGTGTGTCTCTCGTAAATAAGTACAATCTTTAAAAAAAAAAAAACAGAAAACATGAATTTGGCTATTTTGGTTTTGGTTTTTGCATTCAGGGTATGAATGCAACCACACTCCACAGGGCTTGTTTTGCTCTTGGTGGAAATTAGTATTGGCCATCATTGAAGAGCTGGGTGAGCTGGGCACAGGCCTGGCAATGGCCATGGGGGACAGGGCAGGGAGTAAGTGTTGTCTGCTCTTCTTGTCCACTGTTCTCTCCTCAGGGTGACACAGGTGTGTGTCCCTCCTGTGCACGCAGACCGATCTATAGAGTCCTCTGATCATGGCTGGTCCTCTGTGATTTCCACAACCAACAATGGGTAAGGACACATGTTCTTTGGAGCCACCACCAATGGTAACATTCCTTTCTTCTGTGGCCGTTCTCTGTGGCAGAGCCAGCTGGGCCACCTGGACAGCTTTCCCATCAGGGTCACTCCATTTACCAATACAAGTTTAAGAAAGGTCACCAATGTGCTGCTTGCTTCGTTTCCGCTCCCTGAGAGGAGGTGGGTTTGCCCTGCACTAAATCTCTGTGTGCTGCTTGGAGTTCAGCAAATGTCCCCTTGTGGAGAGCCCCAGGCCTCACCCCCAGCCACCTGCTGCGCTGACCTTGGGTGTGGCATTGTGTGGCTGGCTCTTAACACTGCCACTCAGCAACATAATCTCTTCCTCATCCCAGAGCCTGTGACTATTAATCCGTGTGGGGGAAGAGAGGAAATCCAGCATCCTGAGAGGAGGAGCTTCTCCTGGATTATCCTGGGCCCAAATCACTCATCTGTTGTAGAAGGAAGGCAGAGGGGGTGTGGACGCACAATGAGAAGGAGGTGAACATGCAGGTAGAGACCGGGGTGATGTGGCCACAAGCCAGGAGACACCTGAGGCCCTGGAGCTGGAAAAGGCAAGAAGAGATTTGCCCCAAAGCCTTCGGAGGAGGGAGCATGGTCCTGTGACACCTGACCTTGGACTTGTGGCCTCCTGCTCAGGAACTGGGTGGGGGATGGGAAGATCGTTAACCCCTGTCATAAGCCCCCGCCAGTTTGTGTGTCCCACTGGCTGATGGCAGGTGAGTGGAAGGGACGGGACCTCATTTCTGGAGCAAGAGCTTCAGGTGCAGCGAGCTACGGCCAGTCGTTCGTTCCCTCCTGCCCTGCATGGGACACCTGCACGTCCAGGGAGTTGCTGCTCCCTGAGCCCAGTGAGAGAAGACGCGCGTCGGAGGGCAGCCTGGAGCCAGCAGCCACGGAGCCCGAGGTTTGGAGCTGTTTCTAGGCAGCATTATCACAGAAGAAACGATGGATGGCAAAAGGGGTCCATACATCCCATGGCAGGAAACCTGCTCATCTTCTCGTGTAACAAGCCCTACGTCCGTTTTAATATGGAGCGTGAGTAGCATAAGTAGGTGCTATTCGCTGCCCAGGCCAAAGTATTACCAAAATAGTAATAATCATATAAGCTCAGAAAAGACGTTGGCCTATTTACAACCAGGGGTGAAAGATGAGAGACAATGGTAGATAATTCCAAGTTTTATCAGCTGGGCTTCTCCAGAGAAACAGAGGCAATAGAATATACAGAGGGAGAGGCATTTTAAGGAATTGGCTCCCCTGACTGTGGCGCTGGTGAATCTGACATCCTCTGGCAGGCTGGGGACCCCGGAAAGAGTTGACAGTGCGGGTCTGTCTAAAGGAAGTCTGAGGTCACTAGGGTGGACCCGATCCCATAGGATCCGTGTCCTTGCAGCAAGAGGTATAGGATGGGGACATGCAGAGGGACGGCCAGGTGAGGACACAGGGAGCAGATGGCCATCTACACGCCCAGGGAGGGAGGCCTCAGGAGGAACCAGCCCTGTCCACGCCTGGAGTGCAGACTTCCAGCCTCCAGGACCCAGAGACAATAAATGCCTGTGGTCCAAGCTGCCCTGGGTGCAGGATTTGTTACATCAACTCTAACAAATCAGTACACCAGGAGTCTGGCTAACTGCTTTTGCTCATGTTAATGGCTTTGTAAGATTGCTTTGCTACTGCCTTCTGAAAATAGTCATGCTGTCAACCCAAAAGGAACAACCCTTTTTAAAAAATGTTAAAGAGAAAGGAAAAGAGTTTTATTGCAGCCCAAGTCAGGGTGGCCACCCGGTACTCAGTCGTCCGCTCCAAGAAAGGGACACTGGCTGCACGGTTAGGTCTGTTTTCTTACGTAGAGTTCAAGGCACCATGATGAAGGACATCCAGAAAGTCACAGACTTTGTCCTGTGCTTTTACTCTAAGACTGTGTGCCTTTAACATGAGAACCAGGGAGGATTTTGTTTTCCTAATTTTTATGTTTGGAATGCTCCTTTTTTGGTTTTTGGTTTTTGTTTTTATACGAAGCAGACCTACAGAAATAGAGCCCATGCTTTGAGGTTTCACCAAATCATATTTACCTCCATAAATGTTAAAGTATAGCTTCCCCAGGAGCCCAGGAGCAGGGCCCACACATGTTAGAAGCTGAATTTTTTCCTTTATCAATGTGAATAAGCTCTGTGTAATGTACTGTTGAGAAGATTTGTTACTGATAAACAGTGGAAGGTAGGATCCGACATCTGCTGAGGAGTGTGATTAATCATTTCCTTGAATTATTAAACAAAATCCTTTCAATGTACTGGGAGGACCTAGGAGCTCGGGCAAGTATTTATGCATGAAATGATACAATATTTTGGATGTTATTTTTCAAAATAATCTGAGCAAGAGAAGGGTAGAGATATAAATGAGTCGAAATTGGTCTTTGGCTGCTGATTGCTGAAATCCAGTCCATTTTACTATTTTATTTACCTTTGTGTTTGAAACTTCCCAGGTTTTAAAGGAAAAAAAAAACAGTTATGTAACACATCAGAGTTGATCCTTGAAAAACACAGGTTTGAACTGTGCAGGTACATTTATACACTGATTATTTTTATAAACACAGTACAGTACAACAGCAAGTGTATTTTCTCTTACATTTTTCTTAATAACAGTTTCTTTTCTCTAGCTTACTTTATTGTAAGAATCCTGTATATAATACATATAATTACGAAATACCTGTTAATCAATTGTTGATGTTTTCGGTAAGGCTTCCTGTTAACGGTAGGCTCTTAGTGAGTAAGTCTTGGGGGAATCAAGTCATACACGGATTGTGAACGGCTCAGGGGATCAACACCTAACCTTGCATTGTCCTGGGGTCAACTGTGTTTTTGTTTGTTTTGAGTGTGAACCACAAAGACTTGAGGCCACCTAATTTAGCAAGACCCTCATCATTGTAGGGTCATCACCAGAGCCACAGCCATAGACGTGTGTGGCATACATCCCACGAGTCCTCTCATTTCTTTCCACAGGGAGCAGACGAATTCTGCTGTGAACACATTCTGTATCTGTGTTCAGCCGTAATGTGGTCTCACGCCAGCATCCCATGCATCCCCCATGACTGTTGTGTTCGTTCATTCTGGCAGGCAAGTATTCCCACCCCGGGGAAAACTCAGACATGACATGCCTTTCTTTCAGTGTTGGGGCTCCCCAACACACCCCTGCTTCATTGGGCCATTTCCTAAAGCAAACATACCTTCCAGCTCTATCACGCCCAGAGTGGTCAAGCCATCTGGGAATGTTCACGCGCTGGTATGAGTCCTGCTAACTCGTGTGAGCCCACCTAGGGAGGAATGGGCTCTGTTTCTACTACAGAACCTCACTGATTTGAGAAATGGATGATGGCACAAGTCATAAGGGGAAATCTGACAGGGTCTCTGGGGGGAAGACTGCAGCCCCCACCCCCAAGGGACTTGGCAGGAGTCTTAAGGCCACAGATCTGGAGATAAGGAGATCATCCTAGATTCCCCCATCTAATCACAGGAGGCTTAACAGCAGAAAGCTTGATTCAGCTGGAGTGACAGACCCAGCACAGAGATCAGGCACACCTGAAGCAGGAGGGGTCAGCTCGCCACCAGTGGGGGGACCACCAGGGTCTGCTGGGCTCACACCCGGTCAGCTGCAAAGGGACCTCCTCCCAGCCAGCAACTCAGTGAGCCCGCGCTCAGTCATCCAGAGCCCTCAGACAGGAGAGCAACCTTCAAGTCACCTTGACATGAGCCCAGTTGAGCCTGGACTTCCCACCTGCATAGCGGCAGAATACATGGGCTTTGCTTTAAGCTGCGATCTGGGAGGACAGATGCTATGGGAGCAGTATGCAGTCTGGGTGGCAAGGAGCTGGAGGCTTGGGGTTCCTACAGGGGGTCCCCGAGCTCACTGTGGAAAGAAGCAAAGCCCCCTGGGATGCCCACCCTTCCCACCGCCAAGCTTCTCCCGCGCAGAGACACACTCGCTGAGCTGACAGAGCAGGGTCCTGGGGTGGGCCGCTCTCCCCCCCCCCCCCCCCCCCCCCGCCCTGGGCCGCCCCGCCCCCGCCCCCGCCCGGGGTTCTATTTATATGGCCTGTATGCAAAGGAGGACTTGGGGGAACCCAGCATGTGATTGGGTTACAGAGCATATGTAAATAGCCAGAGGCAGCTCTGCTCTCTGATTGGATAAGATTGCTGGGGAAGTCAGCCAATCAGAGCAGAGATGGCCCTAGACACCCTCCAAGAAGCGCTGCTCCGGGCGCTCTGGAGAGCCGGGCGCTTGACTGGGGGAAATGGAGGCTGTAGCTGGGATTCCTGATGGTTTTTATTGTTTTGTTTTTTAAAAAAAATTTTTTTTAATTTAAGTTCAATTTGCCAATATATAGTATAACGCCCAGTGCTCATCCCATCACGCGCCCGCCTAAGTGCCCGTAACCTGGTGCTGATGAATTCACGGGGCCTCATGGTGATGAAGCCCCAGTAGGACTCAGTGGTGAAATCCATCACCTTCCGACTGACAAAGAAATCCAGTATCATCTTTATTCCGGAATATCAAAGAATGGAGAGGAAGAGGGTTTCGGCGTGTTTTCGTGGTTTTTTGGTTTTTTTAGGGAAACGATATGAGAATATTCAACGTATATGAGAATATTAAATACCTGGGCATCCCAGAGCAGTGTTTGCAGAGTGTGGTCTTGGGCCAACATCAGGTCACCTGGGAATTCATTAGGAATGCAAACTCGGGTCACCCCAGACCCATTGAGTCACAAAGGGAATGAGGCCCAGCTCTCTGCTCAGATGCATGTTAATGTTTGAGAGCCAAACAAACTAGATTGAACGGGCTCACTCAGAAATTCAGCCATGTACTAAATTATCTGTCCTGTCTGCAAATGAGTCAGTAAAAAAATCGAATGGCAAAAATTTCTCTCATTATATTAAATAAAATAAACAAGGATAATCTTGGAAAAAGTGGGATTCTTTTCATGAAAATATAAAGCTCACTGAGAGGTTGATAGAAAGAGACCTGCTTCCTTGGCTATTAAAATAAATTTGAAAAAAATCTATTTTCTCCTAAACTGATCTATAAATTCAACATAATCCCATTAGGATTTTATCTGTCATTTGGAAAGGGGATAAAAGTTGTGAAGATCCTATACAAGGAAATAGAGAGACAACAGATAAATTCTTTAAAAGAATAAGACTTTTCTATATACAAGACCATATTGGGATGCCTGGATGGCTCAGCAGTTGAGTGTCTGCCTTTGGCTCAGGTCGTGACCCTGGGGTCCTGGGATTGAGTCCCACATTGGGCTCCTTGCATGGAGCCTGCTTCTCCCTCTGCTTATGTCTCTGCCTCTCTCTCTCTGTGTCTTTCATGAATACATTTTTAAAAATCTTTTTAAAAAAGACCATACTATCTGCAAACAGGGGAAGTTTGATTTTCTTCCTTTCCAAAATGGAGGATGTTCTTTATACTTAAGATATCAGGGATGTTACCGAACTGTTTTTAATCTAGGTTAACAATGGTTTTCTGACATTTTTTTCTTGTAAATATCTATCCTAAAAGAAAGTTCTCCTTTGGACTGAGATTGAGCGTATGTCTTGCAGTAAGACCGTAGTACAGCTCTAATATGTGCTCATAGCTAAATTGCTGGTAATCATTTCAAACACAGTGGGGATTTTTAAAGGGCTGAAGTATTGAAGAAAAAAATGCCAGGCCTCCTGGCAAATTACTGTTAAACTAGTAAGAAACATAAAATTCTACTGATAAATTCCACAAAATAAAGAATGCAGGAAAACCTCATTTTTTCCTTCTGAAAAAAAAGTAGAATGCTGTTATTACAATGGATAAAGATGACCCACCAACAGCCCCCCCCACCCCAAAAGTACAGACTAGCGTCACTTATAAATAAGGACAGAGAGATTCTACCTTAAATATTAGCTGATTGATTCCAGGATCGTGAAAGAATGACAACGGCAAATTTGAATTTCTTGAAAGAATGATAGAATGGTTCAGTATTATTGGGAATATAAGTCACCTCACTTAGATCCAAAGAGAAAAGGCTTATGAGTATCATTAATATTTTATAATTTTTTTTGAAATTAATCATCTGTAAGTTAGGATCAGTGGAAGCCCAGAATCATTTTGCCGGGAAGTTCCTTTAGTACGGCTACTGTTAGAGCTGGAAACAAATCAGAGAAACCCCTCATTTCCATCTCTATTCACCTGCATTCTGGAAATGTCCTCTGTCATTCAGTACTGAGTGAAGAACCAACTTCTAACAGGTATCCAACATGCAGAAACAACAAGGAATGACAGATTACAGTTACACAAATACAAGTCAACTGCGCCAATGCAGTAGTCAACTACGAGCAAGGAACAGAAAATGTAATAAGGAAACCCATTCGGGGATCCCTGGGTGGCTCAGCGATTTAGCGCCTGCCTTCGGCCCAGGGCATTATCCTGGAATCCTGGGATCAAGTCCCACGACAGACTCCCTGAAGGGAGACTGCTTCTCCTTCTGCCTATCTCTGCCCCTCTCTCTGTGTCTCTCATGAATAATAAATAAAATATTTTTTAAAAAAGGAAACCAACTCAATATAGCCAAATAAATACATAAATACATCAAAATTAAAATATTTTTAAAAATTTTAAACCTACAAATAACCTTGATGAAAATGTGTGCAGAATGGAATGAAGAAATGTCTGTAAGTCTATAGATGGTTAAACATGATTTAAAGAAACAGAAGGTGGGTCAGTTGGTGGAGTGTGTGACTCTTGATCTCAGGGTTGGGGGCTCAAGCCCCATGCTGAGTGTAGAGATGACTTAAAAATAAAATTAAAAAAAAAAAAAGGAGCAGTCGAAGGTCCTGTGTCATCAGACACCAGAATGAAAGCTGGAGGGATCTCTGGAAAGAGCCGCTGGTTCTGACACATGTTCGGCCGTCCTGAAACCTCACTTGGAGCTGGTATACCTGGTGACAGGCTTGGATCCTGGATCCAGTGTGCCTGACCAGCTCGTCTGCCCCTCAAGAGATGAGACAGTGGAATGGCCTGGGGGAGCATGCTCTAAAGGAGGTGCCATCCATAGAAGCATTCATCTCTCCTAAAATACTTAAAAATTCAATGGCCTGTACCCTACACAATCCAACCCAGTTTTCCTGACTTCACTGATGTGCCCTGGCCCCTCCTCCAGCTCACTACCACCCCTACTAAGAAAGCTGCATTCATTTCTTCTAGCATGCTCTCAAATGCACCAGCCCCATGTTCAAGGAGGCTTTTGTTTCATTTATTTTCACTTTTGTCTGAAAAGGTATGTATTAGTTAGGGTGCTGCCTAGAAATAGAATTAATAAGATATATAGATATGCACATATAGGTATGTTCCTTTTATGAACCCATTTAATAAAAAATAGATACATGTATTACACATATATAATTATTGGCTCTGAGTCTGAAGGTCAGAGATCGAGGAGCACCAAAGACAACAAGGATGTCCTGGCTCCTCAGCCAGACAAAGGGGGCCAGCTCCTGCTTCCTCCTTCTCTCCAGGCCCTCAGCGGCCTGGGTGGTGCCCTTCCGCCCCCGCATTGGGGTGAGCCATGTGCTGTTCCGAGGCCACCCATTCACCAGTGAATCTCATGCAGAAACACAGACACACCCAGAATCGTGTGCAATCCAGGCACCCTACAGAACACTCAAGCCTCCCCATAAAATGAAGCGACACCAGGTGCTTTCTGTGTTCCCGAATTTTTCTAGGTGACCCAGTGATGAGCAGAATTAGGATCCATGTGCTCTGGTCAGGCCCATCCCACCTCTCCTGGGCCCTGTGCCAATGTTGGACTCCGTGGTCTTCCTTAAGGTGAATGTCAGCAAAGAGAAGAAAGCATCCTCAGGTCCAGGGGGTCGTCACCTGGACGGGGCCGGGACGGCAACCCTAAGGTGAACCTGGCTGTAAGCTGACCATCTAACCATGGCTGGCATGTCCCTCCCTTAGCAGGACAAAGCCACCCTGCATGCTGGGTGGGGCTGGTAATGTGCAGCTGGGTCCCCAGGATAAACACAGGTATCCACGTCTCGTTGCAGAGCCCACGTTTCAGCTCAACACTAAAAAGCTGGGAAGTTGTCTTTCCCATCTTTGCATGAAACTGAAAATTAACAACTCTGTGAACTCCCCAGAGAACCGTGGTCACAGAGTGCCTCCAACATCAGGAGACACAGGTACAGGCAGAATGTCACAGGTGAGATCTGCTTACATGGGGCAGGGGAGCTGGAGCCACCCACAAGTACGAGCACTCCAGGTCATTCTCGATGACGCCCAGAGGCTGACTGTTGGACGAGCCCAGAGCAGCAGTCTGCAGGGTCTTCAGCACGGACTCCTGCCACCGCGCTATGTCCAGGTCTGACGACTGTGCTGTGCCCAACTCCAGGCAATTAACTCTGCTCTGCCCCCATCCACGTGGAGTCACACCCCACAGGCCACCTCACAGCAGACTCCAGCCAAAAGTCCAGGGGTCGCCCCCGCTGACCCCCCAGCTACAGACCAGAGGCTCCCACGGCCCCTCCTTGGGTTCCTGAACTTGCTCGAGTGGCTCAGATCTCAGAGAAACGTCCCATGTTACCAGCTTATTATCCAAGGCTGTGACCCGGGGCCAGCCCTGGGGCAGGTCACTCTCCTCACGTCTCTATATGCTCACCAGCTCCAAGCTCCCCAAGTCCGACCTCCCAGGTTTTCATGGGGCTTCATGATGCGGGTGTGATTGGTTACATCACTGGGCATTGGTGACTGACCCCTCTTCCCTCCCAGAGGTCAGGGGGTGGGACTGAAGCATCCAACCCTCTGCTCCCAGGGTTGGGTCCCCTGGCCACCCGCCCCCATCCTGAGGGGCTGCCCAAGGTCACCTCAGTACTTAACAAAGACACTTGTATGGTTCTTGGAAATTCCGGTATTTTAGGAGGTTTTTCTAGTACTGGGTGCTAGGACCAAATGTGTATTTCTTATTGTGAATCACAACATCACACACATTAGCTGGGTTTTACCGCCAGGGGTCCCCTCATGTTTTCTGGATAAAATACGAGAAAGATCCCCCACTCCACCCCAGATCCAGCAGAGCATCAGCCCCCCAGGGCAGGGCATTCATCCAACCCAAGCCCCCTGGCCACCCTGCCCTACCTGCAGAAGGCAAATCAGCTATGATGCACTGTGAAGGTCACAGCCCAGCAACACAGGTCCACAAAGACAGTGAGAATGAATCAGAGTGTTCTAGCATGCTGCCCCTGCCCACAGCCTACCAGCACTCAGCAGGGCTGCAGCTCATGGCAGCAGGTCACAGCAGGAAAGCCAGAGAGCCACTCCATCTCACACTGAGGTTTTAGGGACAAAAAGAACTCCAGGGGTATTAGAAGCTACTGGGGCCTGTCGCCACAGTAGACACAAAGCACAGCCCAACCCCACAACTAGAACACCACAGATCCTCACCCTCAGAGCTGATTCAGTATGGCTCTTATCACCAGTTACATGTGTCATGTCTGCCTTTCAACCAGAAATCACCAGACACACCCAAAGGCAAGCAAAACACAGTCTGAAGAGAAAAACAGGCATCAGAACTAGACGCAGGTTGACTCACGTATTGGAATGATCAGACTGGAATTTAAAATAACTGTGATTGGGGCCCCTGGGGGGCTCAGTGGTTGAGCATCTGCCTTCCACTCAGGGCGTGACCCCAAGGTCCCAGAATCAAGTCCCACATCGGGCTCCCCTCATGGGCCTGCTTCTCCCTCTGCCTGTGTCTCTGTCTCTCTCTCTCTCTGTATCTCTCATGAATAAATAAAATATTTTTTAAAAAATCTACTTCTCTGTTCTTGAATGGTCTTACAACTGTGCAGAGAAGGAACAGCAACGATGTGCGGACAAGAGCCTCTGGAGGAGGGGCCTAGAGCTCTCAGGGAAGTGGGGGATGGGGGTGCTTCAGCACTTCCACCTGTGAGTTGTCTGAACTGCCAGTAAGCAAAGTAGTGTTATTTACAGTGGACCTAGGACACCTGAAACTCATGCAGTACTATGTATCCATACTCAAACAAAAGTAAGCAAAAAACAAACATTCAGGGGCACCTGGGTGGCTCAGTGGGTGAAGCACTTGCCTTTGGCTCAGGTGGAGATCCCAGGGTTATGAGATCGAGCCCCACATGGGGCTCCATGCTTATTGCATCATCTGCTTGAGATTCTCTCTCTTCCCCTCTGCCCCTCCCCCATGCTGATGCACCCTCTAAATAAATAAATAAACAAAATATTTTTAAGTAAAAAATAACATAAATACACAAAAAAGTAAAGGGGACTTAGATTGGTTATAAATGTATATTTCAAACTCTAAGGAAGTAACTTAAAGTGTACATAGAATCATAATGGAGTAAATTTGGGGTAAATCCCCAGCAGTGCAATTGCTGGGTCGGAGGGCAGGTCTATTTTTAACTCTTTGAGGAACCTCCACACAGTTTTCCAGAGTGGTTGCACCAGTTCACATTCCCACCAACAGTGCAGGATGGTTCCCCTTTCTCCAATGAAACGCCAGGACACCTGCACCCCAATGTTTCTAACAGCAATGTCCACAATAGCCAAACTGTGGAAGGATCCTCGGTGTCCATCGAAAGATGAATGGATAAAGAAGATGTGGTCTATGTATACAATGGAATATTACTCAGCCATTAGAAACGACAAATACCCACCATTTGCTTCAACGTGGATGGAACTGGAGGGTATTATGCTGAGTGAAGTAAGTCAATCGGAGAAGGACAAACATTATATGGTCTCATTCATTTGGGGAATATAAAAAATAATGAAAGGGAATAAAGGGGAAGGGAGAAAAAATGAGTGGGAATATCAGAGAGGGAGACAGAACATGAAAGACTCCTAACTCTGGGAAACGAGCTAGGGGTGGTGGAAGGGGAGGTGGTGGTGACTGGGTGACGGGCACTGAGCGGGGCACTTGATGGGATGAGCACTGGGTGTTGTTCTATATTTTGGAAAATTGAACACCAATAAAGAATAAATTTATATAAAAAAGAATCATAATGGATATGCTAAACGGAGGACCACAGATGGGTTCCTCACACCACAGCATGGCAGAGATCTCCAACCATCCTAATGCCTACAACCACTTCCAAGTGACAGTAGTTACTACTCCTTCCCTAGCAGTACTTGGCATAAAGATGCGCATTTATATATGTATCCATACAACCACACATATATTACGCATGTGAGTATATCAGAAATTAACTTTGTGAACGCATTTATTTATTTATTTATTTATTTATTTATTTATTTATTTATTTTTATTCATGAGAGACACAGAGAGGCAGAGGGAGAAGCAGGCTCTATGCAGGGAGCCCAATGTGGGACTCAATCCTGGGACCCCAGGATCACACCCTGAGGCCAAGGGAGACTCTCAACCACTGAGCTATCCAGGTGCCCCAATTTAGTATATATTTTGACAATTTAATTCAGTATCACTGATTTGCTTTGCAGTTTTGAAAAATTTTATGCATTTCCAAACATTCTGAGATATTTCATTGTATGCATTTTTAAATGTCACCGAACGGCCAGAGGGGTTCATGAGGCCCCCAAAAATCCAAGAAGAATTAAATTCTTGTCACCTATTCACCAACACAGAAAAATGATACCTCCTAAAAAGGAAAAAGTTACAAAACATCATGGAAAATGTTTTGAACCCTGAGCCTGAATTCTTTCCTACTGTGGGGCCGAGGGGAATCAGCACTATGGAGACAATTCCAAGCAGACCCTCTTATGAAATGGGTCTTCACAGGGAACAGACCCTGTTATGGGAAACCTGTCATGGCAAGACAACCAGGCAGGGTCTGTGTGCAGGTTTGGAGGTACTTTGGTGGCACAGCGGGTGACGGTGGGTGGTGCTGGGACACTGGGACACACCCCAGGCCCCTGGCACCAAACATGGTCTCCTTGTGGGGTACTAGGCAAGGGAACTGAGTGCCCATTGTGCTCCAGACCTGGAGCATGGGAAGGCAGGGCTGGCCGACGGTCAGCAGGTGTCTCCCATGAGGGGCCGGGCCACAGGGTATCAGCTGGGGTACAGGAAGGTTCCAGGGATAGCTGGAAGCCCACACGTCCATCACACCTGTGAGGTCCAGAAAAGCCTGTGTACCTGCTAATCCAGGGCTATCTGCCACTGGGAGGCCCCACTCTGAGCCACAACAGGGAGTTCCTACCCAGGGAAGCCCCACGTGTTGCGGGCTCATGGGAACACCCCACAGAGAGGATATGCAAGGTCAACCCCCGTGACCTCCAGGGCCCAAAGGATCCACCACAAAGTGCTACACATGGCCCTGAGTTTCCTGAGTTGTACGTGCAACTCCCAACACCGTGAGCGGTGGAGAACAAGGAAAGAACTTTCCAGACTGGGGAGGCTTTCCTCCACCACAGGCTAGAGGCTGTGTAGTTGAGGCGGAGCCACTGAATGCGACTGTCTAGGAAGAATTGTGGAGAAGTCTTTGCTGCAGAAAAGGTGTTTATATTAGAGCACGGGGACTGGACCTGCAGGCAGAGAGAGCTGACCAGTGTTTGGGAGGGTGGCTCTTGACATCCTTCTAAGGTTGTGCAGGGAGCGTGGAGACAATCTAATTTCTAGGGGATTTCTGGAGGCTGAAAGTGAGGTTTCAGGGACCCCAGAGGTCCAGTTCAGCCCGTAATAAAACATCAACCTTAAGGCAGCCTCAAGTTCCTTGAGGGATGGCACGCTGCTCGCTGCGCATCATAAGGGAGTATCACCGTAGCTACATGACACTTGCCTTTGTTCTCATCACAGTGATTGGCACCAAATGTATGCACAGAGCAAACACAACCCCATCCATAAAATGCACGCGTCCCAGACAAGCCAAAACTTCCAGGAGGGACTGTTTACATCTGAAAGTGTCTTTATTTTTTTTTAATTTTTATTTATTTATGATAGTCACAGAGAGAGAGAGAGGCAGAGACACAGGCAGAGGCAGAAGCAGGCTCCATGCAGGGAGCCCGATGTGGGACTCGATCCCGGGTCTCCAGGATCGCGCCCTGGGCCAAAGGCAGGCGCCAAACTGCTGCGCCACCCAGGGATCCCTGAAAGTGTCTTTAGAGAGAGGATATCTCTCCTCTTGGGAAGGTTCTTTTTGTTTTGTTTTTAGGGTTTTTTAAAGACTTTATCCATTTATTTGAGAAAGAACGTGCAGAGGGATACAGAGAAGCAGGCTCCCGCTGACTAGGGACTCCATGTGGGGCTCCATCCCAGGACCCCAGGATCATGACCTGAGCCCAAGGCAGATACCTCACTGACAGAGCCCCCCAGGCGCCCTCAGGAAGTTTCCTTAGGGGGTGATTGTTCCCTGGACCTTGGCACCCCTGAGGGAGTCGGAAGCACAGGGAACTCAGTTGCTGAGATCATGAAAACTGTCAACTGCACCAACTAAAAAGCAGTTTTACAGGTGATGAAGAAACTCAGCTTTTCATGTGTGTGGGCCCTGCTCCTGGCTCCCGGGAAGCTATACTTTGACCTTTACCAAGGTTGAACCAACTCAGAGTACGTCTGCTTCATTAATATATATGTAACCAAAACAGAGCATACCAAATGGAAAGAAAAACAGAAATCTTCGAGGGCTCCCATGTTAAAGGCCCACAGCCTTGCACACGCTAAACACATGAGATAAAGTCTGACTTTCTGGATGTCCTTCATCACGGTACCTTGTAATCTATGTAAGAAAACAGACCTACAACAACAACAACAACAAAAAGAAAAAGAAAGAAAGAAAGAAAGAAAGAAAAAAGAAAGAAAGAAAGAAAGAAAGAAAAGAAAACAGACCTAACCCTGCGGCCAGTGTCCCCTCCTTGGAGCATGCACTTCTTTTGGAAGCAGCTGCCTGACTCCTCCAGCAGAACTCTTTTCCTTTTTTATAATAATAATAAAAAAAAAGATGGGGGCACCTGGGTGTGTGGCCCAGTTAGTAAAGAAGCATCCCACTCTTGCCTTCAGCTCAAGGTTGTGGGATCAAGCCCCATGTCAGCTCTGAGGTCAGCACAGAGTCTGCTTGAGTGTCTCCTTCTGCACCAACACCCCCTACCCGAGCACTCTGTCTCTCTAACATAACTAAATAAAATCTTTAAAAACAACTTTAAAAGGGCTTGCTCAGTTTGCATCAACACATGCGAGGAATACAGATTCTGGTTTCCAATCTGGTGGGGGGCAGGGGTGGGCGCACACGAGGTGGCCCCCAAGTCCATGTTTTGTGTTCAAAGGGAACCAGGTGACATTCCGCCACGTGCCCAGGTAGTGGACTCGAGTCCCCTGAGAATCTAGAAACAAAAACTTAGAACAAAAAGCTCTTGTGTTCAGAAAAGTGGGCCCTCAGACAAGGCACCCAAATGCTCTGGAGGAACCAAGGGGTCCTGCAGAGGCACGCAGCCCAAGCCCCAGGGCCGGCTTCCTGGGTGCTCCTGTGGAAGGCACAGCCAATGCCACGAACCCCTCATCCATCTGCCATCATCCCCCCAGAGACCTGCAGGGCAGGAAAACTCCTTACTCTCCTTAGGTCTTGGCAGGGGCTCTGTACAAAAAACAGATTAACAAGACAGAAGCATTTAAGTTTTCTGTTTTAAGATTTTACGGATTTATTTTAGGGAGAAAGTAAGTGTGAGTGGGGAGAAGGGCAGAGGGAGAGGGGGAATCTCCAGCGGACTCCACACTGAGCACCGAGTCCCACATGTGGCTTGTTCCGGAACCCCAAGACTGTAGCCTGAGCCGAAATCAAGAGTCTGCTGCTTAGGGATGCCTGGGTGGCTCAGTGGTTGAGCATCTGTCTTCAGTTCAGGTCATGATCGCAGGGGTCCTGAGGTCGAGTCCCACATCGGGCTCTCTGCTCGATGGGGAGCCTGCTTCTCCCTTTGCCTGAGTCTCTGCCTCTCTCTGTGTGTCTCATGAATAAATAAAATCATAAAAAAAATAAAAGTCTGAGGCTTAATCATGCAAGCCACCCCGAGGCCCCAAGCATTTCAGTTTTATTGTGACTCAGGAGCCTTCAGAAGGAAATGAGGACCCACAGAAGCAGTTGAAGCCACATGCTCCTCCACGAGGTTCAAAAGCAGGGCACTTGTGGACATCAGTGGAGACATCTGCAAGACCAAAGGTAGGTAAGAGCCAATCCATGAGGTCTGAGAGCGTGATCCCCAGTGGTTCTCACTTCCCATCCATGATGGCAACGTTTCCTCTCCCTGAGCATAGACCCGTCACCTTTCACAGGGGAGTCAGCTCTGTTTCCAGGCAGAAAAGGGGGTTCTGTGCCCTCCCCTCCCACCTGCTGTCTTCCACGCACCTTTAGCTCAGAAAGCTCTTACATGGAAGGTGCATGTCTTGGGATGGTGCACCTGGCCACCCTTGAGCCACAACCTCAGAGTCTGCAAGGGCCCTGAGGGTCAGGCAACAAGGACACTTCTCCCCAGAGAGCAGGAACAGGACTAGAAATGCTAAGGGCTGAAGGGGGAGCATGGGGAGGCTGGACCCTGGGGCAGGCCAAGTATCAGGGGGTGCCAGGGGTCGGCACGCGATCGGTGCACACGAGCATCGTGTTGGGATCCCCCTGTGGGGAGAGGCAGTGTGCTCATCTCCCAGGAGGGAAGGATGGGGACACTGAGGGTGCACCACCTATCGTGACCTAGCAAGAAGGCATCCCCGATGAAGCCAGCAGACAGGGGCTCTAGGCAGGCCACTGGAGCGAAGGGACCCCTGTCGACACTGGTGGGGAAACTCAACATTATCACCACAGAAAGGCCAACTCAGAATGCAGCCTTCTAAAAGGTTCTTCCCACTCTGGAGCTAGAGCGTTGGTGAGCCAAGAGGAGTGCTGGGGGGGAAAGGGAGGAGCTATGTGGGCAGAGGCAATGCCCATGGGGAGGTGACCAGACCCCGACCCATGACCCACAGGCCCAGCACTCCCGGGGAAATGACCCGTCCCTGACCTCTGACCCAACAGACCCCAAACCCCTGGACCCCGACCCCTGTCTCATAGGCCCCTGATCCACCCGGCCCAGGAGCCCTTGCAAGGTGACCTGCCCCTGACCCCTGCCCGCCAGGCAGCAGGCGTGGGAACAGGCATGTCCTCACCGGACTGGAGGTCACACGCGAGCCGCGTGCAAATTAGGAGCGGGCCGCGGGGGTGGAGCTGGCGCGGACCAACCAGAGTGCAGCCTGACATGGCGCCACCCCGGGGCTGACCAATAGGAAAGCAGCAGCCTCTATAAAAAAACGGGCCCTGCCGCGCCCCTGCAGTAGCCCGCGTGAGGCAGACGGCTCGGAAGTCGACGGGCGGCAAGGCCCCGCGCAAGCAGCTGGCCACCAAGGCGGCCTGCAAGAGCGCGCCGGCCCCCGGCGGCGTCAAGAAGCCGCACCGCTACCGGCCCGGCACGGTGGCCCTGCGCGAGGTCCGGCGCTGCCAGAAGTCCACGGAGCTCCTGATCCGCAAGCTGCCGTTCCAGCGCCTGGTGCGCGAGATCGCGCAGGACTTTGAGACCGACCTGCGCTTCCAGAGCTCGGCCGTCCTGGCGCTGCAGGAGGCGAGCGAGGCCTACCTGGTGGGGCTCTTCGAGGACACCAGCCTCTGCGCCATCCACGCCAAGCGCGTCACCGTCATGCCCAAGGACATCCAGCTGGCGCGCCGCATCCGCGGGGAGCGCACCTAGGCCCCCGCGCATCACCATGCCGCCGCCGCAGGACTCCCCCCAAAGGCTCTTTTCAGAGCCCCCGCCGGCCCACAAAGGGGGCTGTGCCAACCCCGTGTCTTCCGACTGGTTCTTGTTCCCGGCTCTGGTTAGTGAGCTAGAGTGGGAACTGGAGCACCCCGCCCGGGGTTTGTGAGCCCTCCAGGAGGGTCCCAGGTGTGGGAAGTTAGCTGGGCAGAGGCAGGCCCCGGGGCACGCCCACGGGAACCTACCTCCCGGCTCCGTGGGGAGTGCTGGCAGGCGGCAGGAAGCCTCCCGCCTGGGACCGGGAGTGAGTCGGCCATAAGCCCAGGGCTGACCCAGGCCGGCTGTAAGGCTGAGATGGAGGGCGGGTGTTGTGGAAGGCTCTTCCTGGCAGGTCCTGGCTGCAAGCCCATGTCCTATAGCCTTGGGTAAGAAGGAGGTTAGCTAGGCTTGGAGGACCTGCAGATGACCTATGGCAGATAATCTGGACTGCCGTGACCCTGGCATTGTGTGTCTACCTGAGGGCTGAGGCAGGAGCAATGGGAAGAACAGGAGGCCAGGTGGACCAGGAGAAAACCGGTCCCTCTGGGCACATGCTTAGAGGGTCAAGGAAGCCCTTCTGAAAGGTGTCTGAGCCCACAGCCCGGTCCCTTCTGGGGCCTCTGGCCCTCAGATCTGTGCACAGCCACAGCCTTGCTCTCTGGAGAATGTTCTAGCACCCTGCAGACACAGCAGAGCCCAAGGGAGACAACCACAGGGACGCGGGCGGCAGCAGAGCAGGAAGCACGTGGTTCCCTGTGCCCGGTATAGCTGAGCTCCCTAGCAGAGCAGGTGCAGCCCAACAGCAGGGCTGCTGGGTGTCCCTGGTAGCTTTGAGGTCTGAGAAGACCCCAGCCCCTGGAAGGCCTGATTAGCTTTATAGACCTGTCAGGACCTGCACCTGTGTCTGCCCGTCCCTGGCATATGGGTACATTGCAGTTAGCTAGACATGGTTGGTCCTGAGCCCAGGTCCCCAGGCCATGTGTGCCCTGAGGGGATGGCCTGAGCGCAGTGTGGGGGGCGGAGAGGACCCTCCATGAGGACATCAAGAGTGGGAGCTCTTTTAAGATTTTATGTGTTTACAAGACCCAGAGACACAGGCAGAGGGAGAAGCAGGCCCCCCCGTGGGGAGCGCAATGTGGGACTCGATCCCAGGACCCTGGGATCATGCCCTGAGCCCAAGGCAGACGATCCTCCACGGAGCCACCCGGTGCCCCAAGAATAGAAGTTCTTAATGTAAATGAAGGCAGACCAGGCCAGCACATGATCATGGCTGGAGGTCAGACACACATGGAACTGATGAGACCAGCTACACTGAGTCCACACTGGTTAATGGGAGGGAGGGAGAGGGTGGGAGGGGGTATGTGGTGGCTCAGTTGTGTCCCACGGGCCAGGGGTTGCTACTTTCCTGGGGTTTTTAGATTTTATTTGAGAGAGCACCAAGAGGAGGAGTGGCAGGCAGACAGAGAGGGAGAAGCAGGTTCACTCAAGCAGGAGCACTGAGCCTGATGGGCTGGATCCTGGGACACTGGGCAGGGGTTGGGATCTCGACCTAGGCAGGAAGCCAGATATTGAACTGACTGAGCCTCCCAGGCTCCCCAGGAATCTCCTTCTCTTCTCCATAGTGCAGGCCTACTATAGTCTGGTAGGTGAACTTCCTATTTAATACAATGAATTGTGTGTTTCTGATCCTGCTCCTCACGGGCTGTGGACCCATTTGCATCCCGTAAGCCATTCCAGGCCACACTGAAGGAACAGATGGGCCACAGGGACTCCAGCGACTTCCTCACACAGCAAACAGTCCTTGTTCAGAGCCCCTGACAGGCCATCAGGGAGGGGAGGGCACCACTGCTGCATTGGAGGGGATTCCCCAGGGGGCCGGTGCTCTCCTTGGGGATAAGTGGCTGGGGCTGCCCTATGACAGGAGCACAGCAGAGACCAGGCTCAGCTTCCTGACTGGGGAGTCAGGAGAAATCAGAGGACTTTCGTCTTGTCCTCACCCCTGACCCTTCTTATGGGACAATTTTGGGGAAGGACATCAAAGAGACGTGATCACCTGGCAACCTGAGAGCTGGATCAGGGCACTCCAAGGCTCCCCACTGCTATCCCTTTACCTAGGCACATGGGCCCTACTTGTCTTTCCTGCTCCCAGGGGCTGCTCCAAGGACAGAGCCTTGAGATGCTGACGTGCAACGCCTGCCTGGCATACGTGCCTGAGCCCAGGTAAGGCCTCTCCAAGCTCATAAGATCTGGCAGGCGGTGTGGGGTCCGCCGGTCCTGCAGGCACCCAACCCGAGGCTTGTGTGTACATGCCTTTGCTTTATTACAACGGCCCTTCGCCAGCCAGTCTCTGGGATCTCTCCCTGGCCCCTGAGCACAGGGGCCACTTTCACATTGCACCCAGGGAGTTCCCAGGGGGCTTTCAGACCAGCAGAGGACTCCTGGTCACTTGCCAGCCCCTGTCCCCCATTCCCCCTTTCCCACTCAGCCTGTCCTGCAGGCCTTCTTACCTGAGTCTGTGGCCAGGTGTACACACCTGCTCCAAGTTGGGCCATGAGCCCTCGGGCATGAGTGTCAACACCTGGCCCAGAGGATCGTCAGAGAATCACATCAGACAGGCCAGCCAAGGGGACGCTCAGTGTGTCCACTGTCTGTGATGGGCCGAATTGTGTGTACCCCCAGACCCTGCAAAATCCCTTGCTGCTCCCCAACTCCCAGGACCTCAGAATGAGACTGAATTTGGAGATAGGGCCTTTGATGTGATAGCAAGAGGAAATGAGGTCAATATGGTAAGTCTCGATCCCATAGGACCGCTGTTCTGAGAGGAGGAGGTTAGGACACAGACACGTGCAGAGGGATGGCCATGTGAGCACATGAGGAGAAGGCAGCCGTGATCCTGTGGTTTACGATAAGAAATATACATTTGGGCTCAAAACCTTTGGAAGTTTCTAAGTGATTTCATGGCTGTTATTATAGCAAGGCCCTGCCCACCACACCTGTGTGTTGATGAGGTGACCTTGGGCAGCCCCTCAGGTTGGGGGCAGGTGGCCAGGGGACGCAACCCTGGACGCTTCAGAGCTTTGACCCACACCCACCACTGTCCAAGGGGAGAGGGTGCAAACTGGACTGAGGGCCACGTGCAGTTCGCTGCTATGAAGAGGGTCACCTGGAAAAGGCTAACATAAGACCCCAAAGCACAAAAGCCCTCATGCTCTCAGCTGCCGGGACCAGGATGTGGGAAGGAGCAGAGACGTGGCCTGCAGAAGCTGCCACCACCTGCTAAGCCCAAACAGATGCCGCCATCTCTGCAGAGCCCAGTGGCTCTGGTCCCAGTGCCTCAGATGAAGTGAGGGCCTCATGAGACCAGAGGAGCAACCTTCCTGCATTTTCCAGAATAACTAGCTTTGAGCCGGTGAGCCCCATCCTACAGTAGAGGACTGAACTGGCCTTCTGAGTGAGGACATGCTGCAGTGTGATTACCCAGAGGCTGGGGGGGATCAGGATGTGCAATGTCGAAATACACCACCGTGGCATACTGATGACTTTGAGCTGAAGGCGATCGACAAACAGCACACACAGGAGGAGCTCTCTGCCTTTCCACCTGTTCTGCCTAAAAGCAAAGCAGAAATTCCCATTTGTACAAAAATTTCCATTTGCAAAGGTGCCTGTCTCCTGTGACAGAAAGAGGACAGTAAGTCTCATCACCAGATGGGCCTGAGATAAACAACTCTTACCTATCTTTAATTCCCCCCAGTCACCTTCCCACAATTCACCCCCTGATGCCCATACCCCTTTTCCTCTGTTGAGGTGCTTCTCCACAACTTATCACCCTTTGTTAAAATGGTATGGAAGTTGGGACACCTGGGAGACTCAGTGGTTGAGCGTCTGCCTTGGGCTCAGGTCATGACCCCAGGGTCCTGGGATCGAGTCCTGCATCAAGCTTCCTGCATGGAGCCTGCTTCTCCCTCTGCCTGTGTCTCTGCCTCTCTCTCTCTCTGTGTCTCTCATGAACAAATAAAATCTTTAAAACAATAAAATAAAATGGAATAAAAGCCAATTTGTGTTTTCACTTCTTTTCTATCCCATACATACTAAGAACCTAAGATAAAATATGTATGCCTTCTTGCCTAGTAATCTGGCAGTTATCTGTTTAATTCACAGGCCCCAGGTATAGGACCTAAGAAGGTAGAAGGAAAGATTTCCCCCCTCTCCACCCCGGTTAAGGCCCATGGGCCACATGCAGTAAGTATGAGAAATAACCTATGCAGTGGCAATATGCTGCATCCGGGATGCAGGACTGTTTGTTTTTGACACAAAATCCTGACAGATACAGCAATTTTTATGGTAATGACATATCAGAAACAATCACATTAGCAAGAAATTTGGAAACCAGGGTCTGGAAGACATGGTGACAGCAGTGCAGGTACTGGCGCTACAATCTGGTAGAGAGAGGCCAGGCAGTCAGGTGTGGAGCAAACAACATAATAGAGACCTCCAGGGGCCTCCTGTGTGGCCTGGTTGGTTGGGCATCTAACTCTTGATGTCAGGGTTATAAATTCCAGCCCGGCACTGACCACCTCCCTGGAGGGAAAGGAAGGGATCCTAGTATGTGGCCCTTTGCACAATTCAGCTCTGAAGCAAATCTCCCACCACAAGTGGCAAGGGCATTCCCAGGATGGAGCGTCAAGCTCAGGAATGCTCTGCGGAAGCAGGCGACAGGCCCAGAGGGCGCCCGGCCGGTGTCTGCAGTCACTGGCCTGCAGATGGTGGAGGAGGAGGGAAAATACTGGAGAAGAGGAAGCAAATGTAAAGGCCTGAAGACCTCGTCGCCTCCTTTGGATCCTCATTCAAACCAAATTCTCTAAGAGACAGCGTTGGGAGAATAGGTGGGATCAGAGGAGGGAGCCACAGGCAGAGAAAGCCCTGAATCCTGGTGCGTGCCTCTCACGTGAGGAACCCAGGTCTGGAGAGGCATGGGCAGTGTGGGGGCCACTGCAGACCCCAGAGTTGCCATAGTATTTTAAGATAAAGTCACTTAAGACTCTGCAGATACAAATCAGAGCCTCCTGGGAGCTGCTCCTGAGGACTATGCACAGCTGGGCCCTGCCAGAGCAGTTCCCACCAGAAAGAGATGGAAGGACTGCTCAGCTGTGTAGACGAACTGGGTCGCAAGCTTTCTTGCCTCCTGTTCTCAAGACCCACTTGCGTTTCCTAAAGGAGCCTGCTTGTTGGCCTCACAGAGGCCATCTCCCTCCCTTCCACGAGGCAGGGTTCCTAAGAGTCCCAACCGCTTAACAAGCCAGCTTCTTCTGTTGCTGCCTCCCCAGTGCGCACAGAATAAATGCAGGGGTTTCCTGTTACTCGGTCTGCTGGCAGCTTAACTGACAGGCTCCAGACACTTCCTCCCATGCAAAAAAAAACAGCAGGTGGAGGTGAGTGCGGCCGTGTGCAGGGTTTGCTTCACATCACACTGTTCCTCTGCTGAGACAAACCAGCGGGGCACGTGCAGCAGACACCAGGTCCGCCCTGCCCATGCCCCTGGGGTCCAGCCCTCCTTTCCAAACCTGGGATCTGGACCCGCCGGCTCCACGCTCCACTCTCCACCC
Source organism: Nyctereutes procyonoides (assembly GCF_905146905.1). NCBI lineage: Eukaryota > Metazoa > Chordata > Mammalia > Carnivora > Canidae > Nyctereutes > Nyctereutes procyonoides. The sequence goes on along the minus strand of NW_026575114.1, from coordinate 1,832,493 downwards.
ATCTCCCCATGCTAACCACCATTAAAGCCACACCATAGACGTGGGCCGCCTGCAGGCAGAGCTGAGAAGCCCTTCACCTCCCACAATGGGGCACCCCCATACTTCCCCCCACCCCATGGTCCCCCTTCACCTCCCTCACAGAGACTCCTTCACTTCCGGCAAGGGGGCAACCCCTCCTGCCTTCCCCCAGTGACCCCCCTCACTGCCCCCCCAAACACCCCTTCACCTCCCCCAACCGGGCCCCCACACCTGCTCTCTCTTCTGCTCCCCTCTCTTCCCCACAAGAAATTCACCTCCTGCCCCACGGCTCACAACCCCCTCCCCATCCGCTCTCTACCATACCCTCTCCCCCTCCCCGCAGGGGCAGCCAGAACCCCCTCCGTCCCTCCCACCCCTGGCCCACTCTGCGCTGGCCCCCCTCCGCCCACACCCTCAGGCTGCTGGCCCCCCCAGCCCTCCCCACCCCATCTTCAGCCCACAACCCGGAACTAGCCTCCCCCGCCCCTGCCCCATGGCTGCCCCCGCCCCTGCTGACGCCACAAAGCCCTGCACCCTCCGTGGCCCCTGCGCCCCTGCAGCCATCACCCAGATGGCGTTCAGCACACAGATGCAGGCTTTCTGGGGGTGTCGGGGGCGCGCGTGGCTGGGGGCACCCGGCAAGGTGCGGCCTGCGGCCCCTCCCTGTGAGTACATCCCCATAGACCGGCGGGGCAGCAGGTGGCCACCCAGTGGGCCGGGAGGCTCAGGTCCAACCGCCTGCCCTGCTACCCGGGGAGCAGACCCCGCGTTGAAGCTAGTTATAGACACGTAGCCCCCCTCCCAGTCTACAAAGGAGCATTCCCGCAAGCAGGGCAGCCAGTCATCTCCACTGGCCCCAGTCGCTGCCCCCAGATTCTGAGCCAGACCCCAGTTCACCAGACTGCCCCCCTTCCCCGGCTTCTGCAGGTAGGCAGCCCCCCACTTCCTGTGGCTGAGAGCCGAGGGAGAGACTGACTACAAAGTCTCTGCAGAGACAGCACCAGAGAAATGGAACCCTTGTCAGGGAATGGGATGCCTAAGGTCACAACATGAGGTCAGGGGTAAATCCACCCGAACTATGTGTGTGCACGTGTAGGTGCCTCTGTGCATGTGTATATGTTTGTGTGTGTGTGCGTGTGTGCCTCTGGGCATGTGTGTGCACTGTGTATGCACATGTGTGTATATATTGTGTGCACATGTATAGTGTTTGTGCACACACATATACTGCATGTATGTGTGTATACTGTGTGCATATGTGTATATTGTATGTGTATATCATGTGCCCATGTGTATATCGGGTGCACGTGTGTATGCTATGTGTGCACATGTGTGTATACTGTGTGCACATGTGTGTATATATACTGTGTCTGTGCATGTGCATATACTGTGTGTGTGCCTGTGTGTATACTATATGTGCATCTGTGTGTACATGTGTGTGTCCTGCATGTGTATCCTGTGTGTGTGCTGTGTTCATGTGTGTATACTGTGTATGTGTGTGTACGCTGTGTACATGTGTGTACTGTGTGCACGTGTGCTGTGTGAGCATGTGTGTGTATACTATGTGCATGTGTGCATGTGCCTCAATGTGTAGGCCTGCAGCTGCACTTGTGTTTGTCTGTATGCTCTGTGCACATGTGCAGGCACCTTGTCCAGGACCAGAGCCGCTCCATAGTTGGAACAGGAGACACAGATTTATTCAGGGTTATTGCCATTCAGGGAGAGGGATCCCGCAGAACCGGCTCGCCTCAATATAGGGTGGATGGGGTGGAGGGACTTAAGGCTAAAGAGCAGAGGGGGTGGTCAGCCATGGAAAAATCACCAAGAGGGGACATAGGGAGGGGGATTCTTTCCAGACTGGCCTAAAGGCTTCTAGACAGGGCAGCGGGGACCTGAGGAGCTAGATCTGACGTCATGGGGGGGGGCACTCTCAGCCAACTTGGCACGATGATCCCCCCAAAAGTAGCGGGGCTGGCCAAAGACAGGGCTTAGCCGTGGAGAGCCCAGGGCTCCCGGGCAAAGGGTGTGAGGGACGTTCTTTCTGTTCCTGCCCCAGGAGACATGGATGCCTTGGAACTCGCCAGAAAACTGCAGGAGGAAGCTCCATCTGTCTTGACTATTTCACGGATCCCGTGATGACCGCCTGTGGCCACAACTTCTGCCAGGAGTGCATCCGCCTAATATGGGAGAAAGCCAAAAGTAGGAAGGGGGGCAGGAAGCGGAGGGGCTCCTTCCCCTGCCCCGAGTGTCGCGAGCTGTCCCCTCAGAGGAACTTGCGGCCCAACCGCCTGCTGACCAAGGTGGCGGAGATGGCGCGCCAGCACCCGGCCTTCCAGAGCAGGGACCTGTGCAAGGCGCACCAGGAGCTCCTCAAGCTCTTCTGTGAGGACGACCAGAGCCCCATCTGTGTCGTGTGCAGGGAGTCGCGGGAGCACCGGCCCCACACGGTGGTCCCCATCGAGGAGGCTGTGCAGGAGCACAAGGTGTGGCCGGGGCCAGGGATGGACAGCCGGAGGTGGGGGGGCACAAGGAGGCCGGGCACAAGCCTCAGCAGACACCCACGGCCCTGGTGTCTGCACCCTCCATGGTGATGCAGTGGCTGGGCCACAGTTGTTGAGGGGTCCCAGCTAGCCAGGGCTCCGGTGCCACTGGGGGAGAGCTCATCCTTTTCCCTGTCTTCACTCGAAGGGAGGGGCAAGGGGCCCTGTCCTGGGGGGCCCACCCTCATGATTTCATGGCCCCCCAAGAGGCCCCAGCTCCTCCCCCCAAGGTGCTGGGGTTAGGACTCAGCCACAACCTTGGGAGGATACATGCAAACCACAGCACAGAGTAGATACAGGGACAGTCACGCAGAATGGTGTTAGCAGGTGCATCTGTTGGCCAGGCTGGGGGAGGGGGGCCTCAGACCCCACATCCCGTGGTCTGTGTGCCCCACAGCTGAAGTTGGAGGCGGACATTGGGTCCCTTCGGGAGGAGATGATGAAGACAAGAGAGATGCAGGCCAGGGAGAAACAGACCTTGGCGGAGTGGCAGGCAGGTGCCGGTGGCCAGGGTGGGAGAACCTGCAGAAGGCCCTCAGGGGGCGGGGGCTTGCTGTCCTGTGTGGATAAGCACGTGCGCACGCGCACACACACACACACACACACACACACACACACACAGAGCCCAGATTCCCACCAGAAGCAGGATCCAGAATATGTGCTCAGCCCAGGCTGGCTGTGTCCAGACACAGTGGATAAGGGTGCACAGGTGCCGGCACACTGCTGTTTGGGACTCAGCAGGTCACCCCACAGAAATGCTTGCACTCCTGCCTGGGTGGCTCCTTTTCTGTGGGTCACCAGGGCCCTGCAGGGGGGGAACTGCCAGCATTCAAGCTGGTGGGTGTGCAGCCGGCCAGAGAGATGGGGGACACTGGAGCAGCAGATCCCCAGGCCAGGGCCTGAGCACACCTCTGCCCACTGCCCTCCACGGGACCCTGCAGGAGAAGGTAAAGGAGCAGAGGCAGCGCATCCTGATGGAGTTTGAGAAGATGGGCCTCCTCCTGGTGGAGGAGGAGCAGCGCCTTGTCCAGGCCCTGAAGGAGGAGGAGGACGAGGTAGTGGCCAAGTTACGGGAGAGCTCCGCAGCACTTGAGAAGCAGGGCCACGCCCTGGAGATGCTTCTGCTGCAGTTGGAAGACAAGAACCAGCACACACCGCTACAGATGCTGCAGGTGAAGCAGATGCTCCTGCTCACCTGGGAGGAGGCCTCGACACCCCTGCTCACCTGGGGTTAGGGTTAGGTCTCAGCACCCTGCTCACCTGGGAGGGGCCTCAGCACCCCTGCTCACATGGCTGGTGGGGGAGGAGCTCAGGTGCAGGTGTGGTCAGGGTGGGCCAACTGCAGGAACTGATTCAAACAAGGAAAGCTTGGACTCCAGTCAGCTGAGGCTGCGTAGGGAAGACCGCCTCGTTGTAGACGAGGCCCTAACAACAGACTTTATTGTCTCCGGATCCCGGAGGCTGGGAGTCTGTGCTCCGGGCGTGGGCAGCACTGGTTCCTCCTGAGGCCTCCCTCCCTGGGCGTGTACATGGCCATTTGCTCCCCATGTCCTCACCTGGCCGTTTCTCTGTGTCTGCATCCTAAACTCCTCTTGCCTCAAGGACACGGATCCTACGGGATTGGGCCCACCTTAGTGACCTCACTGTACTGTAACCACCTCTCACCTACTGAGGTCCTGGGGGTGGGGGCTCCGGCGATGACTCTGGAGGGACAGTTCACCTATGACAGGCTCCAGGCCTGTGCAGCCCAGGGAGGTGGCCCAGATAGGTACCCACAACTTCCCGGGCAGGATGAGCATCACTGTCACTGCCCCCAAAGAGAAAGCCAAGAGGGCCCAGCTGGCCTGCCAGGGACGGGCTGGCCCCCAAGGCCCTGAGAGCAGGGGTTGAGGTGGCCAAGTGTGGGAGATCTGTCAAGCACATGGAGTGGTGGGATCCATAGCAACACAGATCACACACACACGGGCACGTTTACACAGCAGAAGCAGATGCCCCGTGCAGGCTGCCATATGCCCTGCCAGCCGGGGTCTGTCCCCGGGTCTGGTCTGTTGTCCTGACCTCCTCTGGGTTTTGTGCCCAGGAAGCGGCCTGCTGTAGGTGATAAGTGAGACAGCTGCCCAGACTTTGGGGAACCTTCTTTCTTCTATTAAAAAGCAACTGGTAAAAAAAAAAATAAAAATAAAAATAAAAAATAAAAAGCAACTGGTCTGCTAGTACGCTGACCTCTGCCTCACTCAAGGCCAGGGTGGAGTGAAAAAGGCCCCACTGGATGGTTGTTGGTCTCATCCCTGGGCCGCCACTTCCCCCCTTCACCGCCCCTCCTGAGCAGGATAGCTTCTAGTGTCCTCAGTGTCATACCGGGGAGAGCAGGATCCCCGTGCATGGCCAGGGCAGGGGTAGGCTCTGGAAAGTGGGCACGGGGCCACAGGAAGACGTCATAAAGCCCTTCTAGCTCTGCAGACTGGACATGCAGACATGAAGCCCCATCTCCCCTCCGCCCCCCCCCCCCCCCCCCCGTGTCTCCCAGGACATGAAGGAGCTCCTGAGCCGGTACGGAGCCACCTGCCGGGGAGGCGGTGATGGGCGCAGGGAGGGCTCTGCACGGGGCTGGTGGGGACAGTGAAACCTGTGTCCACTGGAGGAAGAACAGCCTGAGAGTGCAGTATCCAGAGGCCACCCCTACCGTTCTGAGGACTGTCTGCAAGGTTCCCGAGCAGATAGAGGTGCTCAAGAACTTTCAAGGTAAGCGGGGGCCCCAGTGCTCTGGGTTGTGCCCACCCCACCCCTAGTCGCTCAGTGAGCCACCAGTTGGGGCGACTGTCCTCTACTGGACATTCACAAACTGTACCCTGACCTGGCACTCCAGGGCGATGCTCCCCTTTCTGTCCCCACTGGAACACGTGTTGAGATGCCCAAGGGCCGCCTAGCTCCCATCTCCGTGCACCACCAACATCGGCAGGTGGGGTAGGGACCCACGCAGTGACCCAGATTCCCTGGACTCTGCCTTGGGGATGGTTAGGGAGACCACGGATGATTCAGCCCCCCTCTCCCTTGGCCCCCGGCCTGTCTGCAGAGGACGTGGTGCCGGACCCTGCCACTGCATACCCCTACCTCCTCTTGTACGAGAGCCGCCAGAGGCGCTACCTCACGCCCCCGCTGGAGCCCATGCCCCATGGCAAAGACAGATTCCTGGCCTACCCCTGTGCTGTGGGCCAGAGGCCTTCTCCTCCGGAAGGCACTACTGGGAGGTGGGCATGAACCTCACTGGCGATGCACTCTGGGCCCTGGGTGTGTGCAGGGACAACGTGAGCCGGAGGGACAGGGTCCCCAAGTGCCCTGAGAATGGGTTCTGGGTGGTGCAGCTGTGCAAGGGGAAGAAGTACATGCCCACCATGCCCAGCCCGACCCCCGTCACACTAGCGGAGCCCCCCAGCCACGTAGGCATCTTCCTTGACTTCGAAGCAGGGGAGGTGTCCTTCTACAACGTGAAGGATGGGTCCCACCTGCACACCTATGCCCAGCCCAAGTTCTCTGGCCCCCTGCAACCCTTTTTCTGCCTGGGGGCCCCCAAATCAGGCCAGATGGTCATCTCTACAGTGACCCTGTGGGTGAAGGGTTAGGGGCCCAGGCTGGGCGGGGAGGGGCCAGCCCTGATCCCTCCGGAAGGTGAGGTGGTCCAGCTCAGCACAGGCCACCTGCCAGGCTTATCTCTGGCGGAGTCTTTGGGAGCCACTAGCAGGCAGGGTGATTTCACAAAGCTGAGATATCCTTGTGATTAAAGCAGTTTAAATGTTAAGAAGGCCGTGTTCACACATACTTCATAAAGGAAACTCTGAAAGCACTGAGCTCCGGAGAGCACCGATTCTAACAAGGCCACCCAGAGCAGGCGGGGAGGTGCACTTGCCCTTAGCACCCCGTGGTCTCACAGGCCACGTGGGGGATGGTGCAAGCGCACCGGAGCCTCCCTCCTCTACGACCTTGTGCTCTGTAAATCCCATGTTTGCACCTTTGGGCTGGGTGTTGGGGGCGGGGGAGGGTGTCACGGTAAAATGAAACCTTTCAAATTGATTCTAGCTAAAACCCTCCAAGCTGCCCAGCCCTGATGTTCCGCAAGCCAGGGCGCAAAGGGTGAGGGTCACGGGTGGGAGAGACTCCTTCCCACGCGGCGCTCCCTGCAGCTTCAGGCCCATTCGCAGCCCTGGGGCGGTCTGGACACCCCGAATTCCACCCTGTACCCCAAGGACGGAGCCCCTCGTCCACTTGTCACCAGCGTGCCCGGCCCGGGGGTGCCCGGGAGCGCGCGCCGCAGCCTCCGGGCCCCTCATCCTCGCAGTGGCTGAGCCGCGCGTGGAACCCAGGGGCGTGCGGGGCGCGCGGGTGGCGAGGGATCTGCACCCGCCGCCCCTCCAGGGAGCGGCCCTGCGGGGAGGCGAGCGCAGGAGTCCGGGGCCAGCCGCGCGCGCCACCGCCGGGCCCGCGGGCGAACTGCCTCGGATTCCGGCGGCCCGCGGGCCGCGTGACAGGCCGTGGCCAATCCGAGGGGAAAGCGGGTTGTTCCAAAAAAAAAAAAAAAAAAAAACTAGCTGCTTCCTGCTTCCGCTGCGGCGCCGCTTCCTGTCCGCGTCCGGGAGCCCTGCGCCCGCGCCCTCCGGTGCTCTGCGCCCCGCGCTCCCGCGCCCCCGCGCCCCCGCGCCCCCGCGCCCCAGGCCCCGCCGTCGGCCGCCCGCGCCCCCGGAGCCATGGCCGCCCCCGACCTGTCCACCAACCTCCAGGAGGAGGCCACCTGCGCCATCTGCCTCGACTACTTCACCGACCCGGTGATGACCGACTGCGGCCACAACTTCTGCCGCGAGTGCATCCGGCGCTGCTGGGGCCAGCCCGAGGGCCCGTACGCCTGCCCCGAGTGCCGCGAACTGTCCCCGCAGAGGAACCTGCGGCCCAACCGCCCGCTCGCCAAGATGGCCGAGATGGCGCGGCGCCTGCACCCGCCGTCGCCCGTCCCGCAGGGCGTGTGCGCCGCGCACCGCGAGCCCCTGGCCGCCTTCTGCGGCGACGAGCTGCGCCTGCTGTGCGCGGCCTGCGAGCGCTCGGGAGAGCACTGGACGCACCGCGTGCGCCCGCTGCAGGACGCCGCCGAGGACCTCAAGGTGCGCGGGGTGGGCGTGCCTCTGCCGGGTGCAGGGGGCACAGGATGCGCGCGCGCCCAGTCCCACGGGGGCACCCTCCTGGACCTCGACAGCGGTCACCCGTGAGGCCCCAGCCTGGAGACCAGGGTAGGCGTGGCCTCTGGGAGGAGCGGGCCCTGCCGTGACTGCACCTGGCGCGAGTCTGGAGCGCTCCGGGCAGGTGTGGGTGACCATGGCAGGGATGGGGCCAGCGCAGGAGAAGGCGGGGATGGAAGCTCGGAGGTAGCTGGCCTCGCAGGGACACAGACGCACAGGGACTCAGCCCTCAGAGGGTGTGGGCCAGGCCGGGCTGCGGGGTGGGCCAAGCTGGGGCGAGTGGAGTGCAGACCGGTAGCGTGGGCGCCTGGCTTTGTGAGTGGGGTCCTGGGGCTCCTCTGCCATCTGACACAGCAGGGATCCACCCCGTTTAAGGCTGGGATGCCCCCATCTGTTCTGGAAATGCATTCCTTTAAAATCCAAACCAGCCTCAGCCCTCTGCTAAGGAGCCTCCAGGTAGATGCTCAGCTGGCTGCTGTCATCGGCTCCTCGGGGACCCAGGTACCGAGGACATGGGTGGCACCCTTCCAGCCTTCACACCAGGGTCTGTGCTCCATTTCGTGCCAGCAGCGTGGGTCGGCTGGGCTGGTCCAGTACTCAGCCGGTCTGTCGCTGTTCCAGAACAAGCCCTGGGGCACCAGAACAAGCTTGTGCCCACTGTGCCTAGGTGGGCTCGTCCTCATACAGATCTCTGTACTTTTGCTTCTCACTCTGAGGCACATCACATGCTGGATACCCCATCCTATGTGTCAGCCCAGCAAGTGTGTAGTGCTGCCACCAAGCAGAGAGTGACTGGCAGCCCTCCAGAGGCCCCTCCCAGCTGGCCTGATAAAGACCCTTGGGGCAGCATTTACATCTTTCCTGTTATAAGGGAGAGAAAACCTTGATCTAACCTGTTAGGTACTGTGCGGGAGGCTTGCAAATTAAACTAACAAAGGCAGAGTAATAAGTGAAAAGATGGATAATTCTGAGTCACTTAAGTTTCATATGGCACAAGGGCTTCACAGAGAAAAAGTGAAAAAACCTAGTTAGACTGAGTTTATGTTCCATTTTAACATAGATTGATAAATTGGGGAGAAGTGGCTAGAAACAGGGAACACGATTTGGGCTTCTAGGGCCAGTAAGAACAAGGAGGCACATGGGGGGAACTGATGAAGATGTGGGTTATGAGTCATGACGCCCATTCAGGCAAACTCATCTGTGACAGTCATCTCCCCTCCCTGGTGCAACCCCAGGGAGGCAGACAGGAGGAGGGCAGAGTGCTCTTTCTAAGTGCTGCGCCCTGTCTCCCGGGCTCCAGATGGTGCTTGTGTCAAAGTGGCCGACTCCGGGTGGCATCTGCTGACCCCCAGCTGGCCTTTGTCCTGAGGACACCAGCGAATCTGCCTGTGTCTCACAGGCTGTGCCCGACACTTGCACACCCAGGGGCACGGGGTCCCCACAGCGCCACTTCGCAGGCTTTACCCGGCTAGATGTGGGGTAGAGGGTCAGATGGCCGAGGACCCCGGCCAGGGCCTGCGGGGGCCCAGAGCGGGCTTGGCACAGTGGGGGGCCCAGACGCCGGGAAGAGAGGTCGGGAGCACTGGCAGGGGGCCTGGGATGTAGGCGCTGGCCGGGAGGGGGACAGGACTAGCTCAGCCCAGGTCACGCTTGCCTCCGACCCGCAGGGAAAGCTGGAGAAATCCCTGGAGCATCTGCGGAAGCAGATGGAGGACGCGCTGCTGTTCCAAGCACAGGCTGAGGAGACCTGCGCCCTGTGGCAGGCAGGTGGCCGGGGCCCAAGGTTGGGAAGGACGCGGTGGCCCGGAGTCCCCCCTCGGAGGGACCCTGCTCTTGCCCTGGGGGAAGGGTGGGGTCGGGGGTGCCCAGGCCTCAGCTGTCCCCTCCCCCTGCAGAAGATGGTGGAGAGCCAGCGGCAGAACGTGCTGGCAGAGTTTGAGCGGCTGCGCCGGCTGCTGGCAGAAGAGGAGCAGCGCCTGCTGCAGCGTCTGGAGGAGGAGGAGCTAGAGGTGCTCCCGCCCCTGCGGGACAGCGCCACCCGCCTAGGGCAGCAGAGCGCGCAGCTGGCCGAGCTCATCGCAGAGCTGGAGGGGCGCTGCCAGCTGCCGGCGCTGGGGCTGCTGCAGGTGAGCTACCCTCCCTGGAGGTGGGGGGTAGTTCGGGCAAGTGTGCCCAGCCAGGTGTGTAGGGGCCCCTGGGGAGCCACGCAGAGTGGCTGCCATGCCGTCCTGGAGCGTGGTTGCGCTGTGGCAGGGCTGTGGGGGGTTGGTCCATGGGGCACGTCCAGGGTCCATGGGGACACCAGGTTGGCTGCAAAGGGCTGGATCCACTGTATGCGGAGGGAAGGCCACCAGACGTCCCACAGGAGTCCCACGTCAGCCCCTAGTCGCCCGACAATCTGCGGGACTCCTGGCCCCTGGGCCGGCGAGAGGCCGCTGTGTGCACAGCCCAGGGCACTGCCTCAGAGGGTGAGCCGTCCCTCAGGGGCCAGGCAGAGGTCCTGGCTGCCCTCTAGGGGTGTGAACTCGCCCCTCCTGCCACTGCTCAGACGCCAGGCGGTTTCAAGTGTGGGAAACAGGAAGTATGGCGGGGGAGTGTCTGACGAGGACTGAGATAGGTCACAGAAGCAGTGGCTGTGGTCAGTGAAGTGGGATCTGGGCAGCCAGCCAGGGGTATTGGAGGAAGGCAGAGGAAGTGGGGGTTCTGGAAGGAGGTGAGGTGGGCCCCAGGAGTGAGATGACAGCCCCAGGCCAGTATGAAAGGTCGTCGGGGGTCTCCGCTGACATGTCTAAGTGCATGGGTGGTCTCAGCCGGCCTGCCACACTCCTGCATCTCACGCTACAAGTGGCCACCTGTCCACCGTGCCCCCGCCCTCACCTGCTCACACCTTCCAGCTCTGGGTCTTGGCCTGGGTGACCAGCTGCTGGGAGGAGCCCCCCTGCCTAAGCACGGGGTGGGGGTGGGGTCTGTGGTGGGACCTGCAGCACCTGTTCACTGGAACCTCAGTGCCAGGCTGGGGCCAGGCCAGGTGCCTGCACTTGGGTTGGGGGGGTGGGTGCCCTCGCAGGTTCAGGGGTACCCTCGTGGACAGAGGAAGTGAGGGTCCGGTGACTTCCAGGAGCCCACGCCTCCAGGTCCCAGCCTCCCCCCTGGGCTTGCCCGTAGCCATCCTGTATCAGTGTAGAGCCGTTTCCTCCAGGGACATGTGTGTCTGAGGGCCAGGTGGTCTGCATGGATGCCAACTCCCTTCCTTAAGATCACGACCCCCACATGACCCTTGGGGCAGGGAGGGCCTGGTACAGTGTGTTCACCCCCGCTGTTCCTGAGTGGGTTGGGCCTTGTGGCGACCAGGATGACCCCCTTGGCTTCCCAGGGCCGCAAGGTGGGCTACCCACCCAGCAGAACTAGCAAGGGACAGGTTATTTCTGCTTTGCCTGCTGCACACACCAAGCTTCTTGTGCCCTGGGCCCTTTGCACACGTCACTTCCAGGCTTGCACAGTATCTTGAGAAGCCCGCAGTCTCCCTTTCCCTTTCAGGCCTCTGTGCCTTGTCGGACCACCACTCCCACATCAGGGGAAAGCTGGTGAGGCACCGTGTGCATCTGGGGTCTGGCCTGATAGCTGGTGCGTGGTTAGACTCGCTACGGGTACACTGATGTGATTGGCGAGGTGAGCCAGGTCCCTGCCGTTCTCAAAAGACCAAAGACTTCCCTCAGCAGCCATTGTCGAGTGTCCCCATCAGCTCCGGCTGTGGAACGAACACCATAGGCTGGGAGGTCTGCATAACACAAGCTGGTTGTCTCCTGGCCCCAGAGCCAGGCCTTGGCAGGGCTGCCTCCTCCCGAGGCCTCTCTCCCTGGTGAGTCCCTGCGTCCCTGCCCATGTCCTCACACGGTCACCCACGTGTGCATGTTGGAGCCCCAGACCCCTGTTCTCATAAGAACTCGGGTCATGTGGGATCAGGGCCACCCTAGTGAACTTGTGTACCTCAGCCACCTCTGTAAAGACCCCATCTCCAAACACAGCCCACTTCTGAGGTCCTGGGGATCAGGCTCCAAGATCTGCAGCCCAGGGACACAGCCCATGGTGCCGTGAAGTGCAAGTATGTGCCCTTACAGGAGCACGGAGCATCCAAGGGACAAGTGTCTCCTGGGAGGCGGGTATACACCGTCAGAGGCCTTGGGAACACAGGCTGTAGGTGCAGGCGCCCCCCTACATACATGGTTCCCTGGATGTACCGCAGACCTGTCCCACCACCAGGGGGCCTGGGGGCTCTGAGTGCATAAGCCAGTAGGCAACACCACACGTCCTCCAAGCATGTGCAGGGAGTGAGACCAGGTCCGCAGGGCTGGCTGTGCCCACAGTGTCTCCAGGGTCCCTGTGTCTGAGCTGCACAGGAGGGATCGCCCACCCCTTTCCCGTGCTTTCTGATCACGTGTGTGTCTGACAGTGGGCAGAGCAAAGTTTGGGGGGCAGTGGTGACTGGGGCACAGGGAGGGTCAGGGGATGGGCGCTGATGCCGCGTGTGTCTCTCCACAGGATATCAGGGACACCCTGCGCAGGTAGGAGCCCCAGCCCCTCCCCAGGGAAGGCGGGCGGGGTACAGGGTGGGCTGCCATGGGGGGTGACGCCTGCACTGCCCCTGCAGGGTACAGGACGTGAAGCTGCAGCTGCCTGAGGTGGTGCCCATGGAGATGAAGACGGTGTGCAAGGTCCCGGGGCTGGTGGAGGCACTGCGCAGGTTCCGAGGTGGGTGCACTCTGGTCTCGGGCACCTGCTGGCACGCAGCAGGGGGTGGTGGGTCTGCAGTGGGAGCGGACCCTGGGGGTCCAGGCTGTCGGGCACCAGCCAGGGCTCTTGGTGGACATGGGTGGGAACAGCAGAGGCGAGACCACACCCCCACGGGCCCCAGGCATTGGGAGTACACCTGGCTCCAGGAGTGGAAACATGTAGGAAGCACCTGCGGTTTCCTCAGTCCTCCAAAGGAGGCTGCTTTGCAGCAGAACAGGGACTGCTTTTCAGAACATTCTGAGGTGCAGGGACAAGCTGTGAGGTGATGTTTTCCAAGTAGGAGCAGCGTAGGGCACAGTAGGCTCACAGGCAAGTGCTTCAGCCCACCGCGGGGGGGCGGGGGGGTGCCCTGACCACGGGGGGCTCGGCAGGCCTGCCAGCTTACAGGGTGACCTCGCTTCTCTACAGGGGACGTGACCCTGGATCCCGACACCGCCAACCCTGAGCTGGTGCTGTCGGAGGATAGGAGGAGCGTGCGCCGGGGGGACCTGCGGCAGGCCCTGCCCGACAGCCCCGAGCGATTTGACCCCGGGCCCTGCGTACTGGGCCGGGAGCCCCTCACATCGGGCCGCCACTACTGGGAGGTGGAGGTGGGCGAGCGGGCCAGCTGGGCACTGGGTGTCTGCAGGGAGGACGCCAACCGCAAGGAGAAGGGCGAGCTGTTCGCGGGCAACGGCTTCTGGATCCTGGTGTTCCTGGGCAGCTACTACAACTCCTCGGAGCGGGCCTTCGCCCCCCTGCGGGACCCGCCACAGCGTGTGGGCATCTTCCTGGACTATGAGGCCGGACACCTGTCCTTCTACAGTGCCTCCGACGGGTCCCTCTTGTATGCCTTCCCTGAGACCCCCTTCTCAGGGACCCTGCGGGCTCTCTTCTCACCTCTGTCCAGCAGCCCCACCCCCATGACCATCTGTAGGCTGAAAGGCGGGCCTGGGGATGCACTGGCCCCCCAGTGAGGGGCCTTCCAGCTGTTTGTGCACCTGGGCAGGTAGTGCTGTCTTCTGGGCAAAGGCAACGCTTCCAGCGCCTGGCAGACATAACGCATGTGCTAACAAAACTGACTGCTCACTGCTGGGAGCATGTGCCCGCACATGCAGGTTGTGCTTCATCCTATGTCTGGCCATGGGGCACAGAGACACTCCCACTGGCCAGTGCCAGGCCTTGGGCTTGGGGCCCGGCGCCTCCAGAAAGCCATGCTCAGGAGGCTGCTCCAAGGCCACTCACCTGTGTCTACACCTGTCCAGAGGACAGGGTGTGCTTGCCCTGGAGTAGCCAGGTCCCCTGTGATAAAAAGGCCTGAGAAGCCAGCAGCAGAGGTTGTGGGGCCCGGAGGCCAGGACCCCCTGGGCATAGACTCTCTTCTGGAAAAGGCTCCATCCAGGTGCAGATGTTCAGATGCGGCAGGTGTGCAGGCCGGCCGGTGTCTGTCCTGGAGCCGCGCTCAGAACCCCTTGCCAGAGTACCCTGCCCTTCCCCTTGCGGTTTTCTCCCTGCTGGCCTGGGCGCCTCCTGACCCTGGTCCCCTGGCACTTCCCGCCCTGCCTGGGTGAGGGGGAGGCCTTAAAGGGCCCCCTCCCCCCTCGCTGCCACAGTCTGGAGTCCTCTTTGCTTTGTTCCGACTTATTGGCACCTTTCTGGAAGGTGTGCTGCAGCTCATTTGTGGCCCCAGATTTTATTTATTGTAAGGACTGTTCTCAGTAAATAAACTAAGCGTTGTCTGTAATCCACTGTCAGCAGCTGGGGTGGGGACAGTCTGGGTAGGGGGAGGGAGGCAGGGCCCCCAGGGGCGAGATCCGGGGCGCACTCCTGTGTGTGCATTTCACGCACCTACCTCGGAAATTTTCCTGCTCTCAACTGCCTCCAACTGGAGATAATCCTCGTGCAAAGTGGGGTATTTCCAGGTGGCGTCTCGATCCAGTCCAGCAGGTGACTAAGCCTCAGTGATGCCGGTTCATAAGCATGCAGCCTGAATGCACCTGTTCACCCTTTGCACACGTCCTACATGCTTGGCTTCAGGGGCCCAAGGCTGCTGTCTGGTGACGGTGGCCAGGCCCAGCAATGGGCCGCTCTGTGGAGCTGCTGCCCGGGGAGGGGTGGGTGATGGCCTGCAGGGCATGTCCTGCTAGCTGCAGGTGCACTCCACCGGTTCTTTCAGCCCTCAGTTGGTGAAAGCTCCAGGGGCAGATACAGCAAGGATGGAGGGAGCCAGGGCGTGTGGGGTGTGGTCAGCCAATCTAGAGACTTCCAGGCATCAGCCTGCATGCAGCCTGCCACTTCTGGTGCCCGGAAGCCTTGCTCTCTGTTGGCTCCATAGTCCCGAGGGGACATGGGAGAGGGAGCAGGTAGGAAAGTAAAGCAGACATTCTCTGCTCATGGGGTGTGATATGCGGAGTGAAGAAAATAGGAACTGAGCGTCCGGGGTAACCTCGTGGCACCAGTTGGTGAGTTCAGTAAAAAAAAAAAAAAAAATTAAAACCCAAAGCCATCTGTGGGGGGGCTGGCCGGTGGTCAGTCCCTGCCATCCCTCCTGCCATCCTGCACCTCCCCTGGTCAGGTAAGTACCCACGAGATGGACTCAATAGACAAAGCGACCATCTTCACTCGGTTCACCGCCCATCATGAGACACCTGCTGCCTCTGACCCAGCGTCAGGTCTGCTGGGGGGGGGGGGGCGGTGCCCATTCACCTCCAGGCGTCGAAGGAGCACTGCCTGGATTTTTAAGTCTTCCACTGAGACCTGCGTGTACCCCAGCTTCACCTGCTGCACACGGAGAGTTGGGTGGTTTGGGTAAACTCTGGTGCACTCCCTCCCCCCCCCCCCGCGCCTTCAGCTGCACCTGCCAGTGCCACAGCAACCCCCCCTGATGTTGCACCACCCCAGAGTCGTTCTGGGGGCCCCAGGGGCGCCTGGAGCTCGAGGGTCTGGGTAGAGGACCCCTCAGTTCCACCTCCACTGTGTGCAACCCCCAGTCACCCCCACATTCCATCCCACGCACACATCCCTATGCACCCCACCCCCGAGCCCCAAGACCCCCTGCGCCGCCTCCTGCCCTGCCTGCATCCCCCTGGGACCCCCGCCATAAGTACCCCATACCCTACTCCCCATGCCCCTGCCCACCTGGGTCCTCCGCTTGCACCCCTGCACCAGCCCTACCCTGAGCAGCCCAAAACCCCTCCCGAGGACCTTAGTACCCCACCTCATCTTCACATCTAGGATCTAGCTGTTTTCAGTTAACCTTTCAAGGATTTTTACTAAATCCACGATATTACAATCCGGGCGAGGCGCGTCCCAGCCAGGTGTCCTGGGGTTGCCTGATGCGGTTTTCGGGAAGGCAAGACCCTGGTGCTCCGTGCTGCTGGTCGGGTTCCCTGCCCAGCTCAATTCTCCCAACAGCTCACTCAGGACTATGCTCTGGCCTCGTTTTCTGGGATTTTCCAGAGAAGCCTTCGGATCCCAGGCTCAGCTCTTCCAATTTCCATTACCATTTCTGTGCCTGTGCTCCTTGCCATCTGTTCAGTCTCCCATTTGGTAAGTAACGTTCGATCACATTTGTCTTTCTCCACTTCCTTTTGCATTCTGGTTAATTCTTTATTTATTTACTTATTGTTGGAGTTCAATTTAGCAACATATACCATAATGCCCAGTACTCATCCCATCAAGTGCCCCACTCAGTGCCCGTCACCCAGTCACCCCCACCCACCCCCACCCAACTCCCTTTCTACCACCCCTAGTTCATTTCCCAGAGTTAGGAGTCTCTCATGTTCTGTCTCCCTTTCTGATACTTCCCACTCATTTCTTCTCCTTTCCCCTCTATTCCCTATCACTATTATTTATATTCCCCAAATGAATTGGAACATATAATGTTTGTCCTTCTCTGATTGACTTATTTCGCTCCGCATAATACCCTCCAGTTCCATCCACGTCAAAGCAAATGGGTATTTGTCGTTTCTAATGGCTGAGGAATATTCCATTGTATACATAGACCACATCTTCTTTATCCATCATCTTTCGATGGACACCGAGGCTCCTTCCACAGTTTGGCTATTGTGGACATGGCTGCTAGAAACATCGGGGTGCAGGTGTCCCGGCGTTTCATTGCATCTGAATCTTTGGGGTAAATCCCCAGCAGTGCAATTGCTGGGTCGTAGGGCAGGTCTATTTTTAACTCTTTGGGAACCTCCACACAGTTTTCCAGAGTGGCTGCACCAGTTCACATTCCCACCAACAGTGTAAGAGGGTTCCCTTTTCTCCGCATCCTCTCCAACATTTGTTGTTTCCTGCCTTGTTAATTTTCCCCATTCTCACTGGTGTGAGGTGGTATCTCATTGTGGTTTTGATTTGTATTTCCCGATGGCAAGTGATGCAGAGCATTTTCTCATGTGCGTGTTGGCCATGATCTATGTCTTCGTCTGTGAGATTTCTCTTCATGTCTTTTGCCCATTTCATGATTGGATTGTTTGTTTCTTTGCTGTCGAGTTTAATAAGTTCTTTATAGATTTTTGGAATCTAGCCCTTTATCTGAAACGTCATTTGCAAATATCTTCTCCCATTCTGTAGGTTGTCTTTGAATTTTGTTGACTGTATCCTTTGCTGTGCAAAAGCTTCTTACTTGATGAAGTCCCAATAGTTCATTTTTGCTTTTGTTTCTTTTGCTTTCGTGGATGTATCTTGCAAGAAGTTACTGTGGCTGAGTTCAAAAAGGGTGTTGCCTGTGTTCTCCTCTAGGATTTTGATGGAATCTTGTCTCACATAATCTTTCATCCATTTTGAGTTTATCTTTGTGTCTGGTGCAAGAGAGTGGTCTACCTTCATTCTTCTGCATGTGGATGTCCAACTTTCCCAGCACCATTTTTCGAAGAGGCTGTCTTTTTACCAGTGGATAGTCTTCCTGCTTTGTTGAATATTAGTTGACCATAGAGTTGAGGGTCCACTTCTGGATTCTATATTCTGTTCCATTGATCTATGTGTCTGTTTTTGTGCCAATACCACACTGTCTTGATGACCACAGCTTTGTAGTACAACCTGAAATCTGGCATTGTGATGCCCCCAGCTCTGGTTTTCTTTTTTCTTCTTTTATTTTTTTAAATATTTTATTTATTTTTTCATGAGAGACAGAGAGAGAGATAGAGAGAGAGAGAGACAGACAGACAGAGAGGCAGAGACACAGGCAGAGGGAGAAGCAGGCCCCATGCAAGGACCCCGATGTGGGACACTATCTGGGGATGCCAGCATCATGCCCTGGGCCAAAGGTAGGCGCTAAACCAGTGAACCACCCAGGGATCCCCTGGATTTCTTTTTTAATATTCCTCTGGCTATTCGGGGTCCATTCTGATTCCACACAAATCTTAAGATGATTTGTTCCAACTCTCTGAAGAGAGTCCATGGTATTTTGATAGGGATTGCATTAAACGTGTAAATTGCCCTGGGTAACATTGACATTTTCACACTATTAATTCTGCCAATCCATGAGCATGGAATATTTTTCCATCTCTTTGTGTCTTCCTCAATTTCTTTCAGAAGTGTTCTGTAGTTATTAGGGTATAGATCCTTTACTTCTTTGGTTAGGTTTATTCCTAGGTATCTTATGCTTTTGGGTGCAATTGTGAATGGGATTGACTCCTTAATTTCTCTTTCTTCAGTCTCATTGTTAGTGTCTAGAAATGCCACTGACTTCTGGGGATTGATTTTGTATCCTGCGACACTGCCGAATTGCTGTATGAGTTCTAGCAATCTTGGGGTGGAGGCTTTTGGGTTTTCTATGTAGAGTATCATGTCATCTGCCAAGAGGGAGAGTTTGACTTCTTCTTTGCCAATTTGAATGCCTTTAATGTCTTTTTCATGTCTGATTGCTGAGGCTAGGACTTCCAATACTATGTTGAATAGCAGTGGTGAGAGCGGACATCCCTGTCTTGTTCCTGATCCTAGGGGAAAGGCTCCCAGTGCTTCCCCATTGAGAATGATATTTGCTGTGGGCTTTTCGTAGATGGCTTTTAAGATGTTGAGGAATGTTCCCTTTATCCCTACACTCTGAAGAGTTTTGATCAGGAATGGATGCTGTATTTTGTCAAATGCTTTCTCTGCATCTAATGAGAGGATCCTATGGTTCTTAGTTTTTCTGTTGCTGATATGATGAATCACATTTATTGTTTTACGAGTGTTGAACCAGCCTTGTGTCCTGGGAATAAATCCTTCTTGGTCATGGTGAATAATTTTCTTAATGTACTGTTGGATCCTATTGGCTAGTATCTTTTTTTTAATAAATTATTTTTTTATTGGTGTTCAATTTACCAACATACAGAATAACACCCAGTGCTCATCCCGTCAAGTGCCCCCCTCAGTGCCCGTCACCCACTCACCCCCACCCCCCGCCCTCCTCCCCTTCCACCACCCCTAGTTTGTTTCCCAGAGTTAGGAGTCTTTATGTTCTGTCTCCCTTTCTGATATTTCCCACACATTTCTTCTCCCTTCCCTTATATTCCCTTTCACTATTATTTATATTCCTATTGGCTAGTATCTTGTTGAGAATTTTTACATCCATGTTCATCAGGGATATTGGTCTATAATTCTCCTTTTTGGTGGGGTCTTTGGCTGGTTTTGGAATTAAGGTGATGCTGGCCTCATAGAATGAATTTGGAAGTACTCCATCTCTTTCTATCTTTCCAAACAGCTTTAGTAGAATAGGTATGATTTCTTCTTTAAACGTTTGATAGAATTCCCCTGGGAAGCCATCTGGCCCTGGACTCTTGTGTCTTGGGAGGTTTTTGATGACTGCTTCAATTTCCTCCCTGGTTATTGGCCTGTTCAGGTTTTCTATTTCTTCCTGTTCCAGTTTTGGTAGTTTGTGGCTTTCCAGAAATGCGTCCATTTCTTCTAGATTGCCTAATTTATTGGCGTATAGCTGTTCATAATATGTTTTTAAAATCCTTTGTATTTCCTTGGTGTTGGTAGTGATCTCTCCTTTCTCATTCATGATTTTATTAATTTGAGTCTTCTCTCTCTTCTTGTTAATAAGGCTGGCTAATGGTTTATCTATCTTATTAATTCTTTCAAAGAACCAACTCCTGGTTCTGTTGATCTGTTCCACAGTTCTGGTCTCGATTTCGTTGAGTTCTGCTCGAATCTTAATTAACTCTTTTCTTCTGCTGGGTGTAGGATCTATTTGCTGTTTTTTCTCTAGCTCCTTTATGTGTAAGGTTAGCTTTTGTATTTGAGTTCTTTCCAGTTTTTGAATGGATGCTTGTATTGCGATATATTTCCCCTAACCTTTCCTCATGATATTTTAGTTTGCTTTCTCTTTTTCCTCAGCTTCCTTTCTTGCCATCAACTTGTCTTCTATGTCACTCACTTGTTCTTCTACCTCATTAACCCTTGTCATTAGGACCTCCAGTTTGGATTGCGTCTCATTCAATTGATTTTTAATTTCGGCCTGATTAGATCTAAATTCTGCAGTCATGGAGTCTCTTGAATCCTTTATGTTGTTTTTTTTTTAGAGCCACAAGTAGCTTTATAATTGTGCTCCTGAATTGGCTTTCTTTTTTAATTAATTTATTTATTTATTCATGATAGACAGAGAGAGTGAGAGACACACACAGGCAGAGGGAGGAGCAGGCTCCATGCCGGGATCCCGACGCGGGACTCCATCACAGGACGTCAGGATTGTGCACCGGGTCAAAGGCAGGTGCCAAACCGCTAAGCCACCCAGGGATCCCCCGGAATTGGCTTTCTCACATGGAATTGTAATCTATATTCTGTAACTCTGTGGGAGCAAGTACTGTTTCCGATTCTTTCTTTTGTGGTGAGTTCTTTCTTGTCATTTTGCTCAGTGCAGAGTAGTTAAAAACAAGTTGTACTGGAAAAAGAAGAAAAATAGAGGAAAAAAGCGGGGGGGAGGGGGGGAACAAACAAAACAAAAAACAAGGAGGGGTATCCTTTGATTGTATATACTGTAAATCCCTCGACTTCCCCTGGAACTTTCCAGTGCTGCTTGGTCAAGAACTTGCTCTTCCCCTGTCCTTCCAGCTGGTTTTCTGGGGGAGGGGCCTGCTGTGCTGATTCTCAGGTGTGTGTACCTGGTAGAACTGCCCAGCCCCCATCTAGGTGTATGGCTCAGTGGGAGCTGTTTATCCTGTGAGGCCCCAGCTCCCTGGCGGCCCTGCCCAATCCCAGGTACAAGGTGACACCAGGAGGAACAACAGTGGCGTCGGCCAGCTCTCCCAACTCTGGAGTCAGCTCCCGCAGTAACTACTGCAGCTCCCAGCCCACAGAGGCCTGGATGCTCCGGGGGTGGGGGGGGGTGGGGGGGGCGGCTCTGCACAGCTCGGGCAGCCTGGCGGCAGGAGCATCCTTGCTGCCCTGTGTCCTCCTGGCCTCTGCCTGTCCCTGTGTCCCCCAGCGCCCTGGGATCCCGGGCCTGCGCCACTAGAATCGGGCTCCTAGAGCCACGCAGCCCCCTCTGCATGGAGCTGCCGCCAGAGCCGCTGCCCTGGGTGCTCCTGGGGCCCCGCGGGGTGCACCCTGCAGCCCCTTAGGGAGCTTGGCCCACAGTGTGTGGCGGGCTCTCCCCGGGTTGCAGTTCCTCTGTTAGTGCCCCTGGGAGCCTGAGGGCATCCCTGCCCCTCCTGGGATCCTGCCTGAGTTCCCTGTGAGTGCCTTTTCATCTGGGAAGATTGGTAAAGCTCCTGCTTCCTCGGGACTGGGCTTTCCTGTCCTGGGGACACTCGCTGCCTGGCCTTAGCCTGGCTCCTCATGGGGGCCCCTCCCCCTTGGATGCTTTTTTATTTCTTTATTTTTTTTTCCATCTTCCTGCCTTGATAGAAGCGCTAACTCTTCTCACTGTAGCATTCCAGTTGTTCTCTCTTTAAATCTCAGGTCGAATTCGTAGCTTTTCAGGATGATTTGAAAATTATCTAAGTAAGTTGGTGGGGACAGGTGACTTGGGGACCCTACTCTTCCACCATCTTGCCCCACCTCTAAATCCATTGTCTTGAAGCATTTCCCATGTGTTTTATTCTAGGAGTTATACAGTTTAGAAATTTCATCCATTTGAGTTGTTTTCTGTATATGGTATAAAGTAAGAGTCCGACTTCTTTCTTTCACATGTGGATATCCAGTTTTCCCAGGACCATTTAATGAAGAGAAAATACTTTCCCATTGACACCCTTATCAAGGATTGTTTGGCCACATATCCAAGAGCTTATTTCTGGGTTTTCTACCCTGTGCCTTTGGTCTATGTCTGTCTTTATGCCAACACTTCATGGCTTTGATTACTGTAGCTTTGCGGTATGTTTTGAAATCAGGAGGTTTGAGCCCATCAGCTTTTCTTTCTCAAGATTGCATTGGCTATTAGGGGTCCTTTGGGCTTTTTTTTTTTTTTTTTTTTAATTTCTTTTTTTTTTTTTAATTTTTATTTATGATAGTCACAGAGAGAGAGAGAGGCAGAGACACAGGCAGAGGGAGAAGCAGGCTCCATGCACCGGGAGCCCGATGTGGGATTCGATCCCGGGTCTCCAGGATCGCGCCCTGGGCCAAAGGCAGGCGCCAAACCGCTGCGCCACCCAGGGATCCCTCCTTTGGGCTTCTGCATGAATTTTAGTATTTTTTTTCTCCTTCTGCAATATCCTTGAATCTGGGGATCTCTTTGGGTAGAATGGGCATTTTAACAATATTAATTCTTCCAATCCATGATCATGGGATATCTTTCCATTTATTTTAGGGTTTTCTTTAATTACTTTAAGCAACATTTTGCAGTTTTTATAGTACACAAGTCTTTCACTTACCTGGATAAGTTTATTCATAAATATTTTGTTCTTTTTAATGCTATTTAAAATGTTCATATTTTGAACTATCTTCACACTGCAGGTATAAATCCAATTTAGTGTGTTGTTGAATTTAGTTTCCTCTTATTTTGTTGAGGATTTCCGCATCAACATTCATAAAGGATATTGGCTTCTAGTTTTCCTTTCTTGTCATGTTCTTGTCTGGCCTTGGTAATAGGGTCATGCTGCTTCATAAAATGAGTTTAGGAGGATTCTTTCCTCTTTAATTTTTTGGAATATTTTGAGAAAGTTTGGGTTAATTTTTCTTTAAATGTTTGATGAAATATGGGCAGCCCAGGTGAATCAGCAGTTTAGCGGCGCCTTCAGCCCAGTGCGTGATCCTGAAGACCAGTCCTGTGAATAAATAAATAAAATCTTTAAAAAAAAGTTTGATGAAATCCTCCATTGAAACCATCTGGTTCAAGCTTTTCTTTGTTGGGATGGTTTTGATTCCTGGTTAAATATCTTTGAGTTATAGATCTGCTCAGAATTTTTATTTCTTTATGATTCAGTCTTGCTAGGTTTTATGGCTGTAGGAATTTACACATTTCTTCTGCATTATCCAATTTATTTTGGTATTCATTGTTCACAATAGACTCTTCTGATCCTTTTTATTTTTTTTTAAGTTTCTTGAAATTATTTATTCATGAGAGACACAGAGAGAGAGAGACAGAGACACACAGGCAGAGGGAGAAGCAGGCTCCATGCAGGAAGCCTGACATGGGACTCGATCCCTGGACTCCAGGATCACACCCTGAGCCAAAGGCAGATACCCAACCCGCTGAGCCACCCAGGCGTCGCTGATCCTTTTTATTCCTGTGGCATCAATTATAATGTTTATCCATTTCATTTTTGTTTTTTGAATCTTCTCCTTTTTTCTCAGTTATTCTAGCTACAAGTTTGTCAAGTTTGTTGATCTTTTCATAAAATTAGCTCTTAGTTTCAATACTTTTTCTATGGTTTTCTATTCTGTTTCATTAATTTTTTCTCTAAATGTTACCTTTCTTCTGGTAACTTTGAGTTAGTTCATTATTTTTTTTTCTCTAGTTCCTTAAGCTGTAAAGTTAGGTTATTGATTTAAGATCTTCCTTTCTTCCTTTCTCTCTCTCTCTCTTTCTTTCTTTATTTCTTCTGTAGGTATGTACCACTATAAACCTCCTTCTTAGCTCTGCTTGTGCTATATTCCCAGTGTTCATCATCCCAGAATCCTGGGATCGAGCCCTGCATCAGGCTCTCTGGTCAGTGGAGAGTCTGCTTCTCCCTCTCCCTCTGTGTACTATCTCTCTCAAATAAAATCTTTTTTTTTTAAGAGTGTTTTTGTAATTTTTACCTATATATGGGTTGTTTTGTTTTGTTTCGTTTTGCTGTTGATCTCTAGTTTCATTCCACTGTGGTCAGAAAAGTGAGTTGGTATGACTCAGTCTTTTTAAATTTGTTAAGACTTGTTTTGTGGCCCAACATGTGATCTATCCTGGAGAATGTTCTGTGTGCACTTGAGAAGCAGGTACTACACTGCTTCTTTTGGGTAGAATGTTCTGTATATTTCTGTTGGGCACAGTTTAATCAGTAGTGTTATTCACGTACTCTGTTTCCTTACAGATGTTTAGTCTGGTTGTTTGGTCTGTTGCTGAAAATGAGATGTTGAAATTTCCTACTGTAATTGGATTACTATATCCCCCTTCAGATCTGTCAGTGTCTGCCTCACATATGTGGGTGCTCTCCTGTGGAGATGGAGAGTGGAGCCACCCCAGGCTAACATGCCACAGGCACTCCCCTCCTTGTCAAGGTTCAGAATACTCTTTTGAATAAATGCTTTCAATTTTTTGTATGCTTTTGGTCAATTTCCAGTCTTTATATACTTGTTTTGACAACTTTGTCCCATTTTGCTGTTAGCTTTCAGGAAGAGGGTTTTCTGAATTCCTCAGTCAGCTATTTTTAAAGGGTTGTGCAGTCTCCCCACTCCCCCCCTTATTCATACATGGAAAGAGGCACTAGAAGGTAGATTTCATGGACCTGGGAAGAGAAATGTGTCCTACAGCATAACTTGTGCTGGAACCCTGCCCCTTCCAACACACAGCCCTCCCAGGATCCATTCAGGCATCCGGATGATGTGACACAGACATTGGAGCCATCAGCTCAATGCCCTTGCCTCAGGGTCTCCATTGCATCCTCTGGCCAAGTCCCTAGCACTTCTAGACACCTGCAACCTGATTCCAAACTTCTTGTGATGGGACGGAAAATAATGAGCATTGGAGACAGTTACTTTCTCAATATTTCCTGTCTCATTTGGCATAAAGTGAATTTTACTCAAATTTTATCTATGGATGGTCCTGTATGATTCTCTAAACTAATTTTAAAAAATATTTTTGCGTAAGCATCCTGGATTAATAATTGCCTATATAAGAAGTGGGTATAACAAAAGTACTGTGAGACAGTCAGCTTTTTTACTTCTAAATTAATATTATTTGAGATTCTCTAATTGTATGACTATAAAGATACAGCGAATAGCGCAAGATCTACAATAAGAACACTACGTATCTCATTTATAGGTTATTTAATTTTTAAAAATGTTATCATTAAAGGTGCCTGGCTGGCTGTCAGTGGAGCATGCAACTCTTGATCTCAGGGTCATGAGTTCAAGCCTCATGTTGGTGTAGAGATTATTTAAATATTAAGAAAAAATACTTCAAAATTTTTTGAAAAATAAATAAAATGCTATTATTAATAAGCTGGCCCAGTAAACTCCTTTAAAATCCTTGGTTTTAATTCTAAATTGTGATTGTCCAAAAAATAACCCATTTACTCTTCCAGCCAGCAACTCTCCATTGAGTATCTATTTTAGTCTGCTTGGGCCACCATAACAACAAACCATAGACCGGGGGGTCTACACAGCAGACATTTATTTTTCATATTTTTATGGGTTGAGAAGTCTAAAATCAAGGTGCCAACTGATTTGGTTCCTGGCTTACAGACAGCCAGTTTCTTACTATGTCCTCACATGGTGGAGAGGGCTCTGGTCTCTTCCTCTTCTTATTAGGATACTAACCCCCTGGTGGAGGCTTTACACTCATCACCTCATCTAAACCTTTTGTTTATCTGGAGATGACTTAATTGCTCTCTCACTTCTTGGATGGGAGTGTCAGAGGGAGAGAAGAGAGAGAGTCTTTTTTTTTTCATTCTTGATTTTTTATTTATTTTATTGGAGTTCAATTTGCCAACATATAGCATAACATGCAGTGCTCATCCTGCCAAGTGCCCCCTCATTGCTCGTCACCCAGTCGCCCCAACACCCTGCCCACCTCCCTTTCCACTACCCCTTGTTCGCTTCCCAGAGTTAGGTGTCTCTCATGCTTTGTCACCTTCACTGATATTTCCACTCATTTTCTCTCCTTTCCCCTTTATTCCCTTTCACTATTTTTTATATTTCCCAAACGAATGAGACCATATAATGTTTGTCCTTCTCCGATTGACTTACTTCACTCAGCATAACACCCTCCAGTTCCATCCACGTTGAAGCAAATGGTGGGTATTTGTCACTTCTAATGGCTGAGTAATATTCCATTGTATACATAGACCACATCTTCTTTATCCATTCATTTTTCGATGGACACCGAGGCTCCTTCCACAATTTAGCTATTGTGGACATTGCTTCTATAAACATTGGGGTGCAGGTGTTCCGGTGTTTCACTGCATCCGTATCTTTGGGGTAAATCCCCAATAGTGCAATTGCTGGGTCGTAGGGCAGGTCTATTTATAACTCTTTGAGAAACCTCCACACAGTTTTCCAGAGTGGCTGTACCAGTTCACCTTCCCACCAACAGTGCAAGATGGTTCCCCTTGAAGAGAGAGAATCTTAATCAGGTTCCATACCCAGCATGGAGCCCGACGTGGGGAACAATCTGATGACCCTGAGATTGTGACCTGAGCCAAAATCAAGAGTTGATGCTTAACTGAATGAGCCCTCTCCCTCATTTTTGAAGGACAGTTTAGCCAGCTACAGAATGCTTAGTTGACAGTTTTCTTTTCTTTTAAACTGACCTACAAGTTTTCTAATGAAAAATTGACTTATGAGAAGCTTTTGCACAGCAAAGGATACAGTCAACAAAACTAAAAGATAACCTACAGAATGGGAGAAGATATTTGCAAATGACCTATCAGATAAAGGGCTAGTTTCCAAGATCTATAAAGAACTTATTAAACTCAACAGCAAAGAAACAAACAATCCAATCATGAAATGGGCAAAGACATGAACAGAAATCTCACAGAGGAAGACATAGACACGGCCAACAAGCACATGAGAAAATGCTCTATATCACTTGCCATCAGGGAAATACAAATCAAAACCACAATGAGATACCACCTCACACCAGTGAGAATGGGGAAAATTAACAAGGCAGGAAACCACAAATGTTGGAGAGGATGCGGAGAAAAGGGAACCCTCTTACACTGTTGGTGGGAATGTGAACTGGTGCAGGCACTCTGGGAAACTGTGTGGAGGTTCCCCAAAGAGTTAAAAATAGACCTGGCCTATGACCCAGCAATTGCACTGTTAGGGATTTACCCCAAAGATACAGATGCAATGAAACGCCGGGACACCTGCACCCTGATGTTTCTAGCAGCCATGTCCACAATAGCCAAACTGTGGAAGGAGCCTCGGTGTCCATCGAAAGATGAATGGATAAAGAAGATGTGGTCTATGTATACGATGGAATATTCCTCAGCCATTAGAAACGACAAATACCCACCATTTGCTTCGACGTGGATGGAACTGGAGGGTATTATGCTGAGTGAAGTAAGTCAATCAGAGAAGGACAAACCTATGTTCTCTTTCATTTGGGGAATATAAATAATAGTGAAATGGAATATAAGGGAAGGGAGAAGAAGTGTGTGGGAAATATCAGAAAGGGAGACAGAACATAAAGACTCCTAACTCTGGGAAATGAACTAGGGGTGGTGGAAGGGGAGAGGGGCGGGGGGTGGGGGTGAATGGGTGACGGGCACTGAGGGGGGCACTTAACAGGATGCGCACTGGGTGTTATTCTGTATGTTGGTAAATTGAACACCAATAAAAAATTAATTTATAAAAAATAAAATAAAATAAAATGTAATCGCCAACCCCCCCAAAAAAACTTATTTAAAAAAAGAACTGAAAAAGAGAAAAATTGACTTATGATTTTATTTAGAATTCCTTGTATGAATCAAAACCACAATGAGATACCACCTCACACTAGTGAGAATGGGGAAAATTAACAAGGCTCCTGCTTCCTAGCCACAAATGTTGGAGAGGTTGCAGAGAAAAGGGAACCCTCTTGCAATGTTGGTGGGAATGTGAAATGGTGCAGCCACTCTGGAAAACTGTGTGGAGGTTCCTCAAAGAGTTAAAAATAGACCCGCCCTATGACCCAGCAATTGCACTGCTGGGGATTTACTCCAAAGATACGGATGCAATGAAATGCCAGGACACCTGCACCCCGATGTTTGTAGCAGCCATGTCCATGATAGCCAAACTGTGGAAGGAGCCTCGGTGTCCATCAAAAGATGAATGGATAAAGAAGATGTGGTCTATGTATACAATGGAATATTCCTCAGCTATTAGAAACGACAAATACCCACCATTTGCTTCGACCTGGATGGAACTGGAGGGTATTATGCTGAGTGAAATAAGTCAATCGGAGAAGGACAAACATTGTATGTTCTCATTCATTTGGGGAATATAAATAATAGTGAAAGGGAATAAAGGGGAAAGGAGAAAAATGAGTGGGAAATATCAGAAAGGGAGACAGAACATGAAAGACTCCTAACTCTGGGAAACGAACTGGGGGCGGTGGAAGGGGAGGAGGGCTGGGGGTGGGGGTGACTGGGTGGCGGGCACTGAGGTGGGTACTTGATGGGACGAGCACTAGGTGTTATTCTGTATGTTGGCAAATTGAACACCAATAAAAATGAATTTATTATTTAAAAAAGGAATAGAGATATAAAGGATAACCAAATGGAAATTTTGGGGACTAAACAATACAATAACCAAGCTAAAAGTCCAACTGGGGAATGGGAGGGGCAGAGAAAGCAATCAGTGAACCTGAAGATAGGACAATAGAACTTACCCAATCCAGGGATCTCTGGGTGGCTCAGCAGTTGGAGCCTGCCTTTGGGCCAGGTCGTGATCCTGGAGTCCCAGGATCGAGTCCCACACCAGGCTCCCTGCATGCATGGAGCCTGTTTCTCCCTCTGCCTGTGTCTCTGCCTCTCTCTCTCTCTCTCTCTCTCTCTCTCTCTCTCATTAATAAATCTTTAAAAATAAAAAAAACCTTACCCAATCTGTAGTAACATAGAATAGAGTGAAAAAATGTGAACGAGGACCTGTGGGACTACTACAAAAGATTTAACATTAGTATCATCGAAGTCCTGGAAAGAGAGAAGAACAGCAGTCGGGCTGGAAAATTACTCAAAGAAATAGTGACTTAAAATGAAGGAGATTCACACACCTGCTCAACATGGATGAACTTTGAAGACATTATGTGAATGAAATAAGCCAGACACGAGAAAGATATAGTATGATTCCATTTATATTAGGTCCCTAGAGCAGTCAAATTCATAGAAACAGAAAGTAGAGCAGTGTTTACTGGGGGCTGAGGAGAAGAGGAAACAGGGAGTTTTCAATGGGGACAGTTTCAGTTTTACAGGATGAAAGGGTTGTAGAGATAATTAGCATTGATGGATACACAACAATGTACATATAACAACACTGAACTATAAGCTTAAAAATGATATATTTTATGTCCTCCGTGTTGTGCCCTTTACAATGCTCTAAAAAATTAGGACTTGCTCTTTGGAAGACTTTGGTAAGAAGATGATGAAAAGATAAGCTGCCAAGTGAGAGAAAATATTTGTAAACCACATATCTGACAAATGACTAGTCTCCAGGATACATACAGAACCCCCACATTTCAAAAGTAAACAGTCCTATCAGAAAATGGACAGAAGGGATCCCTGGGTGGCGCAGCGGTTTGGCGCCTGCCTTTGGCCCAGGGCGCGATCCTGGAGACCTGGGATCGAATCCCATGTCTGGCTCCCGGTGCATGGAGCCTGCTTCTCCCTCTGCCTGAGTCTCTGCCTCTGTGTGTGTGTGTGTGTGTGTGTGTGACTATCATAAATAAATAAAAATTTAAAAAAAAGAAAATGGACAGAAGACCTGGACAGATATTCCACCCAAGAAGATAATCAGATGGCAAATGAAACCATTCTGCAGCAATCACACTGCTAGGCATTTATCCTAGAATAAAGAAGATGATAATCACACAGAAATCTGTACCTGAATGTTTATAGCAGGCTTATCTGAAACAGCCCCAAACTGGGAGGGATCTAAATAGCCATCAGTGGGTGAGTGGCTCCACAGGTTGTGGTACGTCTATGCCATGGAACATTACTCACCCGTAAAAAGGAATGGACTACCGACAGTTGCAACTCTATTCATGAATTGCCAAAGAATTATGCAAAGTGAAAAAGAGCCAATCTCAAAAGGTTTCATGCAGGTTGCTCCATTCTTAAAATCACAAAAGTAACAAATATAAGTTGTCATGGTTGAAGTGTTAAGATGGGAGGGAAGTGGATCTGGCTGAACCCAAAAAAAAGGGTAACATGAAGAATCCTTGTGATAGAAACATTTTGTAGCTAGCCTGTATCAGTGTCATCAATTTCAATCTCCTGGTTGTCGTCACACTATAGTTTTGTGAGATACTACTATTGGGGGAAATTGGATAAATGATGCCTGAGCTTTCTATATAGTTTCTTTCAACTGCATTGTGATTCAAGAATGATCTCAGAAGATAAAACTTAACTGAAAAAGGTTACCATATAATAAAATACAACACACCTAGTCATCCCCACTCCCTGCCCACCTCCCTTTCCACCACCCCTTGTTAGTTTCCCAGAGTTAGGAGTCTCTCATGTTCTGTCTCCCTTTCTGATATTTCCCACTCATTTTTTCTCCTTTCCCCTTTATTCCCTTTCACTATTTTTTCTATTCCCCAAATGAAGGAGACCATATAATGCTATATGTTGGCAAATTGAACTCCAATTAAAAAAAATAAAAAAAGAAAAGGGAAATTTGGACAGAAATACAGACACAGAAGTCACAGGGAGAATGCCACGGAAAGGAGACAGGCATTGGGGCCTTCTGTGTATATGCCTGGGAATAGCAAAGACTGCTGGCAAGTAGCAGATGCTAGAAGGGAGGTGCAGAGCAGATTCTCCCTCACAGCCTCAGGATGGAACCAACCTAGCCAACAACTTGACTTTGGATTTCTAACATCCAGAATTGGGAGATAATAAATGTCTGTTGTTTTAAAAATAATAATAAATAAAATAAAATACAACACAACACAAATATAGAAAACAAGATATAGTACATCAGATTTGATCTTTAGAAACAATCTGCCAACAAAAGACTCCTAATAAATGCAGGGACTCTGGGACCCAGTGAGTTCACCTGACAGAGTTCAGCCTGGGAAGAGGGACATGGATCATGCCACATGACATTAGGAGAGGCGAGCCACTGTGTACGAAGCACAGGAAGCAGAGTAATAAGGCAGAGCTCACAAGGAAAGCTGGGCTTGGGAAGCCGGGCTAGCCACCAGCAAGGACTGAGGGAAGCTGGGATCTTGGAGGAGCCAATGCCTCTGTGCAGCCCTGGTGAGTGTCTCTCAACATATCAAGCTGAAGCTGGGCCCACCCTGCAGAATCTGATCTAAACAGGCTTAGATGAGGATATGTCATCCCAGCACACAGCACAGAGGAGGTTACCAAAGAAATGCAGCCTCAGAAAAGTTGCTCAGTCTCACCTGGGTCCCTATGCACAGAGCCAGGGTTGATGTGGACACGGCCAGCTGGGGCTGGGTGGGCATGGGACGGAGCGGAAGGGGTGGGCTCAGATGCAGACCGTGAGGGCTAAGAGCAGAGGTGTGTTCACTGTGTGTCTGAACAAGAGTGGTCAGAGCTATAGGACTGTTGAGGGACTCTTGGCAGAATGCTCAGAGGTAGTCCCTGGGCACAATGGACCTGCCCCAGAAGAGAATACTGGCAGGATGCCATTCCTAGCTGAAACTAGAATTAGAATCAGTCAAGGCAAAACAAGGCAGCCAGCACTTATGCAACGCCAGACCCACACATTCTTTCCAAATGAGATTTCCCATCCAGGAGTGGGAGGTAGGGGGTGAGAGGGCTGGAGGGGGGTGAGGTTCCAGATTTTTCTGCAGCTTCTGCAGCCTCCCGGTTCAGGAGTCTGCCCCTGCTTCCCCTGTGGGTGGCCTGGCTGGTCACTCACCAGGCCCCTTTCTGCTTCCCACAGAGGGCTGATGTGGCCAGTCCTGGAGGCCACACAAGGTCAGCGAGGCAACTGTGGGGGCCAGGCTGGTTGGGATCTGTGCACCTCCCAGCACCCAGAAGCCCCAGGAGAGGTGCCTTGGAGGCCGTGGGTGGGGCGAGGCTGGGGACCCGCAGGATCGGATCACCCTAGGTGAGGCTGCGCTGGCAACTCTGGTTCTTCCACTCTAGGGGCCAGATGCCTCGCTTCCACTCATTCCATGGGGAAGCGCAGTTCCGCTCCTTAGTCAGCCCCCCAAGTCCCAGGTGAGGTGGCAGGACCCTGACTTCTTTCCTCAAACTAAACTGAACAAAGACACAGATTACACCTCATCTGGTTCTGCTTTTTATTGGCATGCTGTGCATATACAGCAAGTTCTAGAAGCAAGACTAGGGGGTGAAGCCCAGCAGGGTGATCTCCTCGCCCCCCCAAATCCACCTGGCCCAGTGCTCAGTGCACCTGCGCCAGATTGTGCTTCTTATACAGCAGTGCCCGCCTCTTCTCTCGCTCACGCAGGAAAGCACGCAGGCGCACTGTGGGGAAGGTCACGGCAGCTGGCTGGGAGCCGGCAGGGCCCTCCTCGGTTAGCCACGGGCACTGCAAGCAGCTTGATGCACAAGGCCGGCCCCTAGATAGAGGGTGAAGGTGTCTGCTGAGCCCTTGGAGCTGAGGCGAGCGGGGAAGGGAGGCGGGAAGTGGGTAGACAAGGTGGGGGAGCGGGCATTGGTGGACGTGGGGCAAGGCGGAGGGGG